>NW_024429193.1:25885414-26485414 GCF_017639785.1 Mesocricetus auratus | reverse complement strand
AGAAGAAGAATGGTTCAATTTGAATCAATAGTGAGAAGATGCCATGAACCAAACATTTCAAATAAACTAACTCTGAGATGAGATCCAACAGACTTCATATGCAACTGTTAACCATTCAGTAGATAAAGGCAGCAGAAATACTTAGGGTATTAATTGCTTTGAGAGATAAAGCAAGCTAGGTGTACAATATGACGTTCTAGCTACAAATTCAGCTGTGAATAAATTAATTCCTAACTTCATTTTGTTAGTTAAATTGTGATATAGCTTTGCATATGCATAGCTCTATAGCCTATTTCCCTTTCAAGGCTGAGCCAAGGGCCTCCCAGAACAGAAGGGATTACAAGAAAACCTGTTGGTCACCGTGGTCTGAATGTTTCATAAAGCTATGACAACATCATTGCTTCTTAACTGATTTGGTAACAGAGAGTGATGTTTGGCAAGCTGAGCTTCAGAAACCTACATTAGGGCTTGATGAACAGTACAGCCATTTCTACCCGAAGATCAAGGTTCAGTAAAGACCCAGATATCCTTATCCTCAATCCTTTTCCTAAAAAATCACACCTAGTCCTTTCTGTCCAGGGAATTATTCCATTCCACTTGGAACATTTGTGACATTCTCTTCATAAATTTAAACTATTTCAAAATCTAGGAGAACATTGACTTCAGGCAGCCACTGTTATATAGCTTGTGAATATACCCAATGAAAATTGCTTCAGGAAATGAAAGAGTAAAACGTGGGAAGAAGAAACAGATATTTTAGTAGTATTTTCTTGCCTCTCTGTTAAGCATGTGGTCAGTGAGACATTAGCTCACCTTCTTTCCCTCTGCTCATCTTTCCACTGAGGCAAGCCTGTGTTCTGTGGCCAGAAAAGGGTGAACGTGTATGATGTTCAACGGGAACTTCCAGGCTGAGAGACAGGGAGGGGCAGGTGAGAGAGTGCCGTTTCCCCTTCAACAGAAGAAGCCTGGGAAAGGGCAGAGGTGTTAGCTAATGTCAGTCTTCTTGCAGCTGATGTCCTACTGCTTACTTCAGTGCTATTCTTTTCTTACTCTCCTTGGATTCATTCAACCAAATGAAGCCCCCTCCCCTCCCTTAACGGAGCAATGGTTTAAGCTGAGAAAAGCCACGATAAGCCACACCCTAAAGCCCCCCCCCCACCTCCCTTAACGGAGCAATGTTTTAAACTGAGAAAAGCCACGATAAACCACACCCTAGACATTCAAAGTTTTTCCCTGCCTCTTAGCAGTCCAGTGGAGGTAACGATGAGTCACCGCAGACCCCAGACAATCTGGCCAGATGGCCCAGCCCGTCACAAAGTGTTGCAATCACATGAAAAGAAAGCATGCTTTGTGTTTGCTGGTTTGAAAATGGATCTCTGTTGTGGAGATAAATATAGAAAAGTTATCAGGTTACTAATCTGCCACTGAACTCGGGCCTCAAAAGAAAGTCATAACCATGCTTGTCATATCTGTCTTCAAAGGCTGTCACAAATATAGCTAATGAATTAGACAGCACATGCCTCCACCTTTATCTCATTCCCTTTATCTACGTCCCTTTGTCTTTGGAAACTGATACCTACTCGTTTCAGCACAGGTCATAACGCTGATGAATGAACTGGAGCTTTCTGATCCATCTTCACGCCATTGGCCTTGAATGAGAGTTTTTAGTGACCTAAAATTCATCTTCTATAGTTGGTCATAACAGTCCCTGGTGCAACAAATGATTATGTATATTCAACTGCTACAAATGTTTGCAAAGGCACGTGTCTGCCTTCCTAACCCACACAGAAGCTTAGCTTAATTATATCAATAATTACATCAAATTATTTCTGAAACCTAAAAACGACAAAAAATAGAGGATTGTCACATGGTATATGAATTATTTAACATTTAAAGCATTTTTAGGTTTATCAGCTATCTCCTTGGATTTCATTTTTCTTCCTTTATCTCAGTTTTCAAATCTCTCTCTTCTCCAGAGTTACTCAGCACACTTTGTTAAAATCAGACTAGAACTCAATTTTATGCTATTTATTAAATTTTGAGAATATTAAAGGATAAAATAGTTTGGGGAGGGATTATTCTTACGTTAAAGTCTATCTGATACAACCATTAAAACACCTAATTTTAGGTTATAAGAAAGTGAAATGTCATTACTATAAAAACATCATAAAATGTAAGTGTACATAATTGACAAAAATGTGTGAACTAGATATATTACTTTGAGTGTTATATATTATAAGTTTTACAGTTTTGAGCTGGCTCCTTATGGACAGCCCCCTCCCCTGTGTTTTCCTCACATCCTTTCAGAGACAGGGTTTCACTATGCAGCCCTGAATTGTGTGGGACTCACTATATAGACCAGCAGTCTACATGCCTCTGCCTCTAGTGTCAGGATTAACAGCATGCATTAACATGCCTGGACCCAATTATTAATTTATTTTATAGAATAGTCTTAGGCTTACCCCACAAAAGTGAAGATAGCAAACATTTTTTTTGTTTTTTTTTGTTACTTTATAATTCTCCACCCTTACCATAAGTCTGTCCTGTGGATACATCATCAAAACTGAAGTTCATATGTTATTCAGTTTCTTAGTTTTCATTGGCAGTCATGACTTCATTGCTGCTCTAGGATCATATCCATGATACACTACATACACTGAATCACTCCCATCTTCTCTTGCCTGAGGTAGTTTTTTTTTTCTGTAGGCTCCAATTTATTTTTTTCTTTTTTATTTAAATTAGAAACAAGTTAGCTTCAAATGTTAATCCCAGCCCCCTCTCCCTCCCCTCCTCCCCTGAGCCCCACCAAACCCCCAGTTCCCTACCCATCCCCCCGCCCCTCCCCAGGGAGGGTGAGGCCCTCCATGGGGGATCTCCAAAGTCTGTCATATCATCCAGGGCAGGGCCTAGGCTCTCCCCCATGTGTCCATACTGAGAAAGCATTCCTCCATGTGGAATAGGCTCCCAAATTCTATTCGGTTGCCAGGAATAAATACTGATCTACGACTGGAGGCCCCATAGATTGCTGAAGCCTCCTCACCGACACCCAAATTTAGGGGGTCTGGGTCAGTCCCATGTTGGCCTCTCAGCCATCAGTCTGGGGTCCGTTAGCTCCCCCTTGTTCAGGTCAGCTGTTTCTGTGGGTTTCACCTGCTTGGTCTTGACCCCTTTGCTCTCACTCTGCCCTCTCTGCAACTGGGTTCCAGGAGTTCAGTTCAGTGTTTAGCTGTGGGTGTCTGCCTCTGCTTCCCTCAGCCACTGAATGCAGGTTCTAGGATTGCATATAAGGTAGTTATCAATATCATTATCAGGGAAGGGCATTTAAAGTAGCCTCTCCACTATTGCTTAGATTGCCCATTGTTGTCATCCTTGTAGATCTCTGAAAATCTCACTAGTGCCAGATCTCTCCTCAAACCTATAATCTCTCCCTCTATTATGGTATCTCTCATACTGCTCTCCTCTGTTCTTCCTTCCCCTAACTCAACCTTCCTGCTCCCCCATGGCATCCTCTCCCCCTTCTTCTCCCCCTTTCTTTTCCCCAGCTCCCTCTCCTCTCCCCCATGCTCCCAATCTGCTCAGAAGATCCCATCCCATTCCCCTTCTCCGGGGTACTCTCTCTTAGAGTCCCCTCTGTTTCCCAGACTCTCTGGCAGTGGGATTGTAGGCTGGCACTCCCCTGATCCATGTCTAAAATCCATAAATGAGTGAGTACATACCATGTTTGTCTTTTTGTGACTGGGTTACCTCACTCAGGATGGTTTCTTCTAGCGCCATCCATTTCCCTGTGAATTTCAAGATTCCATTGTTTTTTTCCCACTGTATAGTACTCCATTGTAAATGTACCATGTTTTCTTTATCCACTCTTCAGTTGAGGGGCATCTAGGTTGCTTCCAGGTTCTGGCTATTACAAATAATGTTGCTGTGGACATAGTGGAACAGGTGTCCTTATTGTATGAATGTGCAGCCTGAGGTAGTTTCTAAGACATCCCCTGTTTTTTATGATCTTCACAGTTTGAGGAACACTGGTTAGGCATCTTGTAGAACATTCCTCAGCTAGAGTTTGCCTGAAGGTTTGTCATGCCTAGACCAAACTTTGGTATTAGGGAAGAGGAAGCACAGAGGTAAAGGGCCATTTCCATCACATCATCTGAAGGAACATGTCATCAATTGACATGTCTTATGACTGGTGGTAGAATTTCTCTGAGTTTACCATATTTCTCCTCCACAGAGTTCTCTTTTCTCAACGTCCCTCTCAACTTCCCACAGTTTTTCTCTGGATGGAACTCCTACACATGGCTCCATTGTGAGTTGTAGAATGTCTACAGAAAATACACAGAAGGTTTCTGTATGGGGATGTTCCATCCTCCTCCACTTGCTTGACCGTTCATTATGTCAGTATAGACATGTAGATTAATATTTACTGGATTACAATCTACTCTATTTTCCTGCTCAAATTGTTCTGCTTTTGACTATTGCAGGTGTTTTCCTTTGCTTCTGATGTGCTTTGACATATGCCTATCATCGTAGGGTATTTTTTTTGTTTTTATTTGTACTTTTGACAATTCCTTACCTGTCAGTTCTGTTAAGATGCTTCAGACCCAGGCTGTGTTTTTGTGATCTAGGATGGAACTGGCCGTTTGTCTTAGGTTCTATCTAATTCTCTTGGTATTTGAATCTAAAGTCTGGATATATCTATTTGCTGATTGGGTGTCATTGATTCTAGGCCCTCCTGGCTGACTAAGCAAGGATATTTCTCTGTTTATCTATGTGTATGAATAAAGTTAAACACCAGTTCATATTGAACTTTCCAGTTTTAAACCACTACCAGATGTGACATTTTTGCTTTCTTCCCATGATCCTCTCTGAACTCCCAAACCAACAGTGAGAAATTTGGCTTCTACCATCCACCATGTATTTGCCCAGTTGTTCAAAGGATTGCTGCCCACAGACCCATGAGAAACAACACTATTGCCCAGTCTAGCAATTGTGAAGATCCTTTAAGCTTGACTCATACAGTCTCCTCATTTCCAGTATTACTCATGCCAGTATCTTCTTTTGAACCACTCTTAGTGAGTCTGTCTCATGTATTTATTATGTGGTTAGCTTATTTGTGCACATATGCATTTCATCCTGGTATCCCTTGACTCCTAAATGAATTTTTTAGCATGCTTGTTTTAAGAGTTTTCTCTTTGCATTGTGAGATTGTTTTTTCTCATTCTTACAAATGAAGAACGTATGTATTCAAAGGTAGCTTATCTGTTGTCACTGTTTCACTGCCCTATGACAATTTCTTTCACTTAATCTTCTCAAAGCCCCCCCCAACTTTTTCTGGATCCCACAAGCACTGACCTATTTTCTATCTCTATATGTTCAGCCTTTTAGAATGTCATCTAATTGATATCATATGGTATATCACCTTTCAAACTCTATTTCACTTAGCAATATGCCTTTAATACACTCATATTTTCCTAGGGTTTGATAGCTTAGTTCTCTTTATTTTAGAACAATGTACCGTTGTAAAGATATTACCACAGTTTGTTATGCATTTACCAATGAAAGACATCTTAGCCTCTTTTAGGTTTTGACAATTATCATTAAAGGTACTATAAATATTAGCACACAGACTTTTTTTGTTATCACACACTTTCATATTAGTTGGGAAAATACCTATGAGATTAATTTCTGTGCCATGTGAAAAGATTATGAATAGTTTTACATTGAACTATCAGGCCATGTTCCAAAATATATGTATGTACCATGTTACATTCCCAATAACATTTAGAGTTCCCATTTTTCTATGTTCTTGATGAGACCAGGTATTATCAGTGTTATGGATTTGACTATTGCAAAGGTATCTCATTGTTTACCTTGCAATGACCTAATTATGACTAATCTTGAATGTGATTTCTTACACTTATTTTCAATCTCTATATTTTCTATGCCAAAGTGTTGGTTGATTATTGGATCGTTGGCTCATTTCTCAACTGAATTCTTGTTTTCTTCTTGTTGGGTTTGAAGAATTCTTTGTATATTTTGGGAAAGAATCTTCAATAGATATGTTCTTTGCAAAGATATGTGTTCCCATGCTGTAACTCATCTCCTATTTTCTTAATCATGTCTTTAAAAATGCATTTTACTATCTGGATATTTCAATTTGTTAATGTTTTAAATTTTTCTTCCACAGATAATGGTTTTGGAATTCTAATTAAAAATCTAATTAAAAACCAAGTTTAAAGATGTCTAGATTTTCTTTCATGCATTCTTCTAGAAGATGTATAATTTTGCTTTTGACATTTAGATTTCTGTTCAATAAATTTATAAGAGGTCTGTTCTTGAATAAACATCCTTTTTTGCATATGAACATCATTTTTCGAGCATTACTTGCTGAAGCAATTAATTTTCATTAACTTAACTGACAGTTTGTCAAAACTAGTTGACTCTATTTGTGGGAGGTCTAATTCTATTGTCTCTATTCTCTTAATCCCTGCATCCACGTTTGTCTTAACCACTATAGCTTTATAGTAAGTCTTGAAATAGATAGTATCTGCACTCCAAGTCTGTTTTTCCTCAGTGTTGTGTTGACCATTTTGGCTTTTATTCTTACATAGTCTTTACAACTAGATTTTTGATGTGTACAAAAGTTTTCTGAGTTTTATTAGAATTATGTAGACTCTGTGGATTAAATGGTGAAGAAGTAAGAGTTTAATAATAGAGTATTCCGATTAATGAACTCACATTGTATCTCTATTTGGCTAGAATTCTTTAACTATACTCATCAGATATGTTTATCAGTTTTATATATATTGATCCTGTATATAGTCTGTTAGGTATATGACTATTTCAATTTTTAAAAATTCATTGCAATTACTTTTAATTCTATTTAAATTTGTTCATTGGGATTCAAACGCTTACCTATACTCACTTATTTGCTACAAGTTTTTTTGGTTAATTCTTTGTAATTTTATATAAACAATTATGCCATCTACAATAGAGAGTTTTATTTCTCCCTTCATATATCCTTAAATTTCATTTCCTATAGTATTAGACTAGTAGAGATTTTCTAGTATGATGTTAGAGAATATGTATCTGGTTTTTCATGACACAAGTGAAGCTGCCTTCTAAATTCATATCTCTTTGACTACAGATTATTATAGCTCTCAGTCCTCATTAGAGAAGTTTCCTCATACAGTAAATGATAGTTAGCCCAGAAATTCATAATTGGTCAAAAAGCAAAGAATAAACACCCATGGTGTATGCATCCATAAATGGGTCACTTACATCCCACCCATCCACCTCAAGGTTCAGGGAAAGAAGACTGTAAGTCAGAGGTCATGGAGGACTGAGTAAAACAGTACATGACGGTACTCAAGAACTCAAAAGAGCTTTGGTTGCTTGCAAAAAATGTCTGATGTCAAAGTGCTCTTCAGATCTCTAATTTCTTTCAGCTTTGTTGACTGCAACACACTTCCCACTCCTGGGCTGGTTCCACTCCCTGTTAGCAGCTCTCCTTGCCAGGTGTTCTAGGACTCTAGCATCTGCAGCATCTTTTGGTCTCTAAGGCAATCCAGGTGTATGAGTCAGGGTTCTCTAGAGTCACAGAACTTATGAAATGAACTACCCTGTCCGTCTGTCTGTCTGTCTGTCTGTCTGTCTATGTATCTATCCATCTGTCTATCTATTATCTGAGATTTATTAAAATGACTTATAGGCCACAGTCAACTTAATCCAACAATGCCTAGTTGTGAACAGAAAGTCCAAGAATCTAGTAGTTGCTCAGTCCCACAAGGCTGAATGTCTCAGCTGGTCTTCCATGTTTGCCTGAATTCTGAAGCAGCAAGCTTCAATATCAGTGTAGGAGTGGTTGGGCTAGTAAGGAGAGGGAAACATCAAAAGCTTCCTTCTTCTATGTTCTTAAAGGTATGGCCTTGATTAAAGGTGTATCTTCCCACCTCAAGATTTGGATTAGAGGCCTGTGGATTTCAGCCTCAAGATCTGCATCAAAGGCGTGTGTCTTCCAGTCTCAAAGGTCTTGAATAGAAGTGGACTCACCCAATTCAATCCAAGTAGAAAATCTCCCACATGTGTGCCCCCATTTATGGATTGCAGTTCATTCCAGATCTATTCAAGTTGACAACTAAGAATAACCATTATGCCAGACTTCAACTTCACAGCTTCACACAATAGCCTCTCTAGGCCTCCATACAGGGACAGCCCTGAACACATGCTGGCCTCAGCAGTTTCCTTAGCTGGGGTTGCTAAGTTCTGCTGCTTGGTGGGGCTAGAACATGGCCCCTTGTTCAATTACATCTTCACCAACTTTCTGTTTTTGATGGTTTCCTTCACTGCCTAAGCTGTCTTGGAACTTGCTCTGTAGACCAGGTTGTCCTTGAACTCAGAGATCCACCAGCCTCTACTTTCTAGTTGCTGGGATTAACTGATCTTGAATTAAATGTTAGTTCACTACTGCTCTAGAGCTTTTAAAAGAATAACAAAGGAAACTGGAAGCATCTGAGAGACATTTGGTACTTTCCACAAGGAATCATAGATATATCCCAAATTTTCATTCTTGTATGCTTATTCTTCCTTTCTGTTGATATTGTGTATGTCTCACTCAATACCACTTAAAAAGGCTACCTGAAAGAGTATGCTTGTAATGTTTCTAAGTTGAAGCAAATTGAGTCTAAATTTAAAATAAACTTTTCAGTACTAAATACTCATAATTTAAGACAAATATCAACAACAGGAATAATCACATCTAAAATCTGAGAGAAGATTGTCCCTAGCCTGCGTGCTAACATGCTGTTCTTTACTCTTTCTTATGCAGCAGTGAAAGTCAGCTATGATGGTTAGAATGAGAATGCCTTGCATAAGCCCATATGTTTCCATACTTGGTCGTCCCCAGTTGGTGGAACTTTTGGGAAGGATTAGGAGGTGCTGCCTTGTTGCAGGAGGTGTGGTACTGGGGGTCAGCAATGCCCAGTGTTGCTCTTTCTGTCTCTGACTTCTGTCTCAAGATGTCTCAGTTACTTTTCCAGAGCCATGCCTGTAGGCTACCATGCTCCTCACAAAAATGGCCATGGAATCTATACTATCTGATACTGTGAGGCCCAAACAAACTCTTCTATAAGCTGTAATGACCATGGTGTCTTCTCCCAGCAAAAGAAAAGTAACCAGGACATCAGGTACGCTATGAAGCTGCATTTAATGACGTGCAAGTGTATTACGAACAATGAAAACACCCCATGAAGTCACTGCTCAAATAGCAATTTTATGGTTTTTATTTATTTGATTTGATTGCATTTAATACTACTGTATATATGTGTGCATGATGAGGAGCATGGATGCCATAATATAAATATGGCAAACAGACAATACTAAAACAATTGGTTCTCTCCTTCAATCTTCACATAGGTTCTGGGTTCTGGGAATCAAACGCAGATTACCAGGCTTTTACAATAAATACTTTTACCAACTGTCTCATCTCATTGGCCTATCAAACAGAAGTTTTTAAAACTGAATGTCATACCATAATAAAATCCAAAGATGCTGACTTGGTGTTTACATGCTGAGTAATGATGGTAGAAACATCAAAAGATTTGTCTTCTGTAATTAAACCAATATGATTCTACAAAAGCAAAAAACCTTCTATGTACCATAAAAGCACCATAATTCATCATATATAGTAGTGTAAAACCTGAGTCTAGGTGTTTACAGATCCTTTAGGGCTGCCCGGCATAAAGCTTGCATAATGCAAGTTTTTTTCAGCCTTGAGAACCATGGCTGCGATGAAACTGTGTGACCCTGTGTGGATGAGAACTTCCAGAAACACTTCAGTTACATGTTTGATTTTGAACTAAGTTTTGGTCACTACACATTTTGAATCATTTTTGCTGTTGTCAAAATGTTCTCATCACCTAACATGCAGTTACATGACCCTATATGGTGTCCAATTCACAACTTACAGAGTGGTGTGTTATAGTCAGAGAGGCTGTGCTGTGGAAAGTGGGATGCTGGTCCTTGTTTCCTGGCCTGCCACGGTGTTGGAAGTGATCCTGAAATGCAGTTGTGGTAAGAACTAAGTGGCCTCAGGTAATAAAGGTCCTGGGAAGCCGGGCGGTGGTGGCACGCGCCCAAATCCCAGCACTCGGGAGGCAGAGGCAGGCGAATCTCTGTGAGTTCGAGGCCAGGCTGGACCAACGGCCTCGAAAACAATACAGAGAAACCCTGTCTCAAAAAAACAAAAAAACAAAACAAAACAAAAAAAAACCAAAAAAAGGCCCTGGGAAAGGTTTAGTTTCCCATCTTAAAAACAAGCAAGCAAACAAGACCTACTGCAGCCTTTCTATCTGTTGTAGGGGACAACCTGTAGCACATTCATGGAGATACAGGCATTTTGAAACAACCTAAGTCACAAAAGCTATCAGGAAAGGGTGGCTTGTTGAAGAAGGAGAACCTGGGACATGATGCTTTGTAGACCAGAAGAACTTGCTTGAAGGAATTAACACTTCCTTTCCTTTTATCTCTGAAGTTTCAACAGTGGAATGAGATCTTTAATTTGGAACCATTTCAGAATGTAAATATCTGTCTACTAGTTACAGTCATATGATTGCAGGCTCTCGGAAATGTTCCTGGGAATACACACTTAGACATAGTCAATGGAATATAAAATTTCTTATTGAAATGTAAAGTGTTAAAAAAGTAAGTGAGAACTGAGGGAAGGCAGGGTAGTAAGCTGGAATGTGGGCCATGGCTCTTAAGAAGTGGGGTGCTGGAGACATGTTGCCAGTTTTGCCAAACAGATGCTTTAGAACAGCTGTGCAGGGAAGGCAAGCAACGCTGGCTGGCAGATCTGGGAATGCAGACGTGAGAGAAGGAAACTGCATCAGCCCGATCTTGGAGACAGCATCTCACCTGCAAAGGTAGATAACAAGAACATTTGACACTGTAGTCTATGTTCCGAGAGGAGGAAAAAAGCATCTCTCTTGGTAGTATTTAACTAGGCCTTCTCCATAGATAACCTAGGTGTTTTAATTTCCTGTACAATCCTGAAATTAGCATAGAAATGGTCCCAAGCTACTTATCCATTTAGAACACCTGGCTAAAGTCAAAACCTAATGTCCCTGGAGGTATTTACCCTCAACCCAGATGGTACTTCCCGAGATAAAGTTTAACACAACATGAGGTCACAATCTAAAATTATAATGAACACAAGAATCCAATTTACTACAAAATAGCACATGTCACAAAGAACAATGTTTGATCCTCAGATGCCAAACTTGCTAGAAGATAGAGAGCATGAAATATATTTGAACAATGAAAGATATAAAAAGAAAAAAAAGCTTATGACTTGGACTTGCAATACACGGGGGAAGAAATTCAATTCTGGTTATATTTTGAAGCTGGTTTTAGAATACTTGCTAATGGTTGGATAGGAGGTGGAAGAGAAAAGTGAGTTCACATTTCAGACATGGGTTTGGTCAGACCAGAGTAATACACATCAAGGTGAAAATTGTTATAAAAGATAAACATGATAGACTGATGTATTTATTAAGAAGACAAGGGTATGCTAAGTTTATACATACCTACTAATGGAGACAGATTACAAGACAGAGTGGAGACTCATTGGAAGTTAAAGGGAATCTCACCATGAGAGAGGATGATTTTAAATTCACTCTAGTAACTGAGAGAAGAGAGAAAGAAAATTGAAAATCTAAGTTACCTCAATAGCATATCAAAGGCTTTACTGATTAGTAGGTTGTATATTAAGTTCCTATACATAGTGACTATCCATTTTATGTACATATGTAATATTTATAAAACTTGCATTCATATTGGGTGACAGCCACATAGCAGCATAGTGAGACCCTGATGGGAAAGCCCGGGTAATCTTTTAAAATGTTTAGGCATTTAAAATATTTTTGAGGTAAAATATAAAGGTTTTTTTTTGGTTTTTCTTGACAGGGTTTCTCTGTACTGTTTTGGAGGCTGTCCTGGAACTTGCTCTGTAGACCAGGCTGGCCTCAAACTCACAGAGATCCACCTGCCTCTGCCTCCAGAGTGCTGGGATAGTGCTGGGATTAAAGACGTGCGCCACCAACACCCGGCCCAAAATATAAAGGTTTACCTATCAAATTTTTAAAAGTCAGTAACATGAGACCATATTTCTGACATAGTTGTAATATTTTGTTAATCAAAATTTGTGGGTTCCAATTAAATTAATATTTGAGAAGAATTTCTAGTGACCAAGGATCATATAAAATGTAACATTCATTGTCAGCCAGAGATGTAGTCTACAGTATGACCCACTGCTACATGCTCCTTTCATATGGATAGGATGCTTCCATGACAAGCCCTCTTTTGAGTTGTTGGTCAGAGTTGTCCAAAACATATAGGGTACTGCACTTGGTGGCCCCAGAGGTGAAACGTAGAACTATTGTTGAAGACACCTTTTATATAACTATCTCTTCTATTCGTGTAGGCACTGTGAGGGAGATATTTTAATTCCTCATTATAGTGCCTGGTAAATAGTGTGTGCTTTAAGGAAACATCTCTAAAGTGACTGGCCTCCAAAGTCTTTCACTCTAGTGATACATAAATGACTTTTTATAAAGTCATTAATTTCCTACTTTTGTTAGAAAGAAGTTTACAAGCTACAAGGAAAGAGGGGGAATAAAGGTTCCCCCTCTTTGTATATTTGTGTATAGAGGTTGAAATTTATTTCAAATGTAGACAAGTTGAAGTTCAGAAAACAAAAAAGGAGAGAGGTGGACTCACAAAAATTGTGAAATAAAGTCAACACATTACACTTGTAGGTAAGAATTGAATTAAAGGGGAGAGCTGGGGCAGTGGGGTAAGAAAATTTAAAAAAGGGGTTGTCCCCAAGAGAAACCCTGACTACAAATGAAGAAAAGATGGGAGATTAAACAGAATCTCCACTTGACTGCAGGCTACTACAAAGCCACATGTCTGAAGCTGCCCATAGTGGATGCTAGAGAAACCAAAAGATGACTAACAACACAGGGATCTTTATACCTCAACATGACTGAAAAAAGCTCCATGTGGGCCGACATATTCCTGCAATCCCAGCCCAAGGAGGCTAAGAAGCCAGGTCATGATTTACATGGCTATACCATGAGTCCAAACCCATCCTAGACTTCACAGAAAAAAAAACAAAAACCAGAAACGCTGTTGTCTCACCCAACTAACAGCAACAAATCGAAAATGAGGAAAAACTGGAAGATTTTAAAATCGCATTTATTGTTAAAGCAACTGCTTTCGAAATCTTTTTTCAAGCCGGGAAACTATGTTTTAAAAAGAAAATAAAAAGGTGGCCCATTTTATCAGAACTTCTCTGTGTTCACAGCTTTGTAGATTTCCTACCTATTTAGAATAAATACTAGCTCTTGTTGGAGGGAAAAGTAAATCCAGTAAGTGATCTCTGATTGCTGGAAGGCCACCCTCTCTCCCAGAAGGCGTTCATTCCTATGCCATCTTCCACACACTCAGACGGTTTCCTGGCATCACAGTGAAAGTCAGGGTGGGCCTAAGGGAGTGGGGCACAAAACTTGAAGAATGAACATTTGCTCCTGATTAGGAGAATGTGTCACATTTGTGTGGGGTGGGTGGGGAGGGGGATGGTGGGCTCTTGCATGATCTATTAATAAAAACCAGTTTGAACAGCAGCTTGTGAAAGCATGGCTAATTCTGAAACCAAAGGCCCCACGTTCTTAACTTTCCCCCTTAACTTTGGACCCAGTCTCTGCACAGTCAGTCCCAGGACTGGAACATTATTAGTCTTTGAAAGCAAAGCCAGCACTGGAGCTGAAATTGAGCTCAGGGCACAGCATAGAGAAGCCAGTCAGGATGTTATTTTATACTGCAATACAGAATGTCAACTCATTTGATATCTTTATCTGTTACACGTGCTCTGGAAGAAAGCATGTTATGGACATTTTTGCTTTACATGTATTTTGTTACAAGGTATTTATTTTTAACTGTCAGGGGATCTTAGAACCCCCGTGGAAGACAGGATATTTACTGAGCAATTTTTAGACCTTGGGAAAATGAACACAAAGTGATTTTCTTTTCTTCTCGTCCCCTGATTGGTACATATTTAACAATATTACTCAGGGCTCATTCAGAAAGGATGCCTGTCTTGAAGAATCAGATAACTTAACTGAAATGGTTATGCAACTTAATTTATTGTTCATATTCTACCAACCAGCCCTTTTCCATTGCACAGAAGTCAAAAAGATTAAAACACACAAACAATACAACAAAGCCATGTAATATGCAGAGATCATACGTGCCACATTAAGGTGGTTGCTCTTGATCAACACTTGTGCCGGTCTCCAAACACAAACAACAAATGGTCCACATACCACATTCTTCATCTGCATTTTCTCTTTTTTACTTCTCTGCCAGTTTTGACTGTTTCCAAAATGTAGAATAAAATCCTAATTGGTATTTATGCATTAATTGATTAGCTCCTGCAAAATAGGAAAAAGGGGAATTGGGGTATGCATTTCCATTTTGTGTATAATTTATTGAGAAGAGGACTTGTAAGAGAGGTCAGTAAGTAAAAGGCTTGCTTTACCAGTACAAGGACCTGGGTTTGATCCCCAGAACCCACATAAAAATAGCCAGACGTGGTGATATGTACTCTGAAAATCCAAGGGTAGGATGGGCAAGGACAGGTGGATCTCTGTGGCTCGCTGGCCTGCCAGTCTACACTACTTGGTGACTTTCAGCACAGTGAATGACCCTATCTATATAAACAAACAAAAGTGGGGGGGATCATGAGGAGGAATGAAAACCAAAGTTGAGTTCTGGCTTCCATGTGCACCCACACACATGCACAGGCGTCTGTACACACATGTGCATAGGCACATAAATACATACATGCACACAAAATTAAAAAACACAGAAGGGATTAATCACTAGTTGGGGTTTGCAATAATTTCCTAATTTAGATAAAGAAATACAAAGAGAATAGTTTAGAATGAGAAAGGACCTTTCTGTTATCTGCTTAACAACTGACTAAGTCTGTAAGTGGCACCTCCATAGCTCTATGTTGTAGCTATAGGAACAGAGATTAAGTGGTTTGAACTGATATAGTAAGACACATTGAATTGGGTTATTTGTAAAGCACAGAAATTCTGTCTTGGCTAGGAAGCCAAAACCAAAGCACCAACAACTTTGGGGCTGGTGAGGGATCTGGCACTTCTGCTATTGGCATGTTTGTGGCTGCCTTCTCCAGCAATGACAAATGCTATGATTTCACATAACAAAGGGGGCAGGAGGTCAAAAAAGACCGTGCTTGTGTCCCGCCAGCCATTTTATGGTGCATTATTCCACCCACAATGACAGAATTCTCCTGGCTTAATCACCTCACCTCAACACTGCCACTTATGCTAGCACAGTGGGATTACATTTCAATAATGTAATCGGGGGCACATCCAGACCACAACAGATAAACTGTAACTGGAAACTCTCTACCAAAGAGGACTGGTTGCTTGGTATCTTAAGTGAGGCCACATGGCCAGAGTGCATCAGAGATAATGTGCTATAGCAACAGCCACCTATTCAACCTCACTAAAACGAACTACCCGTCAGTAATGAGATTTCAAAACAGACTTGGGCCATGTAGGGGTCATGTAGGTTTTAATAACTTTATTTCTCCTAACAAAAGATTCTGATTGAACCATGTCGTTTTTTTCAAAAATGAGAAAGCAAACAGCAATGTAATCTTTCCTTTAGGTTTTTTTTTTAATTTTATGTGTATGTGTGTTTTGTTTGCATGTGTGTCTATTCATGATGTGGATCGGCGCCCACAGAAGTCAGAATAGGGTGTCTGGAGTTACAGATGGTTGTGTGCTGTCATGTGGGTCCTGGGAGCTGAACCCAGATCTTCTGCAAGAACAGCAAGTGCTCTTAACCACCGAGTCATCTCTCCAGTCCCAGAAATACAATATTTACTATGGAGAGAATTTTCCAAGAATTGATGCACATTTTCTTCTAAATAGCTCTATAGATTAAAAAAGACAAGGGCCCGGGGAGATTGCTCAACAGTTCTGATCGCTGGCCAGTCTTCCCATGGACATGAGTTCAATTCCCAGCACCTACAAGATGGCTCACAATCACCTGTAACTCCAATTCCAGGGGATCCAGCTTCCTTTTTTTGACCGCAACTGATACCAGACACACAGCTGTGTGGCTGACACACATACAGGCAAACATCCAGATACAAAAAAATAGCAAATTAAATTTTTAAAAAGAAAATGACAGAGCTTAAAAAAAGATATGAACCAAAATTAAATTTAAAAAATGCTTACTTTAGGAGCAGAAAGTTCAAATTTGCATGTTAGAAAAAAAATCAGAAAAAGCAGGTGATTTTAAAAGAATCAAGAGAAGTTTTCCGGGCGTTGGTGGCGCACGCCCTTAATCCCAGCACTCGGGAGGCAGAGGCAGGCGGATCTCTGTGAGTTCGAGGCCAGCCTGGTCTACAGAGCGAGTTCCAGGACAGCCTCCAAAGCCACAGAGAAACCCTGTCTCGAAAAAACCAAAAAAAAAAAAAAAAGAGAAATTTTGACAGCTGTGAGTTCATGACATGTATTCACTGTTGATATTTTATATTTCTGTTTTATTTGCATCTGATTATCATCCCTAATGAAATGGATATTTTATTATAAGTTAAGTAATAAGATGAGCTACTCCATAAAGAGTAGTTCACACAAATGTATTCTTAATAGCTTTTTAAATAGGCTCATATTTTACCCAAGACCCTTAGCAATAATTTTCATTTAAGTTATTTGCTTACACCACATGTGTGCTGAATAGCCTTTTAGCTTTTTCACCAGGCACTGCATAGGCACGCCATACAAAGTATTCATCCATTTATTAATGCTTTTGGGGTCAACTTGTGGTTAGCGTACTTTCTAAGATTCTTGTCTGGTTGATAAAACTTATGGGTGTTTTGAAGATGATTCAAATCAGAGAATGTGAGACAGAAACAGGGAATAGCCACAAGCTCTTCTTTTTCAAATAATAGTTGGTGATGTTGAGCTCATAGTTATCCACTACAAATCACCCTCTTCTGTCCTTTGTGTGAAAAATATCTGTCAACTACTGAAGTCACACTGATTTTTATAATACTAGGTTCTCTATTTCCTGATTTATTGGTGTGTGTGTGTGTGTGTGTGTGTGTGTGTGTGTGTGTGTGTGTGAGTGTGTATGGCAGGCAGAAGAAAATTTGTAGGAACTGGTCCTCTCTTTCGACTATGTAGTTTTCAGAGATCAAACTGAGGTTTGTCAGATGTGGTGGCAAGGGCTTCACTTGACGCGTCCTTCAGTTTTCTAGAGTGCCAATAGAAATAGATAATTTTCTATAGCTACACTGCAAAGGATTCTGTTTAAAATACAAATGATATATAAAATAATTGAATGTGTATTTTTTGCTTCCTCTAGAAAAGAAAAAAAAGGGCAATTTAAGTCTATTTGAAGCCAGTTACAGGTGTGGTTTATTTATGGACTTTTCCAGTTCCTGGAATACAGGGTGGTGTTAAATCACAAATTTAGCATTATGGTAAAGAAAATGCTATTTTTGAGAATTTTGTATATTGAAAATATGGGGGAAAGACAGAGGACAAACATACCTGGGATGGAGTGTGAATTCTTCGTGGCTTCAGGAGTCGAGCCCAGCGGCAGTGCTAAGCGTGGGAAGAGCTTCACGGAAGCTGTGAGGAGACAGTGTGTGCTGGCCATGCAGGGACACACAGCGTCACCACACCTCTGTGCTCTCCACCTTTGGCTGCCCTGCTGCCATACGGTTGTTTTCCCACTTGGTGGGTGGTGTCCACAGCACAAGGTCTGGCCCCCAGGGCTGCCTGTATGTTCAACTCTCCCAAGGAGCAGATCTTCAGAAAGGTCAGTGCGCTTCATTAACACCATCTAACTTCCCTAACGGAGACAGCTCCGAGTTACTGACATTATACCTTGAATGGCAGTGTGTGGTCCTCAGTCGTGTGTGTTTTTATCCTTTCCATCTCGGCTAATTCATGTATTTTTCATGAATTTCCATTCTCTTGAGGTCCATTACCTTTGCTTTATCCTCAGCCTACAGTATTTCCATCAAAGTATCAGGATTATTGAATTCCCTGATTTACCTCCCACTTATTAATCAGCACATAAGCACAAAAGAATTTACTTGCAGTTTCCTAGGAATAGGGACATGGAACCCTCTTATGATGAACTTCTTTATCCATACCCTTAAAGTCACTGGGTCTGTTTCACTTCTGTCGGACACTCGAGTTGTTTTCAGTTAAATTACTTCCATGTGTAAAGCCTTCTGGAGAAATCCCTTTGCTGACAGAGCAGTGCTAATACAGAAACAAGGCTGGCACGGTCTGCCTTCTGTCTGCTCCCACTGGCTCTCCCGCACCATGGAACCTCTATCACTCTGAGCCTCCAGGGAAATGTTCTGTCCTAGGCGCAGGGACAAAACAAGCTTCTTGTTGCCCCATGGTTCTGTCCCTGAAGTCCCCTTATTTGTGGTGTCTCTCCACCAGGATAGCACATGATTACCGGCTTGATATCACTCATTCTGTTACAATTCCAGTCTACTTGGCTTGGAGGCCTTCAATGACCTTCCAAACTTACATATCATTGCTTCCTTGTGAAGTGCTCTGTGGTTTCTCAGGGTGTTTATCTAAATTTCATATTTAATATTGGCTGGTTCAGCTCCTTAATATCTCATCTAAAACCTCCAACAAAGTCTAACAGTGTAATCCATACTCAGGCTGTATGCTGTGAATAATCCTTTTTAGTAACTAACTGGACAATCACAGCTGCCAGTGTGAAAAATTTAGTGGCAGTGCAGTTCACCAACGTTTTCCTTCGGGCTGTTGAATTTCACAATTGACTGCATGTTTTATGAGACTTACCAAAACTCCACATTCCATGGTATCCACAGAGAAACTGACTGGGAATTTCAGTTTCCAAAATGAAAGCATGACTACTTGGTCTTCCTGTCCCTTTCCCAAAGTGTTGCATTTTACTTTTAAAACTTAGTTTTACTTTCATCTATGTTTCTGTGGGTTCCTGTGGAATCCAGAGGAGGGTGTGAGGTCCCTTGGTTACAGGCAGTTGTGAGCTTCCTGGCATGGGTTCTGGGAATGAAACTTGGATCTTCTAGAAGAGCGGCAAGAACTCTTAACTGTTGATTCATCTCTTCAGTCTCCCAAAAGGTATTTTATAAGTCAAGTATGAAGCTCACACTGCGTGCTGTGCACTGTTGGTAGTCATCTTATAATTTGGGTCTTGAGAGATAAAGTCTGACAGGTTAATCTTTCTTTTGACTTGGTGTTTTCCCTTTAAATGTAAGGATGTATTTGATTAGCGACCCAGAGTCTTTAAGGACATTATTCTTATAATATTGTTAAGACCCACAAAGGTTTCTCATGCTTCTTATTAATTTTAACACAGTTGTAAGATATATAACTAAGGCCTGTGTGCGCGTGTGTGTGCGCACACGCGCGCGCGCGCGCACACACACACACACAAATACATCCTGTAAACTATCGTAGTATTACTTCCTGGAATACCACCCACCAACAGCAAAGAAAAAACTGCTCTACTGGAAAAGACTGAGGATAGAATTTGGTATACAGAGTAAATAGGAATTATGTGCTGTTGACAGAATGAGTTAGTAAGAAAATAATTGTAATATTACAGTAGACTATTGTTTCTTAAAATACAGAATAAATTAAATAAGCTTTAAAATGAAGGGATTTCCTTAGAAAAATTAGAATGTTTAAAACCACTCATATATGTACTGATAATTTTGATTTTGACTTTGTTTTATTGCTTATTATTTAAAAGTGTAATTAAAACTTTTAATTATTTTAAATTTTGAGACAGTGTCTCTCACTAGAGTCCAGACCAATCTGTAACACACTATGTAGTTTAGACTGGCCTTGAATTCTTGACAATCCTCCTGCCTTAGCTTTAGTTACATTAAATATTTTAAGTGATAAAGGAGTTGATATTTTTAAGTAGAACAAAATTTTATCAGTTAAAGTAAAACTTTCTTATACTTTTTAGATGTGGCAGAATTCATGTCAAAGTTTTGAGTCTTTTTACATTATCATTTCTGGCATAGTCATCTCTCAGAATATCTCAAATGTGTTTATGATTTTTTTTTCCTTAAGAGCTGAGAAGAGCATCATCCTGTCTGTGGAAGATGCCCCAGGATAATGTTGAGCACTGATGTGAGTATGATGGGTTTGCATGTGGTAGGTAGCATTTTGGGTCTATATTGTAGTAGGTGAAGGATCACCCCTGCTTCCCTTTCAGGGAAGTCTCAGCTAAGCACCGCTGGCTGCTGAGTTCCAGATAGTCTGCAGTTCCTTTTGTGAATACAAACCCTGACTCAGGTGTGGCCCCATGACTGTGGAAAGCTTGGAGCAGGAGAAAAAGGCTAGTAAGATTGTCCTTGGGACAAACCAAGGTCACAAAGCAGGGAAATATATAAGGAAGGACTAAGATTAAGGGTCAGAGACACTGTTTGATCAGGCTCTGCTTGTAGTTCTATCTCCAGTAGCTAGCTGAACAATATATAAGTGTCAGTAGGTAAAATAAAATGTGTTCATTCCTGAGGGGATCCCAAAGTCCTGTGTCTCTGTCTGTCCTTACCCCTCTTCCCAGGTCTCTGTGACACTCAGGGATGGAAGCAGTCTTGTGAGTACTACCTTCATCACTGAGCTCACTAAAGCCATCATAATAAATGCTGCTTTTTCTGGATTGTTCCAGAAGCAACAGCAAATAGGGCAGGCCCTGGCTTCTGATGCAGCCAGGTCAGAGATTAGAGCCACAGACAATTCAATCCCTGCCAGGAAGCAGCCCTGGAATGATAATAGGAGAAGGCTGCATGGAATATGAGTCCTGATTGAACAAACGACATTCTAGTTCTTTTCAAGGAGTTGGTGTCCAAAGAGGCTTGCCTATTCTTCCAGGCATGGACAGTAAGACAAAGAGGACGCAGACACTGAAAGGTAGAAGAGACATTGAAATCTACATCAGAAGCCACATTCTTACGAGTATACAGCGTATACGGCGTTGTCTCCAGGATGAAGCCTTTATGCAGGGAGGGGAATTTGAAGGCCTTTATCACCTGCACTCTCTTCCCTCAGAAAATTGAATGGAAAAGTCCTTTTTTCCCACATTTCTAGGGTTGGAAGTTAAATTCATTCCAACTACCAAGATCATTAGGTTAGTCTCTTTTTTTTTAATTCCTTCATTCTTAGGAGCCATTCTGAAAATACATAGCTGTACTGGAAACACATGAGTCTGAAGGACATTGCAGAAGTCCAAGAGTTCAATCATGTGGAGAATTGGCAGCAGTACAAATGATACTGTCAGATTTGTTACTCCTAGATGAACTTGGTCAGACTCCAAGTGTCTTCCCCATGCATCTCATGTATCCAGGAGAACTTGCAAGACCAGGGATGTGATTCCTACCAAAAGCACTGGATTTGGAACCCATCTTGCCTGCCTTCCACACTTGGCTCTACCTCTAGGAATTTTATGTTGACTTTAGACAATCTAAGTGAAACTTGGAGAGCAAAACATGAAGATTCATGGGAATAAAGGAGAGGTATGCTCTATAAAATAGAGCTTCATAAAATCCTGAACTAAAGAATGCTTATTAAAAGAGAGTACCAAACTATAAAATTATCAACACTGAATATCTCAAATGTCAACTATGTTACCCATGAAGCTGTTTTCTTCTATACACAAATATCCATCTCCCTGTGAAAGTAAAATGGGGTAATTCAGAGTAAATTTTGTTCCATGCGTCCTGGAGCTTCAACAGTCATTTAAACAGGTTCATTCTAACCCAGTGTGGTCATGGCTGACTCACATTAACACCACCACTTTGGGAACATGATGCTGACAATGAAAACACATGGGAGACAGCAAATAAAACTGTCTTCTCTAGTTTGGGGAATTTGGAACTTGCCTTAGGGAAACAGTGACTAATTTATAACTAGTGTTTGGAAAGAGATCATCTGTCAAAATAAATGTATCTTTACTCTCTTCTTGAGAGGAAGCAAGCTGTTTTGTGGCATTCATTGGAAACCCTTAAAAATATAGGGCAATGTTTGCATTATTAATGATGCACTTTATGACTTCAGGCTAACTAGGCCCATCAATGTCCTTTCAGAGATGAAGCATGGGAACTACACTAAATTTTGGATATTGAACTCTGGGGTCTACAAGCACATTTATATTATGCATACCCATCGTGTCAGGTCCCCTCAGATTAGTGCTTACCTTCAGGCACCCACAGATTCTCAAGGTTAGCGAGGTCAAGCATGATGCACAGAACAGGGACCAGAGTAGCTCCCCTGTGGCTGCAGGGACATTTGCTCTATTCTCTATAAAACGATGCAGAGTCTACAGTTACAATTCTTTGGTGACATGCTTCAATCTATTGTGTGGACAGTTTATTCTTCCAGAAAGTCCCTCCATGTCTTCTTTCTCCAACATCTCTCAACACTGCAGATTTAGAGAACCTCAGAAGACATATGTATCTCATTTGTGGAGTTGGCAGTTGTGAGTTGTGATAAAGGTAGGATGAGGAAATGAATACCTGTAGTCCCAGTGATGTGCTTGACACTCTGTAAATGATAGCAGAGTCAAGGTACTAAGATCTGAAGAGCTGAGCTTGTTAATTGTAAGCTCTAACTGACAGGACTGCTCCCAAATAATCTTGTCCTTGTATTTGTTTCCATCCCAAGCACAGAGTACATGCAAAGGGGCTTTACCTTGAATCTGCTCTCCAGTCACGTGATATGTTTATTTTTTTTCTTTCTATGTGGTTATAAGCTTACTCTGGTTAAGACATAATTAACCAACTTCCTTAAGCTGTATCCCCAGAGGCTATTTTAGGCACAAAGTCGGAGTGCCTGTGGAAGGTCTTTGAAAATGAATTTTGAATATTTCAAGGCCTATAGGCCATGCTCCTGACCATGCATCAAAAATGGGATGGATTAGATAAACAATTTTCACTCTCTAGTGGAAACAAATGTTCAGGATAAGTTTGCGGATGGCGTTTGGATCATTTTGGAAGATAGAGAGGAAAATAATGCTGCATGATTATTCTAAATTCAATTTACAATTGATTTAAAAGCTTTTCTCTTTGGTTGTTACAATTGTTTAAGTTTTGAACCTCCTCCCCTAATTACCGTAGTTTCTTGCCTCTTGTACTCTTCCTTCATTTCTTGCCAAGGGATAAAATCAAACCCTGATGTGATGAACCTCTTGTGTTTTTTCCAAGCAGGCATTCACTGTCTTTTCAGGAGTGTAGAGAGACTGGAGGGGAGGAAAGTAAACAGGGGGCTGAAGTTTTCATCTCGGAATGTCTCCACTCTCTGGAGCTTTCTCTTATACTTGCTCTACAGACTCGCTTGCTCTCACTATTCATCCTCCAAGCGAGGTGAGCACCGTAATCCACTGTTAGTCTTTCTCTTTGCTATGTGGAGATACAACACTTCCATGTATACCTGTTGCTTACCTGAGACAGTAGTTGCTTCAGGGTACATGGGCTGAAAGCATCTCTGTCTCCTGAAATACCATTTGAATCTACTTGTCACAACCATTTATTGAATTGAACTGTTAAGTTCTTCAGTTCTTACTGTATCTTTTAATTAATACATTTCCAGCTTCAACTAAAAAATATCATTATATTCAGTCTAAATGTCCTACTTCTGCGCCTCATCCTGATGCAATACAATCTCTGGACCTTTGGTGATGAATTATTTCTTCTTTGTATGTGATTGATCAAAAGTTTCATCCATGTCCCATCAGGTTTGATGAATGTTTTCCTCAAACAAAGTATTATGTACTTTGCTTATGATTCACATTCTGTCTACACAAGTAGTGGCTTCTACCTGTTGCTATATAAATATTTTAGATTTAATTGTCCTGAAGGAACCAGTCTGATAATCACAAGATTTGTATTTTTCCTGTGATGTATAGGATAAATAAGTTAAGAATACATAGAGAGTTTATATAGAATTCACTGAACTATTGTTTTTGTTTATTTTTCATAATTTGGGAAGTATGGATGAATATGAGAATAATAAATTAATATGAAAATGCTATTTATCTCTCTTGTTTTCAATACGTATATTTAAATTTTTCCAGGCATACATTCCTATTATATAAGCACTAAGTTTTTTTTTCTGAAAACCATAAGGCAGAGGAGTCCAGATGGATATGTATGTAGGTAAATAGAGACATACATTTCTCATCAAAATGATAAATAATATACCCACATATTAATAACATCACTAAAATGACTTTTTATATTTGATTTGGACAAAAGGCTAAAAATAATTTCATTGTATAGAATTAAATGCTTTTGCAAAGAAAAATAAATATTTAAAATATTTAAAGTTAGTTTTAAAGTGAAATGGACTCACATTAACACATTACTTCTTCAATGGTGTGACCTTTTATGTCATTTTGTGAAGTCAAAAGTTAAAGAGTTTAAAGAAACCCCAATTTCAGTTGTTATTTTAAAGACGAGATGTTGCTAATGGCACAGTGTCTCATGCCAAGCTAGTATCAGTTCTCTTGGCTCAGAGGTCAAGATTTGTTGTTTTTAGGTGGATAAATCAGGAAGACACATTAAACTGTACATTATAATGAATTTGATTGTTTTACTTACAAACCATGGAAGTTTTATGTAACAAGCTATACATTTGGCTGTCAAGATTATTGTCAACAATGGTCCTTCTGTTACCACGCAGAATGTCACTCTTTCCCCATCCCGTTATCCAGTATACGTCTTTAGCTCTATGTGCATCATGGCTACCCACTGAATACAGCCATATGGATGACACACCCACTGTCCTAGAGAGGCACTCAGCTAGTCACGCACTCTTAGATTTGCCCAAGTTTAGGAGGTAACAATTTTAGAAGATTGTACCACATCTAACTTAAACCTTCCTTGAGATTGCTGCTTTCAGAGTCTCCGTGTGCTGTGCCTACTCACTCAGGACTGTTTAATTCATCAGCTCCCACAGTGTTTAGTTCCCTTGTCTTCAGTGTCTTTCTTCCACATCATTCTTAAAACATTGCTTAAATACTATTGCTCTCAGAGGTTTCCATAAAATCTCAGGAATATGAAATGTCGCTATCATGATATATCATCATCAAATACTATGTTCAAATGAACTACCATCATGACAGTGTGAAATGTCAATAAACAAAGTGCCTACACCAGAATTTTATGAATGAGTCTTTGCAATTGATCTGTGGATTTGTCATTGTTGTTTTTCCTGCCCTGTAAATGTCACATGGATGGCATTTGGAAGAATATATCCCCTTCATCAGAAATAATTCATCCATGATTGTTTCCCGCAGTGAATACTTTAATATTCACCCCATAGAACGCAGGCACAGGTTGACAATAGTTTCCTTTTGAGATTTTTTAGTTTTCTGACTTATTGATGTGTGGATGAGGAAGTTCCAGTTTCTTGGCATGGTGACTGAAACCTTAATCTTTGCCTTGCTCAGGTAAATACCACCTGTCTCAAGGATTGAAAACTTTGAAGCTTAGTCTATTTCTGGACTTTTAAAAAGTCTTCACACATCAGAAGCTATTTTCAAGTTGAATTTTCAAATTGGTTTATGAGTTATAATATTGTCATAATCACCTTAATAAATTGTGAATTCCAGACAGTGCAAGAACCCTAAGGAATTGTAACATGTGTGCTATGTAACATTTGTCCCTTTCAATGACTCGGTTGCATCACTTTCCTCTTTCATCTTCTGAAATGGCATCTTTGATTCCATGGCTTCATCAGTTCTCCTCTTAGTAGAGATTATTTCAATATGTCACCCTTCAGGAAAAAAAGAATTCAAATCTTGGAGAGCTTGAATTTTTTTTCTTTTGCGTTCGCTTCCTCCAAAATTGCTTTGTACATTAGGTCATAAAGATTTCCTAAGCTGAGCCAGCCGCATTCTGTTGTGTATGGTTATCATTTCTATGTTTTAGATAAAATTATCTGCAGCAATAGGAATGTTTCAAATTATTTATGATGTCTTGAAAAATTATATCCATTGTAGCATCAGAAACAATTCTGAGTGTTTTCGATTGATCTGTGGATTAGTCATTGATGTTTCTTCATTTCCCTTTTCCGTCCCCTGAACTTTCTGGTAAAACCAACATCTCTAAACAATTAGCAGAACAAATGTAATGTCTGGTTTGTTTCTAAAGGCTTGATTTAATCCTAACATATATACATACACTTTTTATTTCTATATACAATAGTGTTAATTCTGTTGATTTTAAAATTTATGACATAAAACATACATTAACTTCAAATACGACTCATAAATTCTCGGAGATACTTACATTTATTTTATCCTATAATACAAACCAAAGAGGTCAAATGTAGAACATTTGTCACAGAACTCTTTTTAAAAGGTACTGTTACTTTCATATCTATTTATTTATTCATTTATTCATTTATTTTGTAAGTGTATCTTAGGTAGTTAGGTTGGGTGACAAGTGTCTTTACCTGCTGAGTCATCTTTCTTGCCCTCAACAGAACTCCTAAAAGATGAATTAATGATTTCATCTTCATTTTTCTTAATATTGACTCTGTCTCTTTATGTAGAATGTCTCACTCAGTATTTCTGTGATAATCAGAAGTCTTTTCATTGCTTTGTATAGTTAGATAACCATTAGTCATTGTCTTCCTGCTTCCATTTGTTCTGAAAAGCACCTTTCCTTTGGGGAAGCTATAGTGATGATGATTCTTAGCATCTATTTGTACCAGACACACTTCCCTCAAAGGACAACGGGTCAGAAGCTCTTAGAAAGGAACTTGGAATTTTTAATGGTTGAGTGAGCAAACTTGTGGAAACCTGAGTCCTAAGATCATAAAAAGCTACGACTGGGAAACAAATTCAGCTGGAGTTAAAGTTTCAGAGGGAGGAAGCCATGCATCAGCAAGAAGAGATGGTTTCGGGAGGAAGCAACAGGGTGAGGTAGAGGTGCAGAGAGCAGACCAGGAGCCATGAGCAGCAAAGGCAGCGCTGGGGCTCAGCCCAGGGCCTGATGCTCAGCTGAGCCGCACTCATCCTTGGGTGCTTGGGAGTCAGACAGTCATGTTCTTACCACTGGATTTCCTCCATTACTCGCTTCAAATTCACGATGCAAAAAAGTTCAGAACGGTTTTACCGTGTAACCTTTTAAGCCACACAGAGAGACTGATAAGCAAAGAGTAAGAGAGACTTAAAATATAACCCTGTAGTGGATACTTAAATTACCTCACTCAAAGTATGTGACTAATGAAACATAAATCTGAAAGGAAACTTTTCAGTCTTAGCATATAGATCCTTGCCAGGGAATGATAATGATAAACGTTTGTTTTCATATGATATCTATATCACACAGCAAGTGCTATCAGATATTATAATAAATTCTTAAAGATCGTCTCCCAATCAAACCTTCACTCATAGGCTATCATGTTTTGTTTTGATTTTTTTTAAACCTCTCAGCTTCCCAGCTGCGATAGCTTGGAAGTTTTGGCTATCGAACCCAGGGCGTACATATGCTAGGCAAATGCTCTACCACTGAATCACATCCTAAGTTCCTACCAAGAGCTATTTCTACCCAATGTTTCCAGAAATGTCTTTCCTCAATGCCAAAACTCAACTTTTGTGGCCCAGTATCGAAGGTAACACATTGCTGGTTCTTCATCCCCCTGCCCATTGTTGGAGATGTGAAATGAGAATAGAAGGTGAGGCGGGCAGGAGGTAGAGGATAATTCTGCATTGGAAATCCAGAATGCTTTTGCTACCAGGAGGGTGTGTGCCACCGGGAAACCCAGGTAAAGATACCCCTGTATCTTCCGACCGTCACTCATTTCTATAATGATCTGGTGCCTGCCTCAACTCTAACAGTGTTGGTGTCAGTCATCAGTTGTTGATCAGAACACTGTCTTCCAGACAGGATTTTTCAACACAAAGACCTTTTATCCTTTAACAGCCTCAGGAGCTAAAACTTCCGCGACATGATTCAAAGAGTGCTTATGGACGTTCAGTCTTACAGATTTCAAGGTTATTTCATATTTTATTTTTAAAGAGTTTTTTTTGTTTTGTTTTGGTTTGTTTTTTTTTGAGGCAGGGTTTCTTTGTATTGCTTTGGAGCTTGTCCTGGCATTCATTCTGTAGACTAGGCTGGCCTCAAAATCAGAGACCTGCCTCTTCTTCCCCAGTGCTGGGATTAAGGTTTAAAGAGTTTTTTACATTTTTATTTTATGTGCAGGGGTGTTTGTCTGCAATGCAGATATGCCAACTGTGTGTGTACCTATTTGCCCGTGAGACTAGAAGAGGGCACCAGACCCTCTGAAACTGTAGTTATAGGTGAGTCACCATGTGGAAACTGGGGACCAAACCCTCTGTGAAAGCACACACTGCTTTTAACTGCTGAGCCATCTCTTCAGCCCCTGAAGAGTTTTGTTGTTGTTTTAACTTAAGCCACAGAGAGATGATGTTCTACCAGGGATTAGCTGATGGCTAGTGATGAAACAGTTCTCTGAGGGATAGTATCTAAAGGAGACAGATTACTAAATACTCTTGATTGGGATACACCAAAGATTTACTTGATCCAATGACATGGATTGACTTACAGTTTTCCTGCCTTAAAACTTTTTCACAATGCTTTAGCTCTAATAACAAATGTAGATGAATTTTCAATGAAGAAAATGACAAGAAAGACAAGATTTCTTATTCGCAGAAATTGAGAAAAATGAGGGTATATCTCAAGCAGGACAAGTAAAGGTGACTATCCATCAGTGTTGGAATGTGTGAAGACCCTGTCAGAGAAAGATAATGCTATTTTCTTCACAACAATGCAACTTCAAAATAACAGATGTTGCGATCACATCTGTACAAATATTTGAATAAGCTGAAATATATCTTCTACATTCCAGATACCTCACTTAAATCTCTTTAGACAGTGATGGCATAGATGGCAGAGGATTGAGCCCATGCAAAGGTGACAAATGAAGATGTATAGAGAGGGTTCATAGGGAATAGAAGGAGCCAGAAGGACAATCATGAGCATAAACACAGATGGTACATCATTGCATATTTTAAACCAAAATGTTTTTTTATCTAGTGATATTATTTTCTGAGCTTCTAAAAGGTTAGCTATCATGTTTATAAAAATATAGTTTGGGTCACTGGAGCTGTAACTCAGTTGGTAGAATGCTCCCCTAGTGCTCAAAAGTCCTGGGTTTGATTCCCATAACCATGTACACAAGACATGGTGGTACACACCTGCCATTCCAACAGTCAGGAGGGGGAGGCAAAAGGATCAGAAGCCATTTTCAACCATATAGGAAATCTGAGGCCAGCCTGAGCTATATGAGACCCTGTCTAAATGAATGAATGAGCGAATGAATGAATGAATGAATATTTGCTTTGTAAATATAATTAGGTTAACAAAGTCTGTGCTATGGTTTACCTCTGTTAGATGCCCTTATGTTAAATTCCTTCATTTAGATTCTCTTTTTATAAGTAGCTGTGGACTATTACCTAGAGTGGTGTAGAGGAGTGACCATAAAAATATTTTGTGATGAGCTCCAAGGGTTCAGAGATACCTTCTGTGGCTTATAATAAGACCAGACAAGGATGGGAAGACAAACCATCACCTTGCTGCAAATATGATTTGAAGTCGGTCAGTGCAAACAACCTCCCTCTAGTGTCCAAGAAGGAAATGTGCAAAGTGAGCCGGAGCTTTCTGGAAATCGTGCTCACTCACAGGGCAGTTTGAACCTCACCATTAATATTGGGAGCAATGTGGACATTGTTCATCTGAACCTCCAGTAAGCTCAGGGGGTGATTTGTTCTTTATGACTTAATGAAGTAGACACTAAACGTTACCTGAGATCAGCTTGGAGTGCTGGTGCATCTGCTTGTCTCTGTAATGAAAAGGATGTGTCTGATCACTTGCCATGTAAATATTTATCAATGCCAAGTTCTGTGCGTGGCGTTGAGGTATACTGGAAACACTATTGTAAGGGCAGAAAATCAGAGTTCCTTTTCTTGCCCCTTATTTTGGATTTTCTGCTGTAAAATTTTATTCACAGCCCCATCTCTACACCTAAGTGGCACAATATATAGCTTCTGTTCCCAGAAACACATGTCAGAGCCGAGCGAACAGAATTCACGTCCCGATAGCCTAGGCTCAGTACGAGAAAGCAAAACCGCAATAGGAAATGAAATGTTATGCTCCAAAGTGGGTCTTACGCCATTTCTTATTTGAGGAGTCAATTGAAAATGGAAAGGAACTTTTAATTGATAGATATCTAGGGTCTTTTGCTTAATTGTTAAAAAGCCAATCTTTTGCACCTCCATGCATTGAATTATTAGTCAGTGTTTTCCAGATATTAATAACTGAAAATATTTCAGTGCTCAAGTAATAGTTGAGTATTCTAACATCAAAGAAATAGAAAAGAAGTAGAAACAAGTCGCAGAAATTAAAGAAATACTGAATTGTGTATAATAAAAGGTTTAAATGTATGCTTTACCAACCTAGGTTCTCTGACTCCCACCTTACTGCCTATGCAGACAGCTACTGCCACGCCCAGCTTCTCAGCTGTGTGCTAGGGATGGGATTTCAGGTCCTCATATTTTAGCTGCAAGCACTTTGCCTTCTGACTGAGCCATCTCCTCAGCCCAAAGGTTTGACATTCACTCTAGTGTCTGCACTGGGCACACACATATAAGCACAATACAGCCAGGCTGTGTGTTTAGGCATTGGGCTTTTCTGAAGCACATAACTTGGATCGAGCTGGATGTGACAACTGCTTATTGCATACTCCATCACTGTCTCTTTGCCTGCTTACCCACTTGCCCATGTATCAACCATGGGTTTTCACACCATGCATTTTACAATGTCTTCACATCTCTTTGTGCCTGTTGTATTATCTTGTGGCTTCCTTCCCTGTTCAGTAGGTTGAAAGTCCTCCCAACCCAGTGAGTTTCCATCGGTTTTTCTATCAGGGCCAAAGCAAGTCACACCCTGGTATTTTACAACAAATACATGGTATTCTCATAGCATGACAAACAGAAATCTTGATTCTCATTCACAAGAACAAAGGAGAGCTCAGAGAAGTGGGACTTTATTAATCAAGAAATTTTCTTTTTTCAAGTTCAGTGCTCTAACAGGGAAACACTATGATACTCATCTTGGAAGATTTGTTCTTGTGAACATTTTATGGTCTGTAGTTCAACTTATTATGATTCTGTTGTTCTAGAAAAATCTAATAAATTATTGCTTTTAGTATTTCATTTGCTTTATTGCTTGGGCTTTTAAAAGGCAAACACATTATATCTTCTCTTTCTATCCTCTGCGTTTATTATTTTGCATAAATTCTATGTCCTTCTCTCACTCATTTTGCATTTTTCTTGTCCTGCTTTCCATTCTTTATTTCCTTTACAGCTTTACATGATGCCTGTTTTTTAGAGTTGAATGTTAATTCTGTGATAATTCCTTCATTCTGCTGTTTTCCAATTTCAGCTTTTCTTAAGCATACCAGCAAAAGTCTTTGGCCAATTGGTTTATGATGCTTGCTCATGGTTTTAATATTTTTCCTCATTTCTTTTGGAGTATTTTGAAATCATGAGGTTACTGTTTTGTGTGCTTCTCTAGCATTGCACTTTGACCTTCCTATGGTGACTTCTTTTAGTCATTATCCTGGTGTTCCTTAAATCAGATTTGTACAAGATTGAGCCACAATTATTTTTGGTTGCTCATTTTTGAAACACATTTTCTTAGCTAATTAAGAGAAGTTTTACCAGAAGTACATTTCCTGTGTTATTGCTCTTGGTATTAACATTTCATAGTATTTGTGAAGGAATTTTAAAAGGTCTTGTGCTTTCGTGATCTCCCTTTCACTTCAGCTTTTCCGTCTCTGTCTGTGTTGTTCTTGGCCTGTTGGGTTTGCAGGCCCCTCCCCAACGTGTTCCCTTCATCTTGCCATCAGAGACAGTTAGTTTCCTGTATGTAAAGCCTCCTGAGCTTAAGACTACCAATCAATCATTTGAGAAACATTTTAACCTTCTATATTGGAGAAAAAAGCTGAATTTATTCATTTGCTCTTTGATAACTGTGATATAGGAATGACCTTTTAAATACTTTTCTACAGAAAAATGACTTGGTAATAGTGCTTCATTGTTCATCTTACTTATCTTCATGGGAGAGCATTGGCGCATGAAGCTGGGGTTCTCACAGCATTTCACACTATTATAAAGGACTGACAATTTTTAACCTCATTATTACAGTTGCCATGGACTGTTTGGCTACCAGGAATAGTATCATAGTGTGTTGTAATTTCCATCCCCAAGTTACATAGACTTACTTAGGGACATGATATAGACTGATCTTGTTTCACATTATTTTAGCATTAAATGTCTACTAAAATAAAATCCTACTATACTCAGGAAGACATTTCCTAGTAAAAGTCTTAATGTATTAATATTAATGTATTTATGAGTATTGGAATTTGTCTACATTTTGGTAAAGGAAATGAGAGTTTGAGCTGTTATTTAACTTTAATAGCTATGGGAGTGTTAAATAAATTAACCCATGAAGTATTACCAATATATTGGCAGGAAAGTTCATGTAATTCCATGAATTTGAAAGTAGCACTTAGAAGGTTCCTGAGCCACCTTGCCCTGTGATGTTAAAATTTGTTCTAGTGTGCACATGTCTAGCTACAGTACTGGCTAACTTCAGTGTTAAATGGAGGAGAAAAACTGTTTTCAAGGTCATAACAAAAAACAGAGTTGGCAAACAGAGCAAGACAGCTAACACCTGTAGTCTTGGCACTTGGGAGTCAGAGGCAGGAGGATCACCGTGAGTCTTCGGTCAACATGGTGTATAGAGTGAGTTTCAGGTTACCAAGGACAACACAGTGAAATCCTGTTTTTAAGCACCAAAACTAAAAAAGTTTACTAATTCTATTATGGTCTATGATTTTATACATACACACACACACGCACACAAACACACTGAAGAATAAATACATTAATTGAAGATTTAAGAATTTCATTTTCTTTTTAGCTAAATATACAAAATGCTGTTGGAAAATAAGGCAGACATAATTTCAGCAGTACTATGAACAGTTGCTATATCAAAAGAGATATTATTTGATCTTTAGTACCTATAAATCTGCACATATATTTTCAATAGTAGCAACCAACAAGCATTCTACGAATTTTAAACTGGATCACAGCACAAAAACCTAAACTCAATTTGAACTTATTTCACCTCAGATTTCTTGATAATTTAAAGACTTAATGGTCAAGTGTACTTATGTTAACAAATGATTTCAGGAACAGTTTCAGTGAAATTAGATATTCCCCCGGCTTTCACATATTTAGTGCTGCCTTGAACTAATTAAAGGTGCTGTGATTCCAAGCAACTATTAATTTACTCAGCAAATTGAACAAATCAAATTAAATAAATGGACAAATTAAGTTAGTAGCAGAATGACTTGCTGATTGCTAGACCACTCAGTTTCTGATTGCTGCTTCCTTATTCTTTGATCTATGATGATTTCTTTTTGTATCATGTGCTGCTGCTTTATTGTTTCCATCTTTCATTAGCTAGGTACTCTTTAAACAATGTATAAATGACCTTATCTTCCTGGAAAATAGCTTTCATTATTTGATTTCTTCTCAAGGCCCCAGTGGAATCTTAAAACCACATTTAGATCCTGCTGATTGAGTTCAAATATAGCCATATGTCACATACAGAAATAATTTGAAGAACTTAACATCAACACTTCTCTAGAGGTTAAATGGCAATAGGAAGACATTTAAATAGCACATTTAAATAGATATGAAACAAAACTTTTCCATTACATATAAGAACTAGGTAGATTGCTATATGCATTTTGTGTGGATGTTAGTTTTTATCCCGTGTTTTAATAAGCACCACATTTATAAACCCATCTGTTGTATCCTGAGTTGTATTCTTTTCTCCTGAAATTTGCATGTTGAGTCCCTAAGTACCCAGTCCCCAGTCTCCAGACTTGGAGACAAGATCGTCAAAGATGTAACTAAAATGAAATCTTTAAGGGATACTCAATCCAATGTAATTGGTGTATCCCCAGATGAAGAAATTTGGTAAAAGACCAAAGGATGACCATGCCAAGACACCATGAAAAAATGGTAATCCAATGTAACTGGTGTGTCCCCAGATGAAATTTGGTCAAAGACTAAAGGATGACCATTTCAAGATACCATGAGAAAGTGGCAATTCTATGTAACTGGTGTGTTCTAATATGAAGAGATTTTGGTCAAAGACCAAACAATGACCATTTCAAGACACCATGAGAAAGTGGTAATCTAAAAGTCAGAGAGAAAAATCCTCTAAAGAACCCAAATACTTTGATCTTGGTTTTAAAATGCTCACTTTTAGAATATCCACAAAATGAAGTTCTTTTGTTTAAGCTGTCAAAGCAAGAGGAGCACTGTGCTATGGCCGTCTTAACTAATGCACTATCCTGGAAGGGAGAGGCCTTTTCCTGATGTGCATGATCATTTTGTTCTAAGAGTTTTACTACATTAGACAAAGTGCAATGCTTGTGTTTATCTACTTAGGCATGTGGAGCTGTCACAGTCAATTTCCAAGGGAGGAATCTTATTTTTCTCAGAAGAGTTCATGTTGAGGCTTACTGAAAGAATACAAAGGCACCATCCAATATACATAGGCCCAAATCCAGCCTTGTGTGCATTTCATTGGGGCCGTACACTTTGCTCAGTGTTGTTTTAACATAGGCTTACACACTCATTGTTTTTGAGGTATAAACTAGGGGATGCAATTAAGTGATCATGCATGTCAGGTGTTTAACAAACCTGGTATAAACTGTGGTAAGCAGTTAAGCTATTTCATCATCATTATTTTCATTATTATATATTCTTAATCAGTTATCTATAAAATGCCACAAAACAATTGGTGTTATCTGGACCCTGTCACATTTCAAGTTGTCTTTGAACTTCAGCATTAATAATTTGTATTTTTATGGTTTGAAAAGCTGAGATCTAATTTAAGATCATCATTCAAAGAGAAATTAAATGCATCCTATATTTTCTGTTACTAAACCCAGTTGAGCTTCAAATACAGATATCAAATCACCACTTGGGAGCTTTCTCAAACAAAAAGAACCAAAGGGTGAGGACCACTGAGTAACAGGATCACATGTCAAGTAAGGAAACTCATAATCATATTTTCTAGATCTTGACAACCACCAAGATTCATATATGTCACAAAGGTCTTTCATATCCATTTTGTATATGCAAGGTCATTTGGAACCCTGTGGGTCTGCTGCATTGTAGCCTTCCTTCCCAAGGTGGCCAAGATCTAATTATTTTTAATAACGTTTACTGTGGCTATTTCTGCGGGTTCAAATTCAACCATAGAGGGTGTGTGTGTGTGTGTGTGTGTGTGTGTGTGTGTGTGTGTGTGTGTGTGTGTGTGCTGTATGTATGCTCTTAAGACATGTGAAAGTATGGTGGGAAAGAAAGTCTCTAGGGGATGTCTTTAATCATCTTTATTTCTAAAATCACATGGCTTCACTATCTTGGAAACTGTAGATAACCCAGGAGATACTGAATTCAAAGAGTTGAAAAATTCAACAGTGAGCAAGAACAGAAGAGGGTTCAGAACTGCTATGCTCAACAGGGGCTAGAGGTGGATGTCAAGGGCTTGACAGTGGGCTGTAAGCTTCATCAAGGTCATGGACTCCATCAATTCACCTTTGTTTTCACAGGGCAGAAATATCATAGAGACTGCTACAGGAGCACTTACAGGAAGTACTAATCCAGGAAGCATGATGATGATGGAGTGGAATAGTAAAAACTGCAAATGAAAATAAAAAGGGCAAATGATGTCTTAGGGTTAAGTATTAGGAGGAAATCTGGTTTCTGAACAACTGCCTAGAAAGTTATTTATTTTTTAATGGAGCCAAAATGGCTCAAAGCTAGAGGAAAAGAGAGGAGAGGGGATGTACAGCCAAAGAGTATCTACATGCCCACTTTCTTCTGGGTGGGAGAGATCGACTTTGCTTATGCACGATATCCTTTTTATGCATTTTCTCTCTAATTATGTTATTTCTAGAAATCTAAAATCAATCCTCCCAAGTGAAATATACTGGTGTTTCTTCCTATTTAAGAAAATATGCAAGGAGAAAACCTGTGGACTTATGACAACCACCCAAGGCATGCTTATTCAGTTATTGACTTTGTATCTCTTTGTATGAGTAAGTTATGTGTGTTTGTGTATGCCAAATTATTGTATGAACTACATTTGGGTCATCAACAAAATCAGTTTTGCTTCCTTTCAGTCTAGGATGTGGTTGTTTATGTTAAAATGTTTTATTCCATATATTTGATTTTTTAATGTAGGAGAATATTTGCAAAAGCAAATTTTGTGTGAACTTCTATTTTTTTTTTGGAAGAGTTTCACTATATATTCTTGACTGGCCTTGAACTCATAACAACCTCCTGCCTCTATCTCCAGGGTGCTTGTGCTACCATGCCCAGTATGACCATGTGAGCCTTGAGTTTAACTGTATTTTTAAGTTTGTTCCTGGAGTTTGTCTTGTGTTGGCTTCTATATAGAATCTTTATCATGGTCCTCAGATCAGAGGGATTTATTCAGTAACTACACTGTGATGGACATTAATTTTCTGCTCAGAGTGTGTAGGAGGTGTGTGTGTGTGTGTATGTGTGTGTGTGTGATGCAATTCTGATTGGTTATAAAGTATGAAGTGATCAAAACAGGCAAAGATTCTTCATACTTTTTCTTTTTTATCTTGATGTTTTTCTTCAACTAGGGTCAAATTCTATTTGCTTTGAAATGAATGCAAGAGGATATGTTGCATATATCAATTTAACTACACTTTGTTTCTTCTTTTGCTTTATTATATTTGTTAGGGTTGACTCAGCAAGTAAAAGAGCCTTTTGTGAAGTTGGACAACTGGAGTTTGACTCCTGGAGGCCATGCAAAGCTGGAAAAAGTGATCTAACTCCATCAAGGTCTCCTCTGACCTTCACAGATGTCATGACACAAGGACACTCCTTACACATGTACTGATAACCAATAAAAGTTGTGGGGGGGGAGAGCGGGTATGGGAGGGAGATGGAACCGAGATTGTTATGCAAAATTAAAATATATATATATTGTTAAAAGGAACTCCAAAAAACAATAAAAGTTGTAAAAAATAATAAAATATTCTTTAGAATATTTGAATTAACATATTTCTAACTTAACTGCATTTTTGCAATGCTTCCTGGTTGAGAAATAAAATCAAAACAGAAAAAAAAAGATACAATGTATTTACAAAGTAAGAGCTTACTGACAGCATACAGACCATTTCCCTGCCTGTCTTCCATTTGTAAAGAGTAAGAGCTTACTCACAGCATACAGATGGTCAGTCTTCTATTTCCCTGCTTGTCTTCCATTAAAGCCTGGCTTTTCCTTAAAGATATAAAAATTCATTCTTGGGCTCACACAGGCCCACACACCTTTTGCTGCATAAAATTGTATATCCATGTGTGTTATTTATTGTAGTTAGGACATTTACCATGAGATCTTCCCTTTAGACAACATTAGATGCTCATTTCATTATCGTTTGCTATAGACACTATATGGTTTAGCAAATATCCAGAGTTTATTAATCTTTCTGTATAATGACTTTGCGCCTGTTGACATAGCAACTCCAGATCTTCTTTTCTCCTTGCCCTTGATAACCACCATTCACTCTTTGACTGTCTTAAATATGTATGGCCGACAGGTTTTACCGGCATCATTTCTTCAAGAGTCACCCAGGTTATTCTTATGCATTTTAAAAAGTGAACCAGTCATTAACTGTGAAGATCTGACATAGCGATGACAGTTGTCTGTGATGTTAGTATTTTGGAGGAGGAGGGGAGGGTTTGTAGGGAAAAGGGACCAGTCAAAGAAACACACCCTGAGCAGAGCCAAAGAAACACACTTTGGCCCTGCAACCAGAACCAAAGAAATGTACCCTGACCCTAAAACCAGTGCCAAAGGAACACACTTTGTCCCTGGAATCAGAGTCAGTGAAAGAAATGTACCCTGGCCCTAAAATTGGAGCCAAAAGGCTAAAAAGGACCAGAGAAAGAAACACACTTTGGCCCTGAAACCAGAGCCAAATCTGACCCTAATCCTGTGTAAAAAGTAACCAATCCCGGAGCAGAGCTCTAGCCAATCTGAGCTCAGCACTGAAATCGGACCAATCCCTACCCTGGAAAAACTTCCCCAACCCCAGGAACCCCTATATAAACCCTGTGTATGTTCAGCTTGGCTGGTCCAGCTGTCTTCCAATAAACACCTTTGGATGAGCTTCGGGGTGAAGATCTTCTTTTGCGGCTGCGACAGAGCAAAGGCGACCCTGGGCAGAGCAGAGCAGAGCGAGCAGAGGCGACCCTGGGCAGAGCAGAGCAGAGCAGAGCGAGCAGCGCTGTAACACTTGCCCGGGAAACCTTCCTTGGCAGAGCGGAGTTGTTACACTCTGCTCCCGCCCGGCTCCCTGCTCTCCGCTCGGCTCTCCAGGAGCAGAGCTGAACTGTAGCAACTTCGCCCGAGAAACCTCCTGCGGAGCAAAACTGCTACACTAGGCGAACATCCCCAGCTGGAAGACCCTGTCCTGCCGTGCCGGAGCGGAGCTGACACACCGGAGAAGCCTTTCTCTGAGGCAAGGCTGTAAGCTGCCAAGCTTACTGCAACCCGTGGTGGTCCTTGGCTCCCGAGCTCCAGGATACCTTTCTACCTGAGCTGTGTAACACTCAGTATCCTTGGCTCCCGAGCTCCAGGATACCTTTCCACCTGAGCTGTGTAACACTGGGTATTCTGTGACTCCCGAGTGCCAGAATACCTGACCCACTCACTCCTGTTCCATCCTGTCCTGACCCATCCCGACGAAACGCTTACATTTGGTGCCGAAACCCGGGATAGGCTCTCCTGGTGCCTGTGCTCCCTTTCATGGTCTGAGCCGCACTGGGATCCTATCCCTCATCTTCAGTCTACCCGTGACTTGGATAGGCTCTCCTGGTGCCTGTGCTCCCCTTCGTGGTCTGAGCCGCACTGGGACCCTATCTCTCATCTCCAGTTGGCCTGCAGCAGACTCGCCTTCCAGCTCACCAATCGCTTGACACTACATCCACCATCAACGATTGGGTAAGTCTCCCCTTCAGCTCCCTAAGTCAGGGATACTTGTAGAGACGGAGGTACCCCAGCCAAGGCCCTTAAGGCTACAGCTGACCCTCCTCACCTTACCCCAGCCTACCACCCTTGAAATTGCAATCCTGCAGTTTCCTTAGGCCCCACCGGGTCATTGCGTCCCTTCCTGACCTCCTCCCTTGGAGCTGGCTGTCGTTGCACAGCTCCTCTAGGCCCTTGCGGCTTCTACGATTCCAATCCTGACCCTTTCCTTTGGATGAGACCCTTTTAGAGCTCGGTTTCCGTCTACGCCTTCTGGCCTCTAGAAAAGCCCTGGTACCAGGCGCCGAGTCTCTTCTGGCTTAGCCGGGCTAAGCCTGACCCCCGTTGAGTTGGGTGACGACCCTCTGAACGGCTTGGTCCTCTTTCGGTGGTCCTCCCTGAGTCCTGGGGACGCCCTTGACTACAGGCTGCAGTGACCTTTTCCTTCTCATCCATGGGAACCGTGTCATCCGTACCCTCCCATTCCCCCTTGGGATGCCTCCTAGAAAACCTCAAGTCTCTACACCTGACACCTGAACTAAAGGGTTCTAAACTTATTCGCTTTTGCAATAAAATTTGGCCTAAATACCATTTAGATAATCAGTCCAAATGGCCACGTAATGGCACCCTCGATCCCAATATTATTCGGGACCTTTACAACTACTGTGAGCGATTGGAGAAATGGAAGGAGATTTTCTATGTCCAGGCTTTCTCTCTGCTACGCTCCAAGCCTTCTCTCTGTGCCTCATGCTCTCCCACTCAACTTCTTTTGGCTAGGAAGTCTGAACAAGATGATCCCTCTACTACTTTTGATCCAGCCAATGAGCCTTCTCCCCGTCGAACAAAACCCTCAGCTCCCCCTCTTGTGCTGGCCCCTCCGATTTCCCTTCCTCCCTCTTCAGTGACAAGTCACCCTAGTCAGCATTCACTGGCACCCTCCTTCAGCTCACCACCAACAGTCCCTAGTCCTCCCACTACTCGGTCCCGCTCCACTAAGGGACCACCCCCTTTACCTCCCCAACCTAAACCAGCTCCAGTTCTCCCCTTGCGAGAGGTTGCTGGGGTGGATGGCTTAGTCAAAGTTCATGTCCCCTTCTCATTGACTGAACTCTCCCAAATAGACAAAAGATTGGGATCCTATAGTGCCAACCCTTCCACCTTTATTAAAGAATTCCAGTATATTACCCAGTCCTATAACCTTACCTTCCATGATGTTTATATGATTCTTACCAACAATCTCCTCCCTGAGGAACGCAGGCGAGTTTGGGAACAGGCTAGAATCTATGCAGATGACATCCATCAAACTGATGATACCTACCCAGTTGGATCTATGGCAGTTCCTGACCAGGAACCTGACTGGGATTACAATACCCCAGGGGGCATTCTAGCTAGGAAGCGGTTTTTAACTTGTCTCCTGGCTGGTCTCCGTAAGGCTGCTCTTAAAGCAGTAAATTATGAAAGGATCCAAAGGGTCATCCAGGACAAGGATGAAAACCCATCCCAATTCCTAGACCGTCTTACAAAGGCCCTCTTACAATACACCAATGTGGATCCTGAGACTCAAGATGGAAACCAACTCCTTATGACCTACTTTTTTTCCCAAAGTTACCCTGATATTAGGGCCAAACTCAGACGTCTAGAAAAGGGCCCCTTAACTCCACAGTCAGAAGCCCTAAATGTGGCATTCAAGGTGTACCATGGAAGGGATGAAAAGGCCCAAAAACAAAAATACCTGATGATGGCTAAAAGCTCTTGGCCAGCCAAAACGAAAGCCCAGGCTCCCAAAGGACAAAGGCTCCTACGTCCTTGTTTCAAATGCGGTCAGGAAGGCCACTGGGCCCGGGCCTGTCCAAACCCTCGTAAACCACCAGGACCATGTCCAAGGTGCCATCAAGAGGGACACTGGGGCATTGATTGCCCCCATGTTCCTGACAGCATGGGGACATTAATCCCAGATCGCCCTTCAACTGACCTCCTTGGCCTGGCCATTGATGACTGACGGGGCCCGGGCTCCCTTGGCCTGACCACCGCCATCTCCGACAGGGAGCCTCGGGTAGTTATCATAGTATCAGGGAGGCCTATCTCCTTCCTCCTGGACACTGGAGCCACTTTTTCAGTCTTGACAAATTTTTGGGGACCAACCACTCTTTCTTGTTCCTCTATTGTCGGAGTAGGAGGACAGCCCTATCAGGCCCAACAAACCCCACCACTTAACTGTATCTTTAAGGGTATCCCCCTTACTCATTCCTTCCTAGTGATACCAACCTGTCCCATCCCATTGCTGGGAAGGGACCTTTTAGCCAAAGTGGGAGCCTCCATTTCTTTTGCTCCTCCTATCCGTTTGGCCTCAGGTTTGCCAGCTGTTCCCCTTCTCCTCCTCCTACAAACCACACAGTCTAACACACTTCTTCCCTTACCATCCTCTCAGGTATATCCTCAGGTATGGGACACCCAAAATCCCTCTATAGCCAAACATCACACCCCTCTAATCATCCGACTACAAAACCCTGCCAAATATATAACTAAGTCTCAATACCCACTTTCACTCCAAAGTCTCAGGGGACTCAAACCTCTCATCTCTGACCTCCTGAGAAAAAGTCTTCTTTGCCCCACTTCTTCCCCCTTCAACATCCCCATACTTGCAGTCAAAAAACCTAATGGAACCTACCGCCTGGTTCAGGATCTCCGACTTATTAACTCAGCAGTAGTGCCCCTTCATCCTGTAGTTCCCAATCCTTATACTCTACTCTCCACCATCCCTTCAAAAACTTCTCATTTCTCTGTCCTTGATCTCAAGGATGCCTTCTTTTCTATTCCTCTAGACCCCCAGTCACAAAATATCTTTGCCTTTACTTGGACTGACCCAGACACTCACATTTCTACACAACTTACTTGGACAGTCCTACCTCAAGGGTTCCGGGACAGCCCCCATTTATTCGGTCAGGCCCTAGCCTCTGATTTATTCTCTTTGTCTCTCCCAAAATCCAAGTTGATACAGTACGTAGATGACCTTCTCCTTTGTAGTCCATCCCTAGAAATAAGCCAGGCCGACACATCTACTTTGTTAAATTTTCTATGTAGCCGAGGATATAGGGTATCACCCTCTAAGGTCCAGCTGTCCATTCCTCAGGTAACTTACCTAGGACTAACTATTACTCCAACTCATAAGGCTATTACCCTAGATAGAAAAAACCTAATACAATCACTTACAGTCCCCACCACAAAGGATGAAATCTTATCCTTCCTAGGAATGGCCAGCTTCTTACGTTCTTGGATTCCTTCCTTCTCCCTTCTTGCTCGCCCTCTGTATCAGGCAGCCCTTGGCCCATCACATGAGCCTCTCCTTGCACCTGTTACCAAGCCATTTCGTCAGCTTCAACAGGCCCTCCTACAGGCTCCAGCCTTACACCTTCCAGACTTAACACGTCCCTTCTCTCTCTATGTTACTGAGAAAGAGGGATATGCCCTCGGGGTCCTGGGTCACCAACTGGGACCTTCCTTTGCACCAGTCGCATACTTATCAAAAAAATTAGACCACACTATCCAAGGTTGGGCACCTTGTCTGCGGGCTCTGGCTGCAGCTGAACTCCTCATACGAGAATCAAAGAAGTTAACCTTTGGGTCTCCTACTACTGTCCTCTCTCCTCACCACCTGTCCCATCTTCTAACATATAAGGGTCTCCAAACATTACCCCCTCCAGAGTTCTCTCCCTTCAGGTAGCATTAGTAGAGGATACAACACTTACCTTTCAGCCATGCCCACCTCTTAATATTTCAAATCTTCTCCCCCAACCAGTCTCAAAATACTCCCCATCTCACTCTTACATTGAGACCCTAGAAGAGTTACTACCTCATCCTACACATATACATGAGGGAGCTCTACCCCAAGCCACCTATACATGGTATACGGATGGCAGCTCCTTCCTAAACCTGTCATACCATCTCTTATTTCAAACCTTAATCTCTACATACAAGCTATTAAATAATGTCTTGCCTAACCGCTTTGAAGAATGCTGGTTGTGTGTCCCTCCTGGGTCAAACTCACAACCACCCTTTGTGGCCTCACCCATTGTCTTAACAGATTTTCCCACTTTGCCACTTCTAAACTGCTCTGAGCCAAACATTACTACCACCCCTTATCTCTCCCACATCTCTCTCTTCGGTATCTCAGACTGCTTTAGCTCAGCAGGAACACACCTTGTGGGCATTCTAGATTCTAAAGACTGCAACAATACCATAACGCTTAATACTACCACACAGCCCCTATGTCCAAATATTCACAATGCGTCGATTCTCTGTGGCACACAGGTATACCACTGCCTGCCTGCCAGTTGGTCTGGGACATGTACCCTGGTGTTCCTCTTCCCTAAATTAGGAGTGATACCTGGTGAAGAGCCCCTACCAATTCCCATCACTAAGTTTATAGCAGGACGACATGACAAGCGAGCAATTCAGATCATACCCCTCCTGGCAGCTCTGGGCATAACTGCAGGTGTGGCCACAGGAACAGCAGGATTAACCATTTCCCTAACGATGTACCATAGGCTTTCCTCACAATTCATCCAGGATTTCCAACAGGTAGCTCAAACCATCCTCACCCTTCAGGGTCAGATAGACTCCCTATCTGCTGTAGTACTACAAAATCGGAGAGGACTAGATTTACTAACAGCAGAAAGAGGTGGACTTTGCCTCTTTCTCGGGGAAGAATGTTGCTTTTATGTTAACCAGTCAGGAATAGTAAAGGATAAAATTCAACAACTTCAAACAGACCTTCAAAAATATAAAGAACAACTTGATAGCTCTGGCCAGTGGATCACTAATAATCCAATATGGAACTGGATGCTACCTTTTCTAACTCCTCTTCTCTCTGTTTTCTTAATTCTACTAGTGGCACCCTGTCTTATAAATTTTTTGTCTAGATTCCCTCAACAACAAGTTGAAAAAATTTCTAACCAAACTTTCAACCAGTTGTTATTACAGGGTTATCAGCCCCTAGCTAAGGAACCAGAAAGCTACAACACCTGGACACATCTGGACAAAGATGAAGATTGCCCCATGAACCTCGACGCCCCCATTCAGCAGGAAGTAGTCTAATGATAACACCGCCCCTTTTCCAAACCCCAGTTTTATTAAACAAAAAAGGGGGGAATGTAGGGAAAAGGGACCAGTCAAAGAAACACACCCTGAGCAGAGCCAAAGAAACACACTTTGGCCCTGCAACCAGAACCAAAGAAATGTACCCTGACCCTAAAACCAGTGCCAAAGGAACACACTTTGTCCCTGGAATCAGAGTCAGTGAAAGAAATGTACCCTGGCCCTAAAATTGGAGCCAAAAGGCTAAAAAGGACCAGAGAAAGAAACACACTTTGGCCCTGAAACCAGAGCCAAATCTGACCCTAATCCTGTGTAAAAAGTAACCAATCCCGGAGCAGAGCTCTAGCCAATCTGAGCTCAGCACTGAAATCGGACCAATCCCTACCCTGGAAAAACTTCCCCAACCCCAGGAACCCCTATATAAACCCTGTGTATGTTCAGCTTGGCTGGTCCAGCTGTCTTCCAATAAACACCTTTGGATGAGCTTCGGGGTGAAGATCTTCTTTTGCGGCTGCGACAGAGCAAAGGCGACCCTGGGCAGAGCAGAGCAGAGCGAGCAGAGGCGACCCTGGGCAGAGCAGAGCAGAGCAGAGCGAGCAGCGCTGTAACACTTGCCCGGGAAACCTTCCTTGGCAGAGCGGAGTTGTTACACTCTGCTCCCGCCCGGCTCCCTGCTCTCCGCTCGGCTCTCCAGGAGCAGAGCTGAACTGTAGCAACTTCGCCCGAGAAACCTCCTGCGGAGCAAAACTGCTACACTAGGCGAACATCCCCAGCTGGAAGACCCTGTCCTGCCGTGCCGGAGCGGAGCTGACACACCGGAGAAGCCTTTCTCTGAGGCAAGGCTGTAAGCTGCCAAGCTTACTGCAACCCGTGGTGGTCCTTGGCTCCCGAGCTCCAGGATACCTTTCTACCTGAGCTGTGTAACACTCAGTATCCTTGGCTCCCGAGCTCCAGGATACCTTTCCACCTGAGCTGTGTAACACTGGGTATTCTGTGACTCCCGAGTGCCAGAATACCTGACCCACTCACTCCTGTTCCATCCTGTCCTGACCCATCCCGACGAAACGCTTACAGGGTTACTAGGTTGAGTAAGCTCGAGTACTATAACCAGACCATGTCCCAAACAAATAAAGAAATAAAATTTACCTCAAGGCAATAAGGTATCCAAAGATAAAACAGGTTTTATTTCCTGTTTGATTGTGTATTTTAAAAACAAAAACCAAGGCTACCACCTTGTGTTGATGAAAAGTCTCAGGACAGGCTGACTCACAGGTTAGGAAAGCCAAGTGCACAGCTGACTGCGCAGGACGGCCCAGCTCGGAATGTGCACAGCAAGTCTTAGCGTGTTTGGTGGAAAATACAGGAGTCACTAATCTTCCCCTTAGCCATCTGTTAAGTTTAGCTCCTGGTCAGGCTGGTATATGCCAGAATCAGGTGTGAAAGAGGAGAATTGATTCCAAAAATTCTAGTGTGCTGCTGGAATCCGCTCCTCACAGCAGGCCACCCCTGTCTGATTTCAAGTTGTGGCTCAAGGACAATGTTAGTGATTGCACGATGGAGCTCCAGCTAAGGAAACATGTAACAACCTTTGCTTGGTCGCCCTGGGCAACCAAACTTCTCCAAACCCAGAGCTCGCCGGCAAAACAGTGTTTGTGCGCCTGGCTGACCGCTGCCGCTGGCGCCCCCAAGTGCTGCAAGCCAGTCGGCGCGTCCTGGTCGCTCACTGGCTCTCTGGTCTGCCCTGTGGCTTCTTAGAAAAGGGCTGAACTCCGAGCCTCAAGGGCTGACCCAAAAGGCTTACCAAGGACTGGGAGGGAGGGAGCCGCTCAGGAGACAGCGCCAGAATCTTCCGGCCCATTTTGCCACTCACCCGTTTGCTTTTTATTCCTGCCTGGAATTTCCTCTTTGCAAAAGGGACGCTTTGGCATCGTAAAGGTGCCGCACCAAGTGGAGAAGTTGTACATGCAAGGATATTATCCCCTTCCTCCCACTCCTTGGATAGATAAATGTGTACTATGTGTGTGGGATTGGGTGGGGGATGAGGAAACTTAAAAGATCCAAACACCTCAAAGGGGCAAAGAATGGTCCCTTATCCTCATCTTTCTCGTCCGGGATTTCACAGCTCCCTCCGTCCAGGGTGCACCCCCACGATACACCTACAGCGGGTCAGCCTCACACAGCATATCAACCAAGACGCACGGACTAAAATCCAATGGCCGCACACAAAACTTACAGATGTTCAACAGGGCTTTTTCCAGTGCTCCTAGTTGGAGGCTGGAGCTGGGTGGGAGAACTAAGAAATGGTGTTGGTAGCAGTCATCACAAATGGGGACAACTTCTCATTTTCGCCCGTTTCAAAACCCCCAATCACTCCCCGAGCAGTGATCAGCCACGAAGAGCGCCCCCCCCGCATGTTGCTCGGGAGGTGAACCCCAAGTTTTAGGTTGCAGGGTGAAGGAGGGGTGGGAGGGCAGGAAAGGTGGGGGACAGGAAGGACAGTCCCAGAAAGAGCAAGAGCGCCGGCTGGGGGAGAGGGAAGGGGAGCGTGGGGTGGTGTGTGTGTGTGTGTGTGAGAGAGAGAGAGAAACGTTTTCACTCTTTGTCACTCTTGAATTGGGGGCGGAGGAAAAACCCCACTGTGAAAGCTATAAAAAGAGAAGAGGGCGGGGGAGAGCAGAGAGAACACTGGCCTTCCGCGCAGAGCATCATTGCATCGCTGCCCGCTGGCCGTGCTTGGTGGCCCGGTGTTGAACCAAGCAAGGGACAACTCTTCACCGCACCGGTGGGAGTGCGCGTGTAGGGACTTGGCTTGCCTCAGATCTCCGAATTCTGGTCAGGCGGGCGACTCTTGATCTCCAGTTATAAAGCGTGCCGCCCTGGAAAAGTGGGACTTGAGTATTGCAAAGGTTTAGAGCTAAAGCGCAGGGAAGGAAAGAACAGCAACCGAGGCCGAAGGAAAAGAAACTGGGGAGAACTCAGTGAGCGGTTAAGAGGAAGGATTCAATCGCGGAAAATCGGGAAAGAACTCAGGAGCTGCAGAACACGAGCGACAACCGCGGTGCGATCTGCAGGGCTGGGTCTTCCAGCACCTTGGGTCACGCCTCCTTGGCGAGAAGGCGCTTGGCCTTTGATTGCTTCCAGGGACTGCAGAACTTCCTGCCCGCCAGAGGAGCGGGTCTCTCTGGGGTCGCGTTTGCTCCTGACTGGAGGCTTTAGACTGAGTTCTGAAAGTCCTGGGTGCCTGGTCCAAGAAGGGCTGGGGGAACGGTGTCTGTGAGGAGCCCACGCGCCCCACGTGAGGGGTTGATTGTCCGAGTCCTCCATCTCCTGGCTTTTACAGTTCTCTCGGGGCTCCACCCCACCGCAGGAACCCCTCACCCGGAGATGGCCGCACTGATGCGGGGCAAGGATTCGTCCCGATGCCTGCTTCTACTGGCCGCGGTGCTGATGGTGGAGAGCTCACAGCTAGGCAGCTCGCGGGCCAAACTCAACTCCATCAAGTCCTCTCTGGGAGGAGAGACTCCTGCTCAGGCTGCCAATCGATCTGCGGGCATGAACCAAGGACTGGCTTTCGGCGGCAGTAAGAAGGGCAAAAGCCTGGGACAGGTAGGAAACCCCCTCAAACACACTCTTCAGCCAGGAGAGGTAGGGACCAGAGCATTTGCGCTTGCGGTTTGCTTTTGCGCCCTGAAAGAGTCAAAGTCTTAACCCCAGCCAGGTGTGGTACTTCTGGCTACCTGGGAGGCGGTTCATGAAGCTGGGTGTCTGCAAGGATACCGGAACCTGGGCGATTTGCTGGTCTCTGGGATGTTTGTTTAGAGCGGGGGCGGGGTAGATTTGGGTTGAGACATAGGCGCTTTTCAAGATCTAGTGCGTTTCTTTGACAAAGCGGCCAGAATGGTCCTTCCATCTAACATGCGGATGCAATGGAACAGCAGCTGACATAGCACCTGGGATGTGCTAGCCTCGATTCTAAGCGCTTTGGGTATTCATTTGTTTAATACTCACAACTCTGGAAGACAGGGCCTGTTGCTTTCCCGTCTTCAAATGAAATGTTTGTGTGTCTGCCCAAAACGCACAACTGGTCTAAGTGACAGCGCGGGAAGTAATAGTGCACTGTGAATATGGATTCCAGGTGCTCGAAACCTTTTACACTGCCCAGAAGTTCTCTTTCACGTTCTCTTTCTCTGCCAAATTCTTTGCACTGGCAGGAAAGATCTTGAATAGGCTCATATTCCCATTCAAGTAGAACTGCGCACAAATCAATTGGGAGGAAAAATAATGAGGTGACAATGACAACCTCTTAGGTGCCTGCAACACAACAGGGATACCAAAACCGATTTTGAGAGAGAGAACTTTCCACTGGTGTCTTGGTGTCTGTCACGCAGGCAGATAGAGCAACAGTTATTTGTGAAGGGTTACATACACTCAGAGCGAAGCAAGCGTGCTCACTGGGCACCAAGTGTGGTCCTTGTGCAGTGGCCAGGAGAGGGGGCTCTGTGGGCACTGAGAATCACCACAGCTCCACCTTCCGCTCTTTTTGTGGGAAGCCAAAATCGAAAGCCAGTTTGCCAAACAGCACAGGCACCGCACCTCGCACAAGTGTCAACCACAGAGGGAGTTCCAAGCTCAGTATATGCGGGTTTTGTTTTGTTTTGTTTTGTTTTTTTCTGGTTCTTCCGAGTTGCAGGCTTCGCCCGCTTTCAGCGCGCTGTCATCAGCTGCAGCTGCCTACAGCCCAGGAGGCAGAGGGAAGGCTGGCAGCTAAGGCTGGGCAGTCAGGGAAGACTCAGGCCTGAGTTTGGCCCCCTACTGCCCTCTCATGGTCTGCTTGCCTGGTGTGTATGTGTGTTGGATGCTGCTTTTGTAGTTTGAGATTGTTTCCCAGGGTTTTGAAATGCCAAACATTTCAGCTCCTTTCTCATAGGACTACAAAGTCTTCAATCCCAGGACTTTAAAAGAATTTAAGGAAAGTAAAATCCTATACATATATGTACATACATACATACATACACACACACATACATACGTAATTTTTGCACATATATCCACACCAACATAGCCACCTGTCTTACCATTTCTTTTTCCATGGAATACACCCCAACATTTTCAACAACAATTAACCTAACCTTCTCTTTGGAAGTTCATCATGAGCTGGGGTCCCGGGCCGAGAGGACATTTACAGATCATCTGCAGCAGAGTGTTCACTTTTTACTATGTCTTCTTAGTTTGAGAGAGCTTTAACTCTCCCAAGAACGGAAGGGCATGGCATCTCTTCAGGCTCCTCTCTCTTCTAAACAGTGTGTATCTGGGGCGATTCTGCACTGTGTGTTTACTTATGACCTAACTTTGGTCCCTAATTCCTGATGATCCTCTATCAAATCACCTGTTATGCCAGTAACCATGAGTGCCTTATGGGCTGGACTAAAAAAACATCCCTGAGTCTAAGTTATCCTTTATATTTTGCTGATGTATCTGTAGACAGATAGCGATGGCTCATCTTTTCTGTCCCTCAAAGACTTCCTTAACTATGTTTTTAAAACCACACTTCAACTCCTCAAATTGAATATCTAATTATCTTATAAATAAGTTGGATTCCTGATATGCCCTTCAGAGCTTAGCATATAAAAAAAGTTCATTATCGCTTCTTAACTATAATTAAGAGTGGGTTTCTGGGAAAAAATCCAACCAGCTGATGTTAAGAGTAAGAAAAACAAAAAAAGGTCATTGGGTGTGACAGGAAGATAGTATCTAGGAGTACTACATTGGATGTATTCTGCCTCCCCACTTGTGGTTTTGTCTAAAGCGTATATTCTCATGAAAAGAGAAGTGACTCTGTCCTTGAAGAAGAGAAATGAATTATTTCAACATTTATTATTCTATTTTCTCTATTCCACTGGATGTGTAGTCTCCTAAAGTCTTAGTATTCATAATTTGACAAATAGTATATAAATTAGAAAACCAGCCCAAGAGAAACAATGCTGCTTTTTTTTTTAAGTGCGGGGGGTTGTTGTCTCTAGAACAGCAGTGCCAGTGCCCAGAAGTTTTGCATACCACCATAACAAAGTTCAATTGAGAAGACTGGAAGCAAGTTGTCAATTGCTGAAAGAAGCTGTTTATATATTACCACCCAAGGCCTAAGAAGTTCAGTTCTGTACATCGCCTTTAGTAGTGTCTGATGACACTGAAATATCTGTCTTTAGGATACAGGGGAAATCTCTAGGATACAACCTCATCTGGAGATCATAAGCTTAGTCTTCGAACCTCTTTCTAGTAAACTGAAATTTAACAACTATCTATTTTAAAAGTTTAGGATAAGGAGCTAAAATACAAATTTTATTGCCATTTCGGAACGATTGTTTTTGAAGAAATTCAATGATTCGTTAATCCACAAAAGGGAAAATGGGAGTGAGTAAGCTGGGGGTTTCCCAGAATCGGTTCAGCCTGGCTTCATGGAAGAGAAGAGCTCTTAATTTATAGATGCTTTGTCTTCTGTAGGAAATGTGCGTGGGTTGTAAACTACTCCTAGAAAACACACCCTTGCATTTGCAGAAAGAAAGAACATAGAGGAAAACAAAACAGAGCAAAAAACTTTGCTGACCAGAGGTGTTGTAGGGCACTATCTTCGCTTATAGTGGGAACTGTCATAGAAAACACTAAAGCTTCCTTTCCAAGACGTCATGAAGACTCATGGTGGGGAGCGACAAAGAGAATGGAGAGTGGTAGTAAATAGGTACTTGGTAAACAATAAGTAGGAAAGGTGGTTTTGATGACTTATCCAGAATTTTTAATTTAACTTTCACTTCTGGCATTGCTAACGGATTATAAAAAATAGTGTGTGCCGTATATTTATATATACACAGGACAAATCAAGTTCCACAAATGTACATACATATGAAACTTATGTATTTCAGCTCCTAAGGGAAGTAAGTATTTCACATGTTTGAAACCAAAAGTAGTTTTAAATACTGTCTTCAAAACCATGGGAAAGATATATTTTTATGCCGTTGCCTGATAGCACCTCTACAGTTTTCCGTATTGAACATTATAGGCCACCTTTGAAAAAAACTTAAAAAATTAAACATTCATTTATCCTTTACAGTTCAGTGTTTTGTGTGTGAATGGAAAATCTGGATTTGTGCTTCTAAGCGTTTCTGTTGCATTTCATTTGCTTTTCTTAGTAGACGGATTTAACTTGAATGTGAACTATAGCATTTCAAATACTTCCAAAAGTGATAGATTGATCAATGACAAATAGTTATATTTAATAAGTTGATAAACATTTTTTTACATGTCCGTAAAGAGTCTTCAGCTAGTTTAATGAAATCTCGATTCTATGACTTTTGAATCGAACTTGTATACTTGAAGAATAGTTGCTTGGAGAAATTATGTTTATTGAAATTCACTGAACTTAGAACTTAGTGAACTTGGTTAGAGACTACTAACATTGGTAAATTTCAATAAAAATGTGATATCTATTTGCACTTATGAAAACTCACGAGAGCACCCACTAAAAGAAACCACACCGTCTTTTCTTTGTAGCGGCTTGCCTTGTTTTCCGAAATTCTCCAAGATTTATTTTAACCCTAGCCCAACTTCTCCCTGCTAAGAAATAAATAACCTTCTAACACTTGTTGGATATCACAATATAAGTATATCGCTTACGTATTCAAAAATAATTTAAAATATTTTGAAAGAATCTACATTTATATTCTATTACGTTCATGGTAAGTCCTGTAAAATTGACCAGTGACACACGCAGAAGGTTACCCATGAGTAGCAGAAGAAACATTTTAATGATAATCTAAGTTATAAGTATCTATCATTTTATTTTTGTGCTAGACTAGAGTGACTAAGAGGACAAGGTGACTTAGATTCACTCCAGCTGTGACTCTGACAGAGTGTAGACTTTTTTATTATTCCCTCAGATGTAGATTTCTGCCCTCTTCCCTCTTTTTCTGACTGTTTCAAATCTATAGTTAAAGTTAGAGCAATGTCATAGAAGAGTAACGGTATATTCTGTTTTAGAATATTTGTGCCTGCTCATTTTATGCATGTAATCATTTAAAGTGTACATTAAAATTATTTATGAAGTTTTAGTAGAGATTTATAATAATGGATTTCCCATTTAAAGTCAGCCCTCTTATGGAAGTAATTCTTTAATATAAAGGTAATATCAAGATGAATTGCAATCTTAGTTCTTCCTATGTCACTGTGAAAATGTACTAAAATTGATTTGCCTCATTATACTTTTAGTTGCTTATATTCATCTCTAAAAAGAGATAAACCTACCTCATGTTATTTACCTGATTGTTGATAAGATTTATGTCATATACTGTCTGCATTAATCTCTTAGTCCTTTTTTTACTATTTTTTTCATATATTTTAATCATAATCTTTCACTTTCTCCAATCCCTCCCAGATCCTCCTCCACCTCCCCATCCACCGAACTTGGTGTTCTTTCTCTCTTTGTTAACCCTCCCCTAAAATCTGAAAATCGAAACAAACTGAAGTTAGTGATAATTAATGGATTAGTTTTTGCATTCTTTTGCATTGCATTTTAAGGTTGCATAGAAAGATTTAATAATATGGAATGCATGATAAAATTCAGTACTAGGGTTTCCGGTAAGGTATCAACATTTTTCTTCTTTTTTATCAACTATGGTTAGAAACTGTAGCAGGGCATCATATTTTGCCTCATTGTTGGTTTTATTAAAACAAATTCAAACTATTCTCTCAAACAAAGAGGTCAGCTGATATAAAATTTGGGAAGCAATTTTTTTTCCAAAAAAAAAAATAGGAACAGCTGTCCACTGGATAAAAGTCACCATACAAATATTTAAAATAATGGCTTTTCAGTGAGTGTTTCATGATGACAACTTTGGGTCATTGCCTACTTTGGTTCCAAGTCAATAACAGGGAGGCCATGAACAACACCAATATCTAGTCAGAATCATTCTGGAGAGTTTATGCCGTGAATTATTTCCTGGTTAATGGTAAATTGAATCAGAGAGATCTTTAAGATTAGTGATTTCAATCTGATGTTAAAATTATTGTACTGTTAATTAAGTAATTAGCTTAAGCTATAATAGCATTACTCTATAGCCACTGAATCCATATGGCAGATTATTTTTGTGAGACCTCAAAATTAGTTTTGATTTAGTTGTGGGCCACAAATTAGAAATGCAGAGGTCAAATCGATAAGATCTCATGGAAAAAGTATAATTTTAAGAAATTACTAGCCAACTTGTTCACATAGCAAAGTAACAGGACCAATGTACATCACTTATTCTTTCAAACATTTAGCAACATCAAATTTAATTTATTTGTTAATATATTACAATTTAGTACACATAATAGTTTAGACTCAAGTATCTCAAAATTACTCATTGAATGGCCCTATCCTGTATAAAGCAGATTTTGTTTTTAAATTAACAAATGAATAATCCATTGCATGATGAAATGAATCAAAGCCTCACAAGGAGGAAAAGAGATAGAAACTTTAAATGTATTATTTATCATGTGGATAAGATAAAGCATGTAGTCTTTCTCCTGAAGACAAGAAGAATTATTTGTCATCAAATTATGACGTCCTTAAACAAGCTTGCAAATACTTAGAGCACATATTACATTTTACTAAGGGGTTCGGTTGACTGACCCTCTACTTTGTGTCAGATGTGACTCCAAACCCTTAGTTGCATTAACTCTTTTGGTCTTGACAGCTTGAAGACCTTAATATCCTTACTTTTTGAAATAATGGAGTCTTTTGATACACGAAGAAAACATATGGGTGGTGAGATGGTTCAGTGTTAAGAGTGCTTGGTGTACTCCAGAGACCAGAGTTTAGTTGCTAAAATACAAGTAAAGTGTCCACATTTGCCTTAGCAATATTTCCAGGGGATCTGATGCCCTCTTCTGGCCTCTTTGAGCACCTGCACACACACACACACACACACACACACACACACACACACACAAATAAAAATTTAAATGTTAATTTTTCTGGGCTAGAGATTATGCAATTTGTATAGTTCATAAAATGGTAAGCACAGAAAGCAAAAATCCTGGACCTAGACTGCCTGATTTTTGAGCTAGTATATTTAATTACTAGACTCTGGTATTCATTTGATAAGCTTATTCTTATTTTGTGTTTAAGAATAATATGTAGTCACTTTTTCTAGTCTCTCTGAGAGTATGTAGTGATGTAGGTTTACTCACAACTGTGTTAAAATACACAACATAAACAAGCCATCTATGGCTATCAACTGCTACTCTAAGTAGTTAAAAGCTTGCAACTATAAAGGCAGAGAGTACAGCAATATATTTCATCTCTACCTCTATTTACCTCCCTACTACAGACTTCACCAGTAAGGAAAATTCATGTGTGCACACACACACCTCCAAGACACATACCCACCTAATTATGGTTGTGTTGTTGGTAGAGAGGGATGTTCTTGAATAGATCTCGTTTTCTCGTGCCAGCAGCACATGCCCCTATATAGTATCAGAACGTGAATGCTTCCTTGAGACCAGGGTTCCTCCATGGTGTTTCTGCTAGGGCATCCCTTGCTCTTGCTCTTATCGCACATGGGAGGAGCTGTCTATACTTAAAATTTTATTGCTTTTTTATTTATTTCTCTCTCCTAGCCTCCTGTTAGAGTATCAGAAGATCCTACAGTTTCATAACTGGTTTGAGTGGCAACTCATCACTGCCTAGCTGCAACTGTCATTTAATATCTCTCTCTATCTCTCTCTGTCTCTGTCTCTCTCTCTCTCTGTGTCTGTCTGTCTGTCTCTCTCTCTCTTTCTCTCTCTCTCTCTTTTAGTTTTTCAAGACAGGGTTTTTGTAGACCAGGCTGACCTCAGACTCACAGAGATCCTTCTGCCTCGGCTTCCCAAGTGCTGGCATTATACTGCCCAGAACTTTTTTTAAATATACAATCAGCATCATGATAACAACAGCTGATCAATAACAATGATAACTAACATGAACGGGCAAGAATGAGAAAAGTCATAGAAAGCATACCCACTTAGTATGCTGATGTCATTACTTCAGCCTGTACAGAAACAGGTATAAAATCAAGTTTCCATGAGCCAAAGAAGAGTCTGTTTCCTCTTCCTTAGCAAGTGAGGGAGGAGCGGCTAAACTATGTGTTGTGCATGGAGGGGAAAATCAGATTCACAAGGGTGAAAACCACAAAAATGACCAATTAAGCAAAATAGATATTGTCACATTTTTTTCTCACTCAATGCTGACATTAAGGGTGACCGTATGTCATTGTCATAGAAGGGAAGTTAGCTCATTACTGGTTAACTGGCAAAATTATGGAATGAATACGGAAGCAAGAATAGCTCAGACTTCAAGCATGCAATCATAATAAGTTGGGATTTTAATACTCAAGGCAATATTAGTTGCTTAACCACAGGAACCAAAATAATTGAACATGCTCTTAGAGCCTGCTCCAACAATATTAATCTGATGCTTTTTAAAGTTAAGACAGCCCCTCAAGAGCAAGGCTCTCGACTGCTTTTGAATGTCTGGGCTTCAAAATTCAGGGCCCTGATGCTTCTCTTTGCAGATTAGTCATCTCTCTGAGAAGGAGCCATAAACTAGAGGAGCATTATTTTCACACCACCCCCTCTAGTTTTGACAGTTTCACCTCAAATGATGCTTTCAAAATTCACACAAATTAGAAGCATTTTGGGGTAATGGTGAGAACTGAATTTATCTCATAGAAGTATGCAATCAATAAATAGTGTTTCTGTCTGGTCAAGGATGAAATATAAGCCTTCCTCGAAATGGAAGCATGGAGGAAATTTCCAGTTTAAAATCGCCTGAAACTGTGGTCATCTGCAAACAGTGGTGCCCTCTTGCACTCCCTTTGAGGGTGGCATGACCTGCATTGTGGTGATCTCTTGAAACTTAAAGTCCTTGTCTCCCCAGGAATCATCTTCATCTTTGCACTCTGTGGTCTGCTGTTAATCTCTTATGCCTTACTTTTCCTTCTGTCTCTAATGCTGTGTTGTTGCTGTTCTCTTTATTTCCTCTACTGATTACCATCTGTAGTCATCTACCTGTGAACTCGAGCACTCTCTACAGTCCCTTTCTGTTTGTTTCTCTCCTACTCCTGCTGTTACTCAATGAAAGAGAGTATTTCCCATTTTTAGAAATATTTACTACTTACGTGGAAGTCTACCTTTAAGATGATACCCCCACCACTCCAGTTTTCCACAATGGTTCTGGAAATCACACAAGAAATAACAGCAATAACAAATCAATCATCAGTAACAAGACACAAACAGGAGCCTAACATCAAATTGTTAGAACTGTCAGAATAGCCATGGGCTAATGCAGGCTGTGAGAATCCAGTATGATGGCTCAGAGAGCTTCCCATGCTCTGTTCTGTCTCACCACCTTCCTGGGGATGGAGGAAAGCTATGGAGGTAACTCTCAGACTTTTTTTTTTTTGTCTTTTTAAAATCTCTCTTTTTTTTTTTTTTGAAATCTTGGGACTTACATGATTTTAGATTTGTTTTGAAGGAACATATGGTAATAAAGAGTATTATGTTTGGTTTGAATCCACACATAGCAGTGATTTATGCTTATAAACCATTACATATTATAAAATGCACAAAAATTGTTAAATAACAGATTTTTTTTTTGTATAGCTTGAATGAGATAGTAAAGAACGACTATTAACTTTTGCTATATCCTAAAAGGTCAGTTCCAACTTGCAGTGTGAAGAATCTTAACTTTTTTTCAAACTGACTTACTGTTTAAAAAAACAATGCTGGAGTATTTGGTAACCAAATTTTATAGAAAAAAATCAAAACGAATATCATCATCCATAATCTTAAATGTTTCAAGAACTCATACAACATATTAAATTGACATCAGAATGGCACGTTGACAGTCATTTGTTTTACTTCCTCATCTTATATTTGAGGGAGAGAGGTTGCAAGCATTGCATCACAGAATTACCCAGTATAAAAGAGTTCTCATTAGAACTTGGGTCCTCCGACCCTAATACAAGCCTTTCAAATAACAAAAAGGCATGTTTTCAGTGAACTCTGTGCCATCTGAGCTCTGTGTGAAATTACATTCATTGTCTTGAGTTTATTAAAAAACTGGAAGATAAATTATGCATAGTTCTTTTAACCAGTGTAAATTTGTGCATATTCAAATGTGTTATCAAAGATTACAGTGTTAGGATGACAACTGAGTCTGTGGCTTTTGAACAAGATGAATGAAGGGAAATGGCTGTTAATTGTTCTGTCCTCACAACTTTCTCAGGTCTGACACTTCAGAGCCATGATTAGCAAGAAGCCTGGCAGAGCCGGCAATGAGATAGCTAGCCTGCATAACAAAGGAAGCCAGGATGGAGGCAGCAGAGGATGCAAACTGCTTGACCTTGGTCCAAGCCTCACTAGGATAGGGGCCAATGGCTGTAAAACTTCTCTTCCAGAGTCAGAAACATATTTTACATTGTGATCCAGTACAACTTTCTACTGCCACACTCCAAAAAAATGTTTCTACTATAAATCCTATTATGATCGGCAATGAAGCACATTTTAAAGTTTCATTTCTTTCCTTATCTGTCCCATTTTAACATTATTTTCTCCTCTTCCTCCCTGACCCACCTCCTTTAGAAATGCTGGTCACCACTGCTTGAATTAGTGAGTAAACCCCACAGTTCGAATAACAGCGAGCCAATGAAATATTGGTTGTGCTCAGCAGTGATCGCAGATACGATTCTCAGCAGCATCATTTTCTGAAGAGTCAGAATCCACCATGATAGTATTAAAGAGAAAGCCTTGTGAATAGAGGTAGGCATCTCTCAAGCTTCCTCCAGGCTGTTATAACTCTGCCAGGTATTGACCCAGATAAGCTGGATCTCTTCACTTGCAGATGTGTTTATTGTCTTCCTCTCTCACTACCAGTAGATCTGAGCACTAGCTTTGGGACTTTGCTATTTTGCTATTTCTGGCATCATAAGCCCTCCATTAGCATCCTGTTTCTATGTAGATGTTGTCAGCACTACCATACACTGTTTCCCAGACTTTGTGATTGAAGATGGTTATAATTTCTACATGGGACAACAGGTGAACTTGAAAGAAGAAGATTGGACACATATACCTTAATCAGAATTGCACATACATACACACACGCACACACACACACACACACACACACACACACACACACACACACACACACACACACGTTGGACCATAAGGAAATCAGTTAACACGCAATGCTTTTTTATCATTTCATCTCCAGTAGTTTTCTGTTCTGTCTTTATAAATCAGAAAGAGTTGCCTCTTGGAGTTAATATCACAGAAGCTGCTTTACAGAGAAATTTATGACCTTTTCATCTTAAATTTATGACTGTCAATTCAAGTTAGACAATCAACCCAAGTAAATTATGATTCTGAAATTATGATGATAGTTTCCATGTTAATAGATTAACATTTTGTGGAGGGGGGAGGTGTAAGTATAAGAGAATGAAAGTGAAAAGTATTTTCTGGTTTTAATTTTTTTTATTATGTCCTATTGGCTTGATTTTTCTATTAAAAATCTCAGTATCATTGTAATATGTGCACAGGTCTGATAAATACTCATTAATTCTTATTCTTGTATCCTATAAGCAGCTCCCCTGTCTGCCACTACAGAGCTCTGCTTGTGACTTTCAGGAGGAGCCCTGTTTTTCTTTCAGTCATGCCTAAGATATGTTCCTCGAATGCTATGTTTTGGACACATAATAGATCACATGTTTTAGAATTCATAACGTTCAGGGAAGTGACTCCTTGTAAAGCCACGCTTAATTGATGTGAAACAACATCGAGCAAGATGGGAAAGAAGTGGGTGGGCCAGGAAGAGGTTATTTTTCAAGGTGGTTGAAAATTTACTACTTTGCTAAGTGGAAATGTCCTCCTCATTCCCATAGTAACCGATTATTCATGCTACATGAATCTCAGTCATAAATACAATGGATACACATAGGAAAATATTACGGTTAAACTATTTTCAGAAAATTGGTATGCTTCTTTGAAAAATTATTACTAGTTTAATAGATATGACCTTCAGAACAATTTTAGTGTTAGAGGGAAATGGAACAGAAAGTAAGGTGACAACAGGACCTTAGCCTCTGCTCTCTTCAGGTCATTGCGTTCCTCACTTCTCCCTATCCCCTGACAACTAGTGGAAACTTGGTGCTTTCAGAAATCTCACTCAGGTGGAATCATATAATACGGTGCCTATTTTTTAAAGATGTGCAATGTGCATCTAAGTTTCTCCCATGACTTTCCATGGTATTTTTGTAAGGTAAAATTGTTATCCAAAATAAGTAAACAGTGCTAATTTAGTTTACTCTGAGCATAATTTATGACTTCTGGTTTCCTTGTTAAATGAAAACATGCAATGGCTTTTATAAACATGGTCATTCTTCAATAAAATGAAGAAAATAAAATGAATCTGAAAAACCATCAAATGAGACTCTACACTGGCAAAGGGAAAGGAAAGTAATATAAGCTATTGGGTTACATGTTTAGACTCTCAGGAACAGGTCTATATATTTATTTTCTCAGGAGCTATATATGTTTGGACAGATAGATGACTTAAATCAAATGTATTCAAAACGAAACCTTATTTATTTCCTTAAAACTTGCTTTTCTTATTATATTCATTACTAAAATTCATCAGTGTCAATATCCAGCTAATTATTAGTCTAGAAAAGTTCTGGGGATTCTCCTTTCTATACTTCACCAAGGCTATTCTCCTCTAAGGAAGATTGTTCCATCTTACTGCTGGTTGGTTTTTGCTGCATTCTTGTCACTAGATTCACAGGACATCACTATCCTTCATAAAATAATATCAATGTTTTATACTTCTGCAAGATGTCTTCCACATTATCTCTAAAGTGAGTTTTCTAAAGATAAAATCTGATTAGCCTGTTCTCCGACATCTGTCCACTTCTAAAGCATAAATTAATATTTTGCATGGTTATATTATTTCCCCTACTTAGTTCCTCAAATTATAGTGCTTGAGTGGCAGAACTGGAATTTAAGTCAAGCAGTCTTATGGCTGAGAATGTAGTTCAGTAGTTGAGTGCTTACCTTAGTTGCACAAAGTTCTTAGCTCATTCCACTGTCAGAAGCTGTCTTTGTGGGTTCATATTTGAGAGAAAGGCTAGCTATAGGGGTGAAGAATCCAAATCGGGGACACAAAATAAAAGCAGGAGGGTAAATCAGTCAATACTGAATGCCATGAGTTTATTTTTCTCCATTCTTAAATACGTTAACCAAAAAGGGGAGCATGGTATCATGTATACAGAACAAATAGACTTTTCTTCCTCTTTTCTCCAAGGACTCAGAAACCACACCTTAGACTCAACTTCTCGTACCCTGGCCTTAAGGTGAGGAGTAACCACACCTCAGACCAGATCTGTTGTTATTTAGAATAAGATACCTAAGTCCAAGATCAAACAGCCCCCATTGTAGCCACACCTTTGACCTTTAGGTCTTATGACTTACTGAGGACAGTTTTGAACTCTCTGCCCTTGAGGCAAGATGGAGTAGAGCCGTCTTATGGGCACCGAGAGTCCATAGCACTGCAAATTCTAAACACAATAAAATAAACCCAAACAGTCTTGCTTGAGTCTGTATAGTTTATTATTACATTGTGCCTCATATATATCAGAGGCCAGAGAAGCCAGCTAAAGATCTTTTCACTGATACACCTGAAAACTGAGATGTAATGGAATTCTTTAGGTAAATTAGTCAAATTGTTATTGCTTCCTTTAAAGTGTATTAGACACTGTGATCCCAGTTAACCAGAATTTATTAGGCACATATGTTATACCAGATCCTTTGTATATATGTGGCAATGAAACCAACGGAGTGTTCTTGATGAATCCATTGAAATTTTGAGGTTGACAGAGGTTCCCATGTTCATGTAGTATAGAAGTGGGCCTGGACAATTTAATAAGTTTTTATCAAGCTGTGTAAGGATGAATATTTAAATTGAATCTCATAGTTACCTATCTCACTTCAATTGTGTAAAATTAAAACCATTATCCTTTCTGTTATACATGAATGACACAAATCTGGATATTAACCACTGTGAAAAAAAATCTGACTAATTAATATAAAATGCAATGAAGCCATTTTAGTCATTCTTTACAGACTGCATTGCAGATGCAGAATGGATAAGACCATCCCTATAAACAGTCATGGAAGATCTGATTGCACTGAATATGACAGTGATAAATAAAAAATGTGAGATCTGCCTTTTATTTCCCAAATATTTTAGTGGGAGTTAAGTTGAATTGTTTTTCCTCTTTGTAAACGTTTTGCTGTTCCCCAGGAAAGTCTGATTCCAATTTTACAATTTGCAAAATACCAAAGAAACTTTAGTGGGAGGAGGCAGCTTACAAGGCATTAGAAGTATGGAAGGAAAGAGCAACACTGGAGTGTGGGATCAGCCGGGACCTCAGCACGGACCAATGGGAGCAATGACAAGCAAAGGTCCCAAATCTCACCACCGGCAAGTGAGGGGACAGAACCTGGACTGAAACACAGTACAGAAATCAACTTGATAAAAGATGTATTTTAAACCTTGTCATAGATTTCAAAAAGCATATTCACATAGTATTTTTCCAAATCAGTCACTATGAAATTTCTTTCCTATGATGGTGGACCTTTGTTGTAACACTGGCTTCGGAAGCAACCCACGTGTTTATTTCTTTTTTGTCCCAATTTGTGACTATAGCCAATGCCATGCATATTGATTAGTATATCACAATTCAAAATACTTGGCTCATAGTGGCTTTTTGTTGTTTTCATAAACTCAATGCCTATACTCAGTGACAATGTCAGAAAACAAAATACAGCATTGTTTCCAAAAACAATTCCAAAAAATTTCCCCAAGTCATTCTGAGTCAAGGCAGTATTATAACTGTAATTCTTTCAAGTCTGGTTTAATGTGGAAACTATCATTAGGCTTTATAAAATCTGAAACTTAAAAATGAAGATCTCTAGTATTATCTTGTAGTCTTGTCTCCAGTAAAAAAAAAAAAAACAACAACAAAAAACAAACAACAACAGCAACAATAAACCTGGGAAGGATTTTTATAAGATGGTTCCCATTTCTGAGAGAACCACCATGTTCCAGTGTAGGCTAAAAGTATGCTCTCCACCCAAGCCTGCTCTCCCTGGAAAAGGCAGGAGGAGGTCACACCCAGTGTAACTCCCTGGAGTCCAATCTGTTCACACAGGGCACTTCACATGTAACTTGTTAGTTAAAATGCATGCACTGAGACAAGAAAACAATATCTGTAAGAAGTTTTTTTAAATGTAAATATATTAAAATTTCAGAGAAAATCTGAACTTAACTCTGTAAAAATGTCTTTGCAATTGCTCAGCTAATACAATACTTCCAAGATACTTTGGAAAGTCTCATAGACTTCCTTGCTTGCCTATTTGTCCCACAGGTATCTTCCCCAGCATGTCTTAGAAGGAAATAGCTTTTAACAAGAAAAATTCCCTGGAAGTGACATTTAAGGGCATTGTAGTTGGATTTTAATGTCTAGTGGTTGTTCAAAGCACAAGAGGCTGATATGCATGTCTTAGAGTATAGGTCCCTCACTGATTGATTACAAATTGGATTGGAGTGTGTACTGTGATCTTTCTTGTTAGAAAACACAAGCTTTCAACACAAAAGAACTACTATATTTGATGTCCTAGAGCTTACAATCTGAAGGACAAAAATAAAACAGTGGTTCATAGGAGAAACCCAAAAAAGAATAGTATAGCTCAACCACACCAATAATTCTAGTTGAAAAGGCATAAGATGCTTTGAGGAATTCTGGAGATTCAAGGACTGCTACACTATCTTAAGAAAGTGCAGGGCCAAAGTAGTGAACAGATGATTGATTTCAAATCCATGCTATCAGGTTTAGTAAAGTGCCAATAGTAATCATCACAGTGGGCTTGAATGCAGGGATCTGATGAAGTGGTAGTCTGCAGCTAAGATACATGAAAGGGGAAGGAACAAAACCACGGACAGCTGCTTGTGACTCAAGCACACACAAATCAAATAGAATAAATGCAAACCATAGTAATTGTTTATCCATGCATAAAGCAGCCTGGCATTAAATGTGGTTTCACTAGAAAAATCCTGAATATTTTTAGCAACACCCTCCATCTAGTGTCGGTGCCATCAGATAGCTGCAAAGTAGACGGTGCCTTTCTTGTAGAAATTGTACACAATTAACATTGGTTGGACACCTACATTTTCCCAGGGTTTTTCTTTAAATCTAACCTAATCTCTCTGTACTCTGTCAGCTTCTGGATGGCCTGCAAAGCACTCACAAAAAATTCTGAGGGAGGAGGAAAGAAAGGTGTTATAAAAAGTGACCTTGTAGGTGGCACACAAGATTAGCCTTTGCTGTCTGTGGTCCTATGGAGGTTCAGGTCATAGTTATTTTTTTTCCATTAAAATATAAGAAGTTTTTACCGTCTTGGATCAAGTGGGGAGACCACTTTGTTTCTCATTTTTGTAAATGTTTAAAAGGTTGTTTTCAATATATCAGAACTTTGATTTGATTTAGAAATTTAAATAACTTCATAAAATTTTGCATGTAAACTTTGAAAATTATTGAAGTTTCTGTCTTCTATCCCTGGAAGACAATTCTAAAAAGAATGCACGTTCTAAGTCTGCATAAGAAATAGAGCAAGCAAAACAAAACACCCCCAAAAGCTATGTGAAAAAATATATTTTAAATACGGAATAATTATTCATAGTTACTGAAAGATGGATTATTAAATAGGGATATGCTGATGGTTTGTAGGAATTTAACCCTTAAATGCAAGGAAATACACTGTTCTAGGTGTTAGTGTTGTATGTGCTGGGGAAGGGCAGTAAGTACCGACGATTCTATGGAGTCTGGATTGTCTGCCATGTTTTTTTTCTGAACAGGAAGTGAAGGTGTGGGCCAAGAGTCTTGTTACGTGGCTGATGAGCTAAAGAGAGCTATTCCCTTGCTGGTCTGATTGTTGCAAACCCAGCCACAGGAACACAGAGCATGTCTGCAATGTGCACATGCTTAACACCTGGAATTTTCCAAGAGTATGGTCATACTTCATCTGTCACCAGAGTGAAAAGCCAAATGCCGATCTGAAGGAGGACTTCTGAGGCAACGCTTCTGGAGCTCACAATATACCCTCCTTGTCATCTCTCAGACATAAGCCTTTAATCCCCTCTTCCTAAAATTGTTTATTTTAAAATGTGAGAAAGTTTAGGGATGTCACAGCCGAACTGTGAGCAGTCTCTTTAAAGACTCTCATCCTTCAAACCCATCTTCAGCAAGAAACTGGCATTTCATGTGCTGAGCAGATGGCGTTAGGCAGTGCTGGGCTGGCCCTCGGGTGCAGCTGGGTGGATCTGGCACACAGGTGTCCTGATTTGGACCTTCTTGCAATTCTGACACCACACTCCCCTCCATGGGGAAGTATTGCTTGATGATGCTATTTTCCCAGTACAACAGCTTTACCTCCCTAACCAAATCATCTTGGACCGACCTAGGTGATAGTGTAGCTCTCTGACTTTGATGGAACATGGGTAGAAGATATAGATGGTTTGGTCTAAGACTTGGGGCCAAGTGTTTGGTTTAAATTTCTTCGTTTATATTCTGTATTGTCCATCGTGACCTATCCCTTCACCTCTTAGAATTTGGGATGCTTCTCAACAGGGTGGGACTGTCCCACTGAGAGAAACAATACTGCAGTACACACACACACACACACACACACACACACACACACACACAAGCAAACAAACAAACAAAGCTAAAAATTGCACTGGATTGGATGGCTTTTGTAATCATGGGTGATGATTGAGCAATCCCATGCCCAGTTTAGGAAGTCTTCAAGGGTTTCAAATAAGGCTCATTTTTCAACGAAGAAAACAGGACAGGTTTGTTAAACATTTCAGAGCATTTGACAAATGCTACTGTGAAAGTAAAAGGTTTCATAAATAGAACAACAAAGAGACCTACTGTCTGCTCCTTCTGCATAATCTTTTACATAATCACTTCAGTCTCACTGAAACCATTTCCCAGGGCAGAGCCCAGATGTTTTGAACATTGGCTTCTTTTTTTTTTAGAAGCAATATTTAAGAACTTTCTCATTCCTTCCCATCTTTTTAAGAGTTGTTACTAATGAGGATAGCCAAGCTGGAAAAAACAACATGGAGATGCACGGGAGTGTGGTGGGGGTGGGGAAGTAGGGGGTATGGACCATAACCCAGAGTGCTTATGTCCTGCCTCTGATTCCCTGTCTTTTACAAAAACACAAACTTGAAAAATACCTTTCATTACTTAAACCTACCAGTTTTCATTGAATTATGCCTTGCAGAGTCACATGATCCCGCTTAAACTAGCGAGGCAGATAATCAGCTACACTGGAAATGGAAAGTTTATCAGCCTCTCTAAGTGCTTTTATCCCTCCCTTGCCAACATTCTGTAAGGATCCTTTAATATTGAGGAGCAATCCTGTTTCTCAAAAACTGTGGGTTGTTGAATAGGATGATGAGTTCGAAGTTCATTCTGAATCCTGTTACAGAGCATGGTTTCATTTTAAAAGTTGAGGAGTAAGGGAAATGGATGACTAACCAAACAACATAAGCTTTCTCAGGATAACAAAATCATCCTATCTATCGTTTCTTGTGACTTAATGATGATTTAGATTTAAATGCCTGTATATACCAATGACACATGCCTTTGTGTCTCTGGGCATAATCCCTCTTTCTTAAACTTAAGTAGTCCCATAACAGTTACAGGAATCGGTAATCCCTTCTGAGCATATCCAAAAATCTGTCTTTCTCCTTTGCCAGCCTGTTCCCTGATTTCTCTATCTCAACTAATGGAAGATCTACTTTGGTAGTTGCTCTAAATTGTAGATTCATCTGTACCCATCATCCATATTCAGTCCATTAGGAAAGCTCCCTAGCTAAGAGTTAATTAAGTCTCTTAACTGTATTTTCAAAATACATTTTTAATAGCTTTAAAAGGGCCATTATCTCTTAAGGTATCACTTCATAGTAGGTCACAGGAAGCTACCCTAGGGCTTTAAATTAGGCTGAATGAGATACACACAAGACAAAGCAGATCTTTCTAAGAAAATAAACCTCATATAAATGTGAAAAACATCTTTATTTTACAGTCTTGCATCTGTTCTATCTGTTTACATTTATAACATTTAAAAATGGATATTCTAGAAACCAATTAAATCATCAACTCTACCACTGCAAAGCAGAAAAATTACTGAAATATCATTTGTTAACCATACCCTATAAAAAGAAAGGAATGTGAAAAGCCTGTTCTGTGGTAGTAAGAAATGGGAGTGTGAAACATTGCCTTAGTGGCAAACCAACATCAAAACTCATACACAACTATTTTCTTGATGTTTTTCCAAGTTAGTCTTTAGTTTTTTTGTGTATGTTTTACTTTCTCTGTATCCTGGGCATACATCCAGCTAATATTAGTACCTAAACAATGATGATTGTGTATTGGTAGATTAACATCTTGAAGTGCTATTATAAAATGTAATTCAGAGCCTAAACTAAGATTTTCAAATACTTTTTTGTTAATTTGACTCGTTTAATGGTCAAACCTTGTTTAGGGTTAAGGAAAATCAAATCACTTAAAAAGTGTAAGGACAACTTCATCACATTCCTTATTGTAAATAACAATTTTTATCATGAGTATTGATTTTTTTTATCATGAGTATCAATATTTTTACCCACTATAATAGTTCACAGATATTTGAAGAAAATTGTATCTCATTTGATGATTAAAACTATTTTCTTTTGTCTCAATCTCTTCAGTCTCTCATCCCACTTATTGGAACCAGAATTTCTGTGCTTAGATGAAAAAAAGAATAGCACAGCTTATCAACTGGCACTGTGGCATTGATATTGACCAAGAAAACAGAGTAGGAGACTTAGATCTAAACTGACATATAGATAACTGAGGGAATAAGGCACCATTTACAAATTATGTTGAAAACTTTGGGTAGCCATGTGAGAAAATTATACTGGAACACTATGTCATAATTTTACTATATATAAAAAATTGAATCTAACTCCTTTAAAAATAAGAATGCACTGTAAATAAACTAAAAACCTGGCACTAACTTACATTTGTATTTACCACAAATAGCCAACCAAACTTTTACATGACTATAAATTAGTGTCCACGGTATACAACACATCTCTGTAAATCCCTAGACATTTCTCCTAGGGAGATAAATAATCTTGTGAAACTGGGTAAATCCCACAAATAAGACCAATAAAAGTAGCTAATACATGTTAGAATAGAGCCTAAATCTTATTAGTTTAAAATAGGAAATGAAAATCGAGATATAGATCTTCAATTTATACCATCAGATTTCAAAAATTAAGACTGGTAATATGAAGTAAGTAGGTGTACTTGTGAAACTGTAATGCATGGTTCATGAGGATGAAATAACTTCAATCATTTGGTCATATCCTGTAATCCTAAACACTGAAATATTTGTATACATGATGATGTAAATAGGATTCTTCTAAGCATAACCCAGAGAAATATGTGAGCATGTTCAGAATCCACGCCCAAGGTTGACTATGGAAGTACTATTTGTAATATCAAGGCATTGTCTACAATGAATGTCTAAGGTTATGGTATAGCCATATCATGGTGTGTTAGAGACAACTGAAGGTGCATAAATGAATTACAGGTAGAAAGGAATATAATGAGTACCAGAAATACAGCACTGATGGCATTATATATAGAGCATTAAATGTTCAAATTACTTAATAAAAGAATAATTGATATGGAGAATAGTGTTAATTTTGGAAGGAGTAAAGGGAGTTAGAATGTGGAAGGTATTTCTAATTAGAAACAAGCTACTGGGACATCCTAGTTCTTGGGTTGGATGGTGGCCTCACAGTCATATTTGATAACCTAAAACACTTAAGCATGCTGTTGTGATAAAAATTCAGCACAAAGAACACATCTGAGAGTCACTAGGCAATGGGGACATCTTCCACTCAGGTGTGGTAAGCGTGGATGAGAGTCAGAGGCAAATATCTTTGAAAGTACAGCTCTCCACAATAGATGGCTCCTGGTGTATGGTGAGGGATGGGGAGGGGCTCCGTTTTCTTTAAGGGGCTGGCCCCTGGGATTTATTTTGTCCATGCTTGTTAAGTATGTGGACGTGGTATGCTTTTCTATCTTCTTCTTTTGGGGGAGGGCAGAAGGGTGGAGGGTGAGCCTGGGAAGACTGGGAAGAGTCTATGATCTATCAGGTTGCACTGTGTGAAATTCCCAAATAATGAATAAAAATATTAGGCTGAAAAAAAGAGTGAGGTGAGATTGTTGTAAAAGTATTTTTAGAGACTGTATGTTGAGAGCATCAAGATAAACAGTATTAGGGAATGTTGGGTAAAAGAACTTGGATCTTAGAGAATGCAGTTAAAGTTTTTATGAGTCTCTTCCCTGGCTAGTGATGAATTCCTTTCCCACTCCCAAACACTCCACCCTCTAGAACATTCCCCTGACATATAAATCATGTATCCCTCTTATTCTTCACCATCTCTGTCAAAATTATGTCCTGAGTATTTTCCACCTACCCTGGAAACATATCTTTTTTCAGGAAAGCATTCACGGCTCCCAGAAGCAACCCCTTCTATAAGGCATGTCACACCACCTTCTGCTGTTGTTTCCCAGGAAACTATAAAATTTAGAATAACTTATAATGAATGATGACAGTGAATAATCCTGAGCTCCTAATACTGAAGCTGACGAAAGCATGCTGGTGGATTGTTGTACTACAAATGTTACTAAACCTGTTTTGTTCTTTTATGTGGAGGGTAGCATTTCTTAAGTAGCTGCAAAAAAGTTAAAAATTTTAAAATAAACTTTAAAGGTTACATAACATTATATTATGGTAGATGAGGTATTTCAGGAGGAATACTTGGGCAGTCAGCTGAACTGGTACTTTGTTCATAGATATCAAATGTTATCTGAAAGAAAGGCAGGTAAATACATTAAGGATGTCCAGACTGGGGTATTCAGTGAGCGTTTTCTCAGAAATGAATAAAGCAAATCTACCACTTCAAAGAAAATAACTCACAGTATTGGTTGCTTGATTTGGGCTTCCAGACTCTACACAATTATATGAACCACTATCTTGTCAACAATCAGCAGATGATGATGGAAAATAATAGCAAATTGTGGCAAATAAGATTTTACTCAATGTATTCCCTCAATATTTAGAAATTTTGACATGATATTGTCCAAAAGCCAGTAACATAGAAAAGAAATAAATGTCCCTTAAGTAAGCTTGGACATAATACTGTTTTTTTTATAAATTTATATCAGTGAAATGTTTTGTAAAAACAATGATACAGACTAGGCATTTGGGAGGCAAAAGTGAGTTCAAGGCTAGAAAGGACTATATACAAGTTCCAGGTCAGCCAGGACTACATTGTGAGACACTGTCTCATAGAAAGTGAAGAAAATAAAATAAGAGAAAAGAAAACACAAAAGAAAAGAAAAACACTGATATATATATATCAGTGATAGATTACTTTGATCTAGAAAAATAGCAATGAAAATTGTCTATAGCCCCATGGTTCTCACATCTTGCTGTTTCCTTGAAGATTAACCTGTACGTTGAAAAGGAACCATGGGACATATAATAATTTTTGTTAGGGTTTTACTCAAGAATCATGGTTATAGTTTAGACAAAAAGTTAATCCATTGTGTACATTACATTTAAGTATTAATCTGTCCTGTTTTTCAAGAAAGCAGTTTTCCTGGTATATAAATCAAGCAATTTAAATTAGATGAATAACACACACACGCACGCACACACACACACACACACACACACACATATATGTAAATGATTTGAGTTTGTAAGGTAATAGCAAACTTCACAGATGGCAAAATGGTTTGGGACTCCCAAGAAAAATAAATCACTTTGAACCACAAATTTGAGGAATAGGGAAAAAGTCACTATGGGCTAAAGTGTTATTACTCTATAATTGTAGGAGAATTCTCACGGATTCCAGACATCTAGAAAATGGACAGCAAATAGTCATTTAAAGGAATACTTCAGCTTAGCCAAGAAGCCAAAGATTACTTTGTGTTCAAGGATGCCTGGTTGGACTTTGATCTGAACTCCAGAGTGTCTTTTCCAATACTGTGTCAAAGCGAAGGCTGAGATACTTTATTTTAGTTAAAAAATATCACTGTCCCTTTGCCCTCACCCAGCTGCAAGTTCCCTTGCTGAAGTGTAATTTCATGAATTTATTCTGAACTGAAATTTCAGTTTCCTGCACTTTCCAGCTGCAAGATCCTATCCAGCTTTGTTCAATAATTAACACATATGCTTAAAATAAGAGCACATCTCCTCTCTCTCCTACCAGCTGCACATTGCTAGTATTTTTTATGGATTTTTAAGAAGATTTTTTTGTTTGCAATAATATTTCAAAAAATATAAGGCAGTCCAGATTCTCCCATCCCTCTTTCCAAGCCCACACTGCTGTGCCAATTCTCAGTGGTTCTGAAAGCTGCCAGTGGCAATTATCTCAAGCTCTTCCTCACTTGCAGTGTTTGGATTTTTTTTTTACTTTTTTTTACATTACTTTTGAATCCCACTGTTTTTTAGTTTTGAACATTTCAGACCTTAAAAACATGACAAAATAAACACTAGTCTGGAAGGGCGTGTTAAAACCTTCTTGTGAAATGATGGCAACTTTTTTTCCCCCTGTGCTTGAATAAGATAGCAGAATTCATCTTTTGAATTATTGCTTAGTTATTTGTAATTTCTTTATTTTAGACATGTGTTTGTAAACATTCAGGTGCCAGAAAGATATATTTGACTCATCTATAATAACACATACTATTTATGATTGTTTTCAATTGTTTATTAGATTTTCATGAAGAAAATGCCTTGCTGTTCAGTCAATTCTGAAAAAGAATTTCAAATTATCAAGTATTTCTCACATTGAAAAAGAACTGGAATTTCTGTTAGATAGGCCAATACTATTTATTTATTGCTATTTTATGTGCCCTAATATGTAGATTTCTGAATAATAAAATCATAATCTATAACTCTTCTGTTTTATGACTACCCAAATAATTTTATTTTAAATGATTTTTTTAGGGAATTGCAGACTGAACATTTGGCAGCACATATAGGCCTAAATGGATTTGTGGGGAAAAGTGGAGAATTCAATGGAGACATTCTCCCCAGCCTCTGTGACACTTGAAAGCTGAATGATCATGGTTCCAAAACACTTCAATTGAGTTCATGGCTTCTGAGTTATTGTCCCTTGAATTTGAAGAGCTTAAGGGAAAGACTGAAGGCAGAGCTCCTGCATAGTAGGACTGGGTTCCCAGAAATGTAATACCAATGGGTTGCTGGCCCGGGGTCTATTTGTAGGGTGAGGGCAGAAACTGGTGATGCATGAGGTCAGTCAAGTTGGTTCACCCCTAAGATGGCCAGGTACTTCCACTTGGTTTTCATCATGTCCTCATCTTCATATCCTCATGCATAGCTTCCACGTTGGGGGTGCTCATTTGGAAGAGATAACAAGAACCCAGGAACCAGAACTCTCTTCTGGCATGCCCTACCTCCAGCAGGAACACCCTCAGAACTGCTGCTTTGTCCCCGAATTACCTGAACAATTTTTGTCACTACTTCTCGTCAATATGAAGTCTAGAGAAAGTTCAGTTTGAGTGAATGTGCATGTTTGTGCAAGTGTGCAAGCATGTGTGTGTGTGTGAGAGAGAGAGAGAGAGAGAGAGAGAGAGAGAGAGAGAGAGAGAGAGAGAGAGAGAGAGAGAGAGAGAGAGAATGCGCACATGCATGCACATGGGTGTGTTTAATATTTCTTGTGTGGAAAACATTCAAGACGCCTTGGCTCTTTCCCTTGATCCTCCATGCTGTGGCTGTGATAGCATACTCGAAATTGTAATTTATCTTTAAGATAAAGATCTGGCACCCTAGTGTGAGTTACAACCCCATACTTTACAAGATTACTTATCTTTGCTCAGCAAAATGGTCGTTTTGCTTTTTCCATTTAAATTTCGCTGATAATCGACAATCTTTCTTACCCTCTAGTCCATCACCCTACATCATGTTCTCCAGAAAGCCTTTCTTAACCTTTCATATCAAGACCCTCTTACAGATGTTCCACCAGTTCCTTGTATCTATTTTGGGTCAGGGTTACTGAAGAGTATTACTACAGTCACAATGAAAGATCCTATCTTTCTCACCATAGCAGACTCAGTGTTACTGACATACACCCATGTGTACTCACAATGGCAGGACTATAGGGAATGTTGGGTATTACTTGAATAAATGGATGAATGAATATTGAATTACAAATCTCACTTTTTTGTGAACTAGAAAGTAAAATTTTCAAAACCTAAATGGCCTACTCAGGAACGAGTGGCTGTCATCACCTATGTTGCTGTGACCTTGTTTTGCAGAGGCTTAGGCCTCATTAGGGGAGTAACTTGTAGAGTGCTGGAGTTGACTTAAGCAACATTCTATGAGAAAAGGATTACCGGTCAGGAAGTGATACAAAGTCAAGTTTGGGAAGTTTTCTCATTCTAATAATTGATGTGACCCAGAGAACCAACACAACTATACAAGAGTGAGAAATTGAATCGCTCACTGCTCTTATCCTCTACTCCTAGGAACATCCATTGTGTCATTAGATGCAAACGTTCATCACATAACATGAAATCATGCACTGCACACCACCAGCTCCTAGATTTAGCTATACATGACATCTCTGTTACCTAAGATTGTGCCCAAGGCCATGTTAGCCTAACTTCTGTCCCAGATCCAGATCTCAAAGTCACCCACAAGAGATCAGATGTGCTTCAAGATGATGGCGGTATTTCTGGTTTGAAATGATAGGTGTCCTTAGATTAGAAAACTCATGTCAACCTGTGCGAATATCTGCAGTATTTGATTCTTTCTCAGACCATTTATTTTTAGCACAACAACATAGAATCATTTGTATTTTATTTTAAAGCAACCCACTTCTTTAATGCCATCTTTTTTAAAAAAATAGATCTTTATTTATTTATTATACATACAGGGTTCTGCCTGCATGTATGATTGTACACCAGAAGAGGGCAGCCGATCTCATTATAGATGGTTGTGAGTCACCATGTGGTTGCTGGGAATTGAACTCAGGTCCTCTGGAAGAGCTGTCAGTGCTCTTAACCTCTGAGCCATCTCTCCAGCCCCAATGCTATCTTTTAAAAGCTATAATAACAAAGAATTTAAAGTGTTTTGTAACCAAATAAGAAAAAATCCACAGCTTCTATGGCTCCAGGTCTCTTGGCTCAGAAGGGCATAGAAATTCCATTCAGGAGTTTCAGATTAAGCAAAACTTTAAAAGGGCATCATTTATTTTTTTTAAATGAATCCATGATCATTTATCTAAGAAAGCAAAGTTGCTATTGAAATTGATCCTTCAGATTATGAGAATACATCTGTGCCATCTCTTAACCCTTAAAATGAAATTCTATATAAAAAAGATTATCTCCTGTACACCTGAAATATTGAAGCCCCAAAAGGTTGCTTGATTTATTTATGTTTGACATAACTATCATAGCAATATTCTCTAACTCACTTGACTATCCACGGGTACATTTATCATCAAGGAAACAGCTTAAATTTAAGTTGAGCTTGGACAAGATGCTGTGTCTTTTAATCAAAATCTGGGAGCAGAATTTTGACTCTCACTAAACAGTACATATTTTTCTCAATTTTCATTTGAGTTGTCTTGTATCAACACAGTACACAAGCCACAGATTATCACCTGCCTTTTCCTTTGTCCTTCATTTGAGCATGATTGAGAGATGCAGTGGACAAGGGGACAGAAATTTTTTTAAAAAAGAAAACATATGTGCACTTAATTGAGCCACTATGAGACTCATAGAATTTAGACTTGATATGTACATGCAATTAACATGTTCTTGGAGTCACTAAAGGTTTCAACCAGCTCCTGGAAATTTGACCCAGACAAAAAAACTTTCATGGATACCAAAAGATTGTTTGTTGAAGGTCCCCAACCACCACGCATTTTTCCCCCACAGCCAGGTGCTATAAAGCACAGAGAGAGGATCTGAGGCCAAGGAGGACTTCCTCCCCGAAGCTTAGTCAAGAATTCAGAAAAACCAACTGTTTTGAACTTTCTTTGAGATGCTGAAATTCTTTCTTCTGAATCATGCTGCCCTTATTACCAAAATCATACATGAGAACACAATTATGATTAACAACACAGGGAAGACTATTTGTCTGCAAAATTCACTTTAGTATAATTCTGGTTCCAACTATAATTTTCTGGATATTTAGTTCTGATTTCTAGCACTGATCTTTTAACTCATTAGCTACACCTTGTGTGTTTGATCACCTGCTAGCATTTTAATTTTTACTTTTCATGCTTTCTTAGATGCTGCTGCTGACTGCATAAATGATGGGTGGCACTGAGTTTTAATCAGTGTCATTGCAATTCTAACTTTTGCATGTAAATTGCTTTAAAATAAGGTAGTAGCCTTCTTTTGGGTATTTCTCTGCAGGGCTGTGGTCTAGAGAGAAAGTGTTACTTTAGGGGAAGTTGAAGAAGATTTTCCTCCCAGGGTAGCTCAAACTATGATGGAAAATCCTTCACAGAGCTATTTGGCTAATTAAATGATCATTGTCCATTTTATTGCTTTATCCAAAGTGAAAAGGTGACTCAATGTGCTGGTCTCCAGAAACCTCTTCCTTCATCTTCAAAGTCAGTAATAGCAGATGGAGGTCTCTCCATAGTCCCTTTCTACAACACTATGTCTTAGTAAGTTCTCATTTTGACTATAGGTTGGAAAGTTTTTCTAGTTTTAAAACCTCTTGCGATTAGATTGGATCCATTCACATATTCCATTAAACTCATCAAACCAGATTAGCAAAATCCCTTTGTCATATGAGGCAATACATCTATAATATTCAGAAATCAGGTTATGAACATCTTTAGAGGCCACTATTCTGCCCACTATATGTGACTTTAAGTGTTTATTTTGCTAGATACATTTTCTGTAATTTCAAAGAATCATACATTATTCAACTAGACAAATACAAAGGCTTTATTGTTAGAATTTTTTAAGCAATTTCATCTGCAGTGAATTAGTAGGATTAAGTTGACTTATGGTACAATAAATGATGAACACTCTCAATTGCAGTTCAAAAATAACAATTTGAACATTTCTTGGGAACAATTAATTGTCTATCAACAATAGCCAACACAGGTATCTAGGGTAGATCATCAGAACCATAATCTGTCCAATAGATGAGTGAGCAATAGATGAATTGACTTACAAGTACTGGTTTATAGTAAAGGCTTGGCAGTGAGATAGAAACATGTAATAGTATAAGCACAAAAGGTATGTTGAGTTGCTCCTGGGCAGGGGGGACCAGGAAGAAACTGGTAGAGGTCTGTAGTGGTCTTGATGACCAGTCATTTAAACTGCATATTGAATGAAAGACTGAGTCTTTTGTAGCTAGTAGCTAGTTTTCTCTTCATGCCTTTCATGGCATTTAGCAGTACAAAAAGAATGATATGAAAATGTGAAGGCAGAAACCTATAGGCCAATAGCCACCAACGATTGTTAGAAGACCACCAGAAAATATAGTAAAGTCACAGGACAATTCCTCCCTCAGGCCCATTAGAAGGAACAACAAAGCCACAAGTTTTTAACTTTTTACTTAACAAGATGCTCATTTCCTGCTGCTCCACAATCCTGTAATAACTGCCACAAATGAGGTATCATCACCTCCATATAGAATATGATTACCTGGTGCTCTTTGATACTCTTTGTGCGTGTTGTCTAATTTAACAACCAATTATGGTAACAAAGGGTAAGCACTGTCTCCATTTTACACAAATGGAGGTAAAGGTGAAATCAAGTGATCTAAGACCACACACTTAAGTGGCAAGTGAATTCAAATATGTCCATGTGTTTCAGAACCTGTATTTTCAATCAGTGATAATGATTGTTCTGATGGGAAGCACTGCCAAAACTCTGGGACAGCAGGTAGAAAGATATGATGAGACTGGTTTTAAGTTTGGCTTGCTATTCATAATTTGCTTTTGACACAACATTTCTTCAGAGCCTGGCCCTTTACACTTCTCCCTCTTTTTTCTTTTCCTTTTTGGCACAAGAACTCACGAAGCCAGTAAAGCAAAAGCATGTGAAGCCCTCCAGCAGATAAACATTTTCCATTCGCATTTTTCAGAGAATAAAAAAGCCAAATTAAAAAAAACTAAATGGCAAACACTGTAAAGCCATTCCTTCCTTCGTAAAAATAAATGTTCAGTCAAGAGGTCTTTCATTTGGAAATTAGATCCAGCTTCTGCTTATGGGAAAAAGCAAGGAAATGAATGAGACAATCAGTAGGTTTGCTAACTGTAGAGCCATAGGATGGAGCTGAATAGTTCAGCAATCCTAAAATGAGAGCTTAATGGGGTTGAACAATTTGTTCACGTATCTCCACACTGTGAAATCCGGTGCTGTGAAGGGAGAATCTTGCAACTGGTTCAGAAAGATCTAATTCAGGACAGATTCCCCAAACACATGGTTTTGAAATTGAAGATTTCTTTTCTTTGAAGAAAGATGGAAAAGTCATTATGTACCAAGTGCAAAAAATTAAGTGCAGACTAAGATTTTCATGGAATTTAACATTTCACATCCTGCTTAACTTTGATTGAGTGACTGCATTTCTTGTCAATGAAGACGAGTGAGTTTTCCAGGGCTGAAGTGTAATTGGATGGATGGGGAAATTGGATTGATAGACATTTCATTTTAAAGGAAAATGATTTATTTCTGCCCTAATTGTGGAATAATTGTTTTTTTTCCTGATTATCTAAGAAATGGTATTTTGAGGCATTATTACATTCATTTTTCTCACAGAGAATGATTGAATGTCCATTATCTTTTCAAAATCAGACAGCATATCATAGGGTGTAATGGATGGTAAGTGATAGTCTAGCCTTCTGTGACTTTAAAACCTGCAACTAGGACACAAGCAGGAAACACAAATGGTATGCTCTGTCCTGTATCCTGGATAGATTGTTACTAAAAGTTTTAAATATGCTCTCCTATATTACTCAACAATCAATATTTAGTTGATGTAAACACTGCTGTAGATTGCCTGCATCCCTACAGGTGCCTCTGCTGGAATGCTTGGTCTCCGGCTCCTAACACTGTTTTGGCTGGTTTTGGAACCTGCCTAGCTGGCTCCTGGAAGGCAGTCCTCTGACAGTTACACTCAGCATAGGCTCTGGTTTACTGCTCTCTGCTTCTTGGTCTTGCTGCTTATGTGAGAAGCAACAGTTCTACACTTCAAACACTACAAAGCCACTCTGCCTTGGCTTCCCTGGAGTGATGAGCTGTACTTCCTGAAACCATGACAAGCTGTGCCCTCTGAAGCCATGAACCAAAATAAGCCTTTCCTTGCTCAAGTGTTTCTGTTAAGTATTTTTCACAACAATGAGAAAGTAAATAACGTGAACTCAAATACTGTTGTTTCCAAAACTATTTTTTGCTTAACCATGAAAGGGGGAATATCATCATATGAAATCCAAGAGAGGTAACTCAGAGTTTAAGAGCACTTGTTACTCTTGCATCAAACCTACATTTAGTTCTCAGTATACACACAGTGAAATACCACCATCCATAACTCCGTTTTCAGCCATCTGATTGCCATTTCTGACCTCCTTAGGCACCAGGAACATATGAGGTACACACACACACACACACACACACACACACACACACACACACACACACACATTCAGGCCAAACACTCCTACATACACATTGAAATAAATGAATCTGAAAAAAATGTAAAAAAAGAAATTCTTGTAGAAAAGAAAAAAGCTGTAGGATTATTCAAGTCCCTATGGATTTCATGTGGTTTAATTCATCAATGTATGTATTCTCCAATCAGTATGGCTCAGAGATTCCTGACATCAAAGTGCCATTATAATCCTGTTCTTTCTGCAGGCTATGGGACAGGATTCTTGCTGGATCCTGTCCACCTTCTCATTGTTGTAAATTGATGTTCTTTTCCTGTTGTGTGGGTTTGAGAGAGAGAGGGAGAGGGAGAGAGAGAGAGATTTTAAACTAGTCACAATAGTCAAATCTATTTTTCCCAGGAAACATCAACTCTACGGCATTACAACCAGTTACCATTAGCATGGTTCAGCTAACTATGGAGTTGAGAATATTTACCTCATTTCATGGGTTTGAAAAGAGTGAGATCTAAACTTCCCAGCTGTGTGGTCATGGACAAGAATTATTCACATTTCAGTCCCATGTGTAAAATGGAGATATAAACCTTGTGTGAAATTTTATGAGACGATGCATACAGTCTGATGTCATCCCTGGCACACAATGGACCATAGAAAACTGTCCCCTTTGTGTTTTGGTTTAGAAGGGTGCGCTGTGATGCAAAGAGGTCACTGTTTAGGAATCTTGAGACAAATATAGGACAGGAAAAGAAGGAAAATGGAAAAGATTAGCATGTAACAGACTGAAAAGGTACTAAACGGTTACCCAGTATCGTTTTGCCCCATAAGTGGAAGGTTCCAGTATGAAGTATGAGAAATGATTCAGGTGGGTAAAGTGCTTTGGGGTCAAGTGAACAACAAAGTTTGATGGTGTACATTTGTTCAGCTTATAAACGCATAATCATTTTGTTCAAATGTCGTAAACAGCTTTCTGCATTTCAATTTAAATAAATGCTACATTATTGATTGTAATTTAATCTCCAGATTAACACAATGTCAAAACTAGTACCTGTGATTTTTAAACCCGTGACACCATCAGAGAATAATATACAGTAAAGCAAAAACTTGACATTAATCAAGACCTGTGTTTCTTTAAAGTAATGATGCATTACATGTGCAGCCAGTCTTCAGTACAGTTGACAGTGTAAAACGAGCTTAGATTCTGGCTCCTTGTAGGCTGCATTGTCTGCGGAGTTGGGGCTGTTGCTGTTCCTGCTTTTGTCACGATCACACATTTTCCTCCAGTTGCACGCTCTTATCATCTCCTTTCTGTATTTCTTCCCACAGCGCATATTCCCTTATCACATTTATTTATCCTCATAACGATAAGGTCTCAAAACAGTCTCCTTTCATTTGCAACCCAGTCCTTTCCACCGGAAGGGCTGGAATCTTAAATAGACTTCAAGTACTCTAGTTAATACTAAAAAATCACAATTAAACGTGCTTGTAGACTGTAACAGTTTTAAAAAGACAAGAAAAGACAGAAATTGGGACTTAGATGATTTTAACTAACTCTTTCAATACACAGCTTTATTGCTTCTAATTAAAGAATAATCAAATTAGAAATAAACCAGCTAAAATGACAGATATACAGATGCACATTTATATAATTTTAAATAAAATTTCCTTTATGAAGTTTGGGCCCTACTATGGTATTCTAAAGACCCTATAGTACATGATAATGCAGCACCTTCTAGGTGATCTTCATGCTTCAACAGAAATTCTCATAGGAGTCCTATTACGTAGGCACTGAGAGGGAATAAAGTGAGATGTCAGTGAATACAAAGACTAGGCTGTAGGTTTGCATAGTTTCCTTGAAGCCAATTCTTTTAGTTTACCTTCCGAAAGAAACTTAGATCATATGATTCCAAAAAGATGCCTATCATGTTACAGTGGTTGAATCAGTGATGTTACAGCTTTTGAAATATTGTATGTATGTATGTATGTATGCATTTTGATGTTGCTGTTTCTCTTGTCTCTGTTTTTTGATAGAGCATTTACTGTGAAGCACAAACCAGCCTTCAACTCATAGCCTTTCCTACTTCTACTTCTGAGGACTAAAGATACAAAATGTCTTTGAGGCTCCCACGTTTTAGTGCCTAAGAAATTTTGAGAAATTTCTCAGAATATTCAGAAACCCATTTTTACTAGCTATAAAATCACATACTTCTAAGATGATGTGTCCATGAGGTAACACAAAATTAGTTGGAAATTTATTGCCTCAAATATAAACTTTTTAGTATGGTCTCCTGTATTTGCACAAATAAACAGTTATCTGTTTTTCAATAAATGTATCTTTTTCTGGCTATATAATCAGACCTGTTCCAATACAGGTCATCTTCAGAGACTATGACTACACTTTGACTAACTGTGTACTTTGGGGATGAATCATTACTGCTTTGATAAAGAAATATGGATACATTATTCTTAATACCATATTCTTAAACATGGTCTCACTATGCAGCATTGGCTGACCCAGAACTCTCTATGTATACCAGATTGGCTTCAAACGTAGACATCCACCTGCCTCTGCATCCCAAATGCTGGGATAAAAGACATGCACTAACATGTCTGTCCTGATACACATTTTTGTTTATAATAATTTTAATAATATTTTGAAAATTCTATATATGAGTGCTGCATTTGCATGATTTCCAGCCCTTCATTGTCCCTCAACTCCTTTCCTGTCCACAACCCCTTCACAAATTTATGCTGAATCCATTTAGTGCTGTTCGTATGTGATTTTTTTAGGGCTACTACTTGAGATTGAGTACCCTACGACCTTTGAGGAAGCTTGTTCCTTGATAAGACTGATTCTCTCTTTATCACCAACCTGTAGTTCTTCATCTAGGGGTGGAACCTTATGAGATTTCCCCAAACCTGTTGGCCTATTAACTGGTATTGCCAATATGCAGGTCACACACTTGTTTTCTCCAGAAAATTATTTATTTAGAAACAAAATGTGGGAATATTGACTTTTGTTTTAAACAGTTCTTAAGGTAGGATGCAAAGTGAGCTACATATGTCATTTCATACATCTGTGCCTCTATGGTGTGTTCTTATCTGTCTCCCTCTCCATTACCCTTACCTATCTATCTTTCCTATTGCTCTCTTCTGGGTTCCTTTCTTAACCCCAAATGTTCTTTCGCTGTTGTTTTTGCCCTCACGCCATGGATTCCATCACCTAATGTTTTTCATCCTTTTCTTCCTCCTGGATGATTTCTTTCTTCCATTTAATGGTCTTTCTGCTTTCATTATGGGCACATATACATGCACACTCATGCAGCAATACATACACTTATTAAACCAAGGCACATGAAGGCAGTTTGAGACATGCCCCCTTTTGAAGTTGAAACCAAATTGGTTAGAAAATAAATTGAAAATACAGTGCCTTTAAAATTAGATTAGAAGAATACCATTCAATTACTTTGTGGGGAAAATAATGTCTTGTCATCAGAGAGGAAAAGAGAAAAATTCCTTTGCTTGGATATTTTCTGTCCTCTAGGCCAGTCGTTCAGCGTTCTCCGGACTCACCTATTTAAATGTTCACAAAGTTCATATGCCCAGAGAGCTCGGGATCCTCCTTGTTCTTGAGCAGTTCTGACAGCTTTAAGACCCTAATTCTAGGAGCAGGAGCATGCTGCTAAGCATACACATATGTTCTCCATTACATCCTCCAGAAGAAAACAATAGGTGGGTAAGATTACACTTTAATGGAATCCACTTTCATTAAATAGGTACATTTAGTCAGTTGTAATTTGGTAGACCATAAAAGAGAAAAGGAAGAAGCTATTTAAAATGAGAAAGGCAAGTGTAAGGCTATTAAAACATTTTGGAGTGACTGATTTCAATTCATTCATAACTATAGACCTAATGATTTATTTTAGTATACTTGAACTCTTGCAGACTGTTGAGAATAAAAGTTAGATTTGGGTTACCACAAGCTTTATCATTGATGTTGTTGGTTGTAGACTTTCTATGTTTCTCTCCTAGTTAATTGTTTTCAAATGAAACTATAAAAGTTTTCAGTTAATTGAAGAGTTGAACTCCAAGCAAATTTCTTGGTTGCTCACATAGCTGGCCGCAAAGTATCTTGTTGACACTCTAAGTGATCTCCTATGTCTAGGGAGGCATTTAATCTCTTTGTATATCTGGTTGGTCTTTATTACAAAGTCACGTACAGTACTTGGTTAATGAGAACTCTAAAAATCATTTCACAAGATGTACAAACAATTGAATCTTTTAACCAGGAAAGAATGTCTGGCAGCATTTAAAGTCTTGATAGGAAGTTAACTACTCAACCAGCATTTACTGAATAAACATTTACAAGGAGTCAGCTATCTGTTGGATGCCAAAGTTCTAGAAAGGGCTCCACTTTGCTTTATAAGGATGATTGAAATAGTTTTTCTTTACAACTAAAGAACTATGACCAATTGTGGGCATTATAGAAATCCAATCTTCAACTTGGCATGTAAGTTGAAGGCTATTTTTTTTTATTCATAGAAAGCTCTCGGAGTGCATGAAAATGGTGTTGGAATGTTTTAGCTTCTATTCATTTCAATGATTATTTTCAATAATTTATTGTGAGCCAACTTAAAACAACATTTTCTGAGTTACCCTTGTACTGCAGAGGTAAGCTAAGCTAGATGCATGGCAGCGAATTTTCAGAGTCTGCAAACAAACCCACTGGTTGCATTCCTGTCAATACCTGACAAGGGAGAAAGCCAATTTCATGCAGCTGTTTATTCCCTCCTACTGTTTAGGCAAGAAAATAGGTCACCAAATGAACTGTGGAGAGCTGTCTCTGTGGCATGCCCCTGCAATTTTGTATATGAGGTTAATCACCACATCTTTGATGTCTACGGCCCAGAGTGGATGTGTCTCCAAGGACTGTCAGATTATGTGATGTCACAGAGTTTACCTTAGAAATACAAGATCAAAGGGGTCATGTAGCAACCTTTCCTTACAGCACACCGATCTCACAGTCTGATGTCTGTCAACTAGGAGTGTTTGGTTGCACTAGCAGTGTTCCAGCTACTTTCCTGGAAACAGAATGGAATCCTGGTCCGGACAATTGGAATAAGAAATCTCTCAGTTTGTACCATTTACCCTTTGAGCTGTATGTTCTTGCATAGATTAAATCTGATAGTATTTTAAGATGAATTGCACATATTGAATTATGGGACAATCTATGGCTATCAAGATGCAAAACTGACAGATATCGCTAATATACACACCCTGTAATGATAGCTTGAGGAGAAGCTGATGCCCTCAACCTCTGCACCTTCACTCATGTGCACATTAACCCCTCCCAAACACATATTTGAACATAACATCTTTTTAAATTTCTTTGAGACAAATTTTACCCCCCAAGAACTCTCAATATCACTTAATTAAACATATAGGCTAAATAGTAACATGCTCAGTAAAATTAAAATGTGGAAGGAAAATTCTTCATATAAAAGTTCCATAAGTCCTGGTCTTGCTGACCTAATAATATGTAAATGTGACTGGTTTGTTTTCTCAGTTGCATTATGAAAAACTTGGCAAATTTATTTGTGTGAATTTATTTTCTGAATTTTTGTTCTCAATCTCCTGAAGTTTTTTTGTGAAGCAACAGATTATCCACTGAAATTTTAATGTGAAAACAAGGATAAAAGGACAACAAATAGAACACTGATGATATTTCCAACATAAGTAATTTGTTATTCTTATATAATGCAGCCCAAATAGGAAAATGAACTTTTTTTTTTTTTGGTTTTTACGAGACAGGGTTTCTCTGTATTGTTTTGGAGGCTGTCGGTCCAGCCCGGCCTCGAACTCACAGAGATCTGCCTGCCTCTGCCTCCCCAGTGCTGGGATTAAAGGCGTGCGCCACCACTGCCCTGCAGAAAATGAACTTCTATGCTCAAGTCCATACTATTCTTATACTGTCTACAACTAATTGTACAAAGAAAAGGTTGTTGAACATACTACCCACTTTAAGTTCTGACTGAGTTCTCAAGACATTAGATTATTACTATTATTTTTTTCCTTGTTGAAGCAAAGTTTTACTCTGCAATCCATGCTGGCTTTTAACTAATCAGTCTCCTGCCTCAGGTCCCTGAGTAATTAGAACTTACTAATTTTAATATAATACTTAGTAATACTAATTCTCAGAAAAATTACTAAGAAATTGGGTTATAAGAAGTTAATATCTTTGCTAATAGTTCTAATATCACACACACACACACAGAGTTAACATGGTCACAGTATTGTCTAGAAGTGACAAAATTATATTGCGAAAGTTATTTTAGTAGAATGACAGTGGGTTTCAGTAGAAAATTAAGTGAGGGTGTAAATCCATCATGTTGTTCTAGAAGGTTCCAGTGTAGCACATCTGTGATGTTTGGGAGTGTCTGTTCTCCTCTGGTATCAGGAGTGCAGGGCATCCGACCGTAGGATTCAAGAGATGGGGATGCGGGTCAGCAGCAGTTGGGAAAGAGTTCATCTTAAGTTCCTTAGGAAGGGCCTCTTGTTCTTCCCTGGTCACTGTCCTATTGTCTATGCAAAGTCATAATAATGAATCATAACACAGAAGTGAAAACAAACCACTTACTACTCTCTCATGTCGTATCTTCTTCAACAGAAAATCTATTTAATAACCACTCTTAAAGTTTTTAATGTGCCTTAATCATAAACTTAAACTTTGAGTTGCTCTGAGTACTGCTGTACACATGTGTGATTGTTTTGATAGAATTTCCTGAAAGAGAGGGATGATTGTAAGACCGACACATAACTGAGCAAATACATCAAGTGGACAGGGGCATACCTTTAAAAACAAACAGCAATACATGGACATTTGTACGTGCTTGAAGGCACGGAATTTGTCTTCTGAATGTTGGTAACAGTTGAGGGGGGGAGAGAAAGGGAGACGGGGGTGGGTGGGAGGGAGGCCTTCTTTGGTGAGATGAGGAAAAGATGTATAATGAAGTTTATCACGGAGAGCCTGCTAAACCCACTGTCTATTAGCAGTTTCCAGAAACCACAAATGCTTTTTAAGTCCTTCAAACCAAGTTACTTCAACCACTAGATAAGGTTATAATGCATGACATTATTATGCTGCAGGCTTTTCTCCCTCCAAGTTATTATCATTGTTTTGATTTTGGCTAGGGAAGTTCCTTTGTTGGTCAGCCACAACATTTTCATTAACTCGCATAAATTCCCCATCTCACCACTGTTGTTAGTTTTCTCCCTGCCTAAGCAGGACAGATAACATTAGACATGTTGCGTGAAACATCAAAAACAGATTATTTTTCCAGTTTCCGATCCTGGATTGTAAATGATTTCAGCACTATTAATAACATTTATATATAAGGCAATGAACTTGGGGAGACTTTTAAGTTTAACTTGGAGCTGAAGTTTTATGCATTATATTAGAAACCTTTAAAAAGTTTAAAGAAAATAGAGAAATATGAGTTCCTTTAGAGATTGCCTTGTGATAATTGTGAAATTTCAGTTTCTGTTTTGAATTCCCAGAAGAGTAGCCCCTGAGAGTCTGGATGACCTCCTTAAATTCACAGTGGCACAAAGAATACCATTCAGACCATCATCCAAGTGGCCAACATAGTAACTAAGCATTGTCATGAAGGTGATTGGTCTTGTGGGATAGTGGCAATATCTTCATAGGTAAAGTCAACTGGTATTTCAGAGTTTGAATAAATGAGAAGTAGAAGCATTCAACATTCCGTCATGCACCAAGTATAAAGACAAAAAATCTGTAGCAATCTTTCTGACTCCTGATAGCAACTCAGAGAGCTAATAAAATTATTCAAATTTCAGAGTTATAGGCTTTCTCAACGATTTATGGCCACTCATGGAATCCCAAGATTTAAGCAACACAGTAGAGGTTGCACTCTGAATCCTCTTGCCACTGGACAGCTGCACTGGACTTACATTCTGATACAAATGACCCTAGAAAAGTCTCTTCTCATTCTATGCAATATCCACATACTCTTGAGGAAGATCCTTACTGAATTAACCCATAAATGCATGGATTGCTGAAAGGCCTGGAAATGAAGTAAAGCCTTGTATAAACTGAGCCCAATGGTCTGCATACAGTTGCAATTTGGCTTCATTACATACTATTGCTTATTTGAGATTTCATAAATAGAGGTTAAATTCAAATTATGGGGTTTTCTGAAGGCCAGGCTAAGGTTGAACTGGTTTTGTTAATGGAAGACCAGTCCTTGAAGGCTCTTGAGAAATGAGAAGACATAAAAAGTGGTGTTTAGGAAGAGAGTCTGGGGTACTCGGAAGGATAGAGAGCTCCCTGGTATGAATGAGCACACAACAAGTCTGTGAAAATCTAGGGTTTTACAGTAGTGGGAGGAATACAAAGGCTTGGAAAGACTACTGTTTGGAAGGGGAGACAGATTTTGAACTCAGGTGTTCAAACACCTAGAATCTGAAATGGGGTTGATTAACAAGTGAGATTTTATATGTATAGTTTCTTAGTTTTATCAGCATGCCAAATATGCACACTTAATATAAGTAAACTTGTTTCAAATAGCATACCAAGTTCTGTATTTTGCTAGAATTCTTATCACAAAAATTGTGTAGCGGAGCAGCTTTTTTCTTTTATGTATAGTCTATACTGAGAGAACAAAATGTTTTCACCGAAGAAGTAAAAAGCCTCATGTCTGTCTTAGTTGACATCTTGCCATCACAGCTAATGTCACCATCTTGCCTTCATAGCTGATGTACACTGATTTCAGCATCCAATTGGCAGTCATTTGCTTCACATGTGCAGAAGGCAAATAGAAAAGGATGAGGTATTCTTTAGGACCGAAGGGTTTCTTTCTTGCTTGTTATGACCCTTATCTGTCATGGTCAGTGCTCTGGGAGGCCTCAGGTTAACAGGTTTCAGGCAGGAGACTGCACACAGCCTGTACATGTTCCCGGAGTCTATTTTCTACCAGGCTGTTACCTATCAATCATCAGCCATGGTGGGTGAATTCACACCATGAGACCCTAGATGGGCCTTGGTTGTAGAATCTTGCTCTTTTTCATTCCTCTGGATAACAAGGAAGCATTTCTCATTCACAGGTGAGTAGCAAGACACTTAGCACTGAGGCTGCATGCTTTAAGATTCTGTATGCACACTTCACCCACGTCCACAAGTTTAAAGAAAAAAATGGTGTTTCGTTTGTTTGTTTTTATGCCATGATCACCTCAGGCTGCTGTACCATCTGGGTCCTAGATGTAACCCTGGGTTTTCAGATGTTCGAACAATGAGGTACATGTCGCTATCAATTGCCATTACAGTGTAATCTCGGAGTTGGGGTTTGTCTTTAATTTGGCTGAGATTAATTTAAATTTAAATAAGAAACCATGATTTTCTTTTACAAAAAGTATACAGTATTTTTCCATTAAATACAACTTCATTGCTCTGGCAGGCCTACCTCGTGTTCAAGGTTTATTATTTGTACAGAGGTGGAGACTATGAATACAAAGTACACACCAGATTTTGAAAAATTAATGTAACAAAAGTGAAAAGAATATTCGGTTACTCTTCAAAAGATATTTGGGTTATATTGGATTTAACTAGATTTATTATGAAGATTAAAATAACTTGTTTCTTTAAAACTAGACCAATTAAGCTGGGTGGTAGTGGCGCACGCCTTTAATCCCAGCACTGGGAAGGCAGAGGCAGGCGGATCTCTGTGAGTTTGAGGCCGGGCTGGACTGACAGCCTCCAAAACAATACAGAGAAACCCTGTCTTGTAAAACCAAAAACCAAAAACAAAAACAAAAAAGTAGACCAGTTGAAATTGCTGTGTGGTTCTCACTACATAGTAATCCATCTTTAGGCTTTTCCTAAACTCTGTAAGTAGTTCTTTATAATGCTTACTAAGTTTCACTATAAACCACAGAAGGGGCATGCTGTCAGTATTGTTCTGAGGCCCTAGTGAACACACACACACACACACACACACACACACACACACACACACACACACACTCAATAATCAAAAGAACTTCCCCAAACAAATCAATCCACTTACACAGTTAAATTATCACTCTGTTCTTAAGGTAAAGGAGGTTTATTCTACAGAAGACTTATGCAATGGGTACTATTAGCTCCGGAACACTTGGCTTCTGGTGATATTTCCAAAACACTTGGTAGGACTTTTACAGTGTGATATAATGGGATATTCTCAAGTATTTCCAGACTAGATAGGAAATATTACTATAATTAAGTAGCTTTCACACACTAGACACATTTACCTTTTTCTGTGATCTCAGGGAAAGGCAATGCTTTGAGAGACTTTCATTTTGCAAACCAAGAAACTGAGGCACAGAGAAATTACTTGACTAAAGTCACACAGCTGGTAAACATAGAAGCCCAAATCAAACCCAGATTTGCTCACTTCCATTGTCCATGATCGTTATGACATACTATACAATAAATATTCCCACTCCAACGCATTTTAAATAAAATTTATGGGGAGACTTGTTGAATTTATTGGATTTTGATTCTAAAACTTTCTTGAAGAGTAGGTGGTCCCAGAATGTCTTCTTCCCCTACACCAGTGCCTCAGACTGCATTCCATTTCTTCCATGACTCCAGGCGTAACCACTTTGAAACAGACCTAGAAAAGACCAGAGCTCACCACACTTCCATTAGAAGTTGCTCCTAGGGTGGCTTGTCAGGTCATTTCCAGGAAAGGAAGGGCAGAGACTGACTGGAATCCATCCAAAAACTCCAGCATGCTGCCTGCAACTGAACTAGCCCCAAATTCAACTGCAATCTTATCCAATCTCATCTTCTACCTTTAATCCCAGCAGAGTATTGTTTTCTTTGTAAATCACTGGTCAAGAATGAAAACAGCAACTCACAGATGCAAACAGTACCCGAGTCACAAATGGGATGGAGAACCTAAGTCTGAGCCCTAAGGACTTCCCAATGTGCTTTCTAGTCTTATTTTCAATCTAGATATAATTTGATCCTTCTGAATTTGGCTCTGACTTACCACCAGTGTGGTTTTTCATGGGTGTTTAAAAATGATGTTTACACACATGTTAACATTCTTTGCACTAGACTTTGTGTATCCCTTGCTAAATGAGTGGGCAATAAAATATTTTTAAATGCAGGTAGGCTCTGCAATTGAACCCATGTTAATTCTGAAACTATGTACAGCTGTGTGACATTAAACACTGAAAGAAGAGTGACAAGAGCCTCCAGGGTCATTGCAAAATTTGTCATGGTTTAGCAGTCTTTATTTATTGCAAGGAATCCTTTGTGTACATAATAAATACTGAGTGTCTAATTGAATATAACAAAGTAAGAAGTGCTTTTCACTGTGTATACTTTATATTTCCATCCAGTCTAATATTTCCTCTGTAGCTACCTGGAAATGCTTATTTTGAAGCTGAAACAGACAATGGCTTATAGAGTTGAAAGACAAGGCTTCAAATCAGATTGATCTGAGTTTAGCTGTTTGACTGTGGTCTACTTTCCTTCCCGCTCAACACTTAAAGTATACATCATAGGCAAGAAGAGGAAACTCCATGTCACTTAGGTTTTGAGATATAGGAAAGAGAGATCAACTCTTAAGTAATCAGTAATTTTTATTCAAGAAGAAATTATTGTAATGATACTAGGAGTTACAGGAGAAAGTTCAAGTGGAGAATCAAATTTGTCTTTGAAAAGAAAGGATGTGAATTCATGGAACTTTAAGATTACAAAAACTAAAAATATATTGGCATTATTGGGGGACAGTTAAAACCCCTGCCTCCCAATTCAACACACAAACTCTCCAGAGTCCTAGTGGCTAATTGGGGGTCATAAGTGCCTCTCCTTGGTCAGGGCAGGAAAAGATAGGGTGCTTACTGAAAATGATATTAGATTTAATTCAAGGCTGGGGGCCAAGTTTTCAAATATATTGTCAGGTGATATAATCAAGGAAAGGGATTCTGGATAAGCAAAACAAACAGGAATGTTTGCCAGAGTCCTTACTTGAGTTATTAAGATGTTCAAATGAGATAATTGGCTTAGACACACACAGTGACAAGACCAAGTTGCCAACAAAGATAATTTAAAAATTATATTAGAAAGCTCTCACCATCCCATATATTCTTCTCTAAAACTGACCATATTTTCAAAGAGCTCATTCTATGTACGTGCTTGTGAATGTACATGAGAACTGTTGGTTTTTTAGAGACTAATCTTTCTAGCAGAACATTTTATCAATCTGATTGCTAAGTGAAGGTATCTGGAAAACAAAATGAATAATAATTATGCTCCACAAGTTAGCATGCAGTTATTTAATTAAAAAATCTGCCTTTGCTATTTCAAACATAAGCCAACAATAAATCTCACACCATCTATTTTAGTTATGGTAAATCATAGGCATATGTGGTCATGATTATGTCTAATTGTGGGATAAAGGATTTAATTTTAGAGCATGAATGAAATATACTCTTGATTTTATGCACGATGACTGGGGATAATAGAGGAAGAACTAACAGCTATGTGATAACAACTTTTCCTACTGAGAGAATGATAAGGAACCTTTAAATCAGGATTCTGATTCTTAATGATAGTTTTGGAAGCCTGGGGTCTCTATATTTAGAATGCACCAGCTGTTTCCAATTAGGAAGGCTGTAGACACTTCTGACATGAGTCAATTGACAACAATGACAATGATGTGTGCATGCGAGTAATTATCCGAGTTGTGTGTAAGTAGAAAGGCTAGAATATTTTCCCAAGTCATTAGCTTATAGAGGAATATGTGGTTTTTTTTAATTTGGTAAATTTATTCCACAAGAATATTTCTAATCTATACTGAAAACCACTCTCTTTTAAATAATAGGAAGAGAGAATCTCTCAAGTAGTCTGAAATTGCTTAGGAACTGACTGTGATTCTGAAACCCTCCCCTTCCATTCCATAATAGATAGTGCTTTTATTAAAAGTGAACAATGACACTGCCAAAGCAAGTGACAAATGGGTCAGATGAAGCTCAAAGTTATCCCTTCTCCCCCAAATCTTTTGTGAAACACAAGCTGTTTACACAACATGAAATTCAGGAGGAACGCTCAGCTTCTGTAGTATATCTCAGCTCAGAGAGGTTCCCAGTCCTAAGCTGAGTATTTTGAAAGAAGGTGAGGCAGATGCCAAAACTCTAGGGGTTCTGTTCATAAGTATGAGGAAGCTGAACACCTTCCAGTCTGTAGCCACACTGCACACAGTACACTGCGTGTCTTCAAGTCAATGGGAGCCTCTACCCCTTCCATTCTGCGAATAGCTTGGTGTGCACATATTGCGTCTGAGTCACCATGAGGGGGTGTATATAAGAGGCATACCACATTGGGGATCTAAACCGACTCCTAATGGGAGCCACTGTTCAATCATTCACTCCCTCCTTCCTTCTTTACTTCTTTAACTTTTAATTTTGAGGTTAATTTAAGTTTGGTTAAACTTAAAGTTTGGCTAAGTTATATGGACAAACTGATGTACCCTTTATCAGTTTCCTCCATCTGAAACTGCAGGGAAACAAACAAGTAGGATATTGGTGTTGAGTAGGATAACTCAAGTAAGTCAAAATATTTCCATTCCTAATAGCATTTAACAGGTTGACATCTACAGGTACAGTCACTTCTCTCTTTTCCTAATTCCCTCATTTCAAGAATGCTATGCAAATGAAACTCTATAATGTGTAATCCTTTGGAACTGACTTTTCTTACTCGGGGTTCTTATGTATATTATAGGCTGTGGGGGTAGCAATAGTGCATTTTTTCCTATCCAGTAGTATTTTTATCCAGTAGTTTGTTTAATCATTTACCTGTTGAAGGATATACATGCTCATTTTCAGTTTTGAGCTGAATATAACTGCTCATAGAAGAATGGTTTCCACCAGCTAAAGAAAAGGGAAGCAACCCAAACTTCCCCTTTCAAGTAGATGCTGTGCTGGCTGGTTTTCTGTCAACTTGACACAAACTAGAGTCATCTGAGAAGAAGGAAAACTCAGTTGAGAAAACGCCTCCATGTGGTCCAGCTGCAGGTAGCCCATAGGACATTTTCTTAAAAAGTGATTGATAGAGCAGGGCCCATCCCATTATGAGTGGTCATATCCCTGCCATGGTGGTCCTGGGGGCTATAAAAAGGCAGGATAAATGAGCCAGGAAGAGCAAGACACTAAGCAGCATTCCTCCATGGATTCTTTATCAGTTCCCGGCCCACTTTCCTGCCTTGAGTTCCTGCCCTGACTTCCCTGGGGAGTGAACTACAAGGTGTAAGGTGAAATAAACCCTTTGCTCCTTAAGTTGCTTTTTGTCATGGTGTTTCATCACAGCTGTAGAATCCCTAAAACTAAGACATGGGTAATATACACAACTATATGAAAAGAGGCACATCATTTACCGTTAATGAGGAAGGACATCCTGTCACAGGATATAACAAGGATGGACCTCAAAACCATTATGCTAAGTGAAAGAAACCAGGTATATAGGACACATGTTATATGAACCCACAAATTCATTAAGATAGAAACTAGAAAGGAAGTTTCCAGAAGCTTGGGTGAAAGGATTTATTGGAGTGTGGAGATTCTATTTGAGATGAGGAAAATATTTTAGAAATGAGAGTGTTTTAGCTTTTATGATTAAATTTAAGCCTGCCATTCTTTATTAATTTTGAGTTGATCTATGTCAAATCATTTTTTTTGCTAATGTGCATTCAATTTATTGAAAACACTGCACTTCTACTTAATGGAAACAAAGGACACTAAAGTCATGTGCTTTCTCTCTTTTGTCTCTTCTGTGTAAACACTCTCTTATCCATTGCTTTACACAGTCAAAACTATCTTCACCAAGTGTACTTTTATCTTTTTATAGCTTGGTTTCAGCACCTTTCTGCTGAGATTTGATACTCAGCAGGAATATGCACTATGATTTGTTTTGCCTATGTGTTTACCAGACAACTAAACTCCTATTGGTTAAGTTGTGTAGTTTCATGATTGTCACATTAACTGATGAATGAATAACAGAGAAATGGAAATAAATATTTCAGATTCCCTCTTTGTTGTTCAAAACACCTAGGAGCAGCAGCCCTGTTCATCAGAATTTAATTCTGTTCTGTTTTCCTTGAGCCCTGTAAATTAGAGGGTAGAGCCATGAGTGACATTGCAATTAGCAGCACTGTGGGTGAGAACAGTTAATGTGCCATCAAATTCTGGGCTTGCTTCTCTCTTCGTTCCCTGCTTCATTTCTTTTCTCTCCCTTAAATTTACTTTCTCTGTCTCTCCATGCCTTCCTCCTTCTCTCCAAGACAAACAAACAAATAAATGACCTGCGAATAAAACATAGAGAAAAGTATATATATATATATATATATATATATATATATATACTAGCACAATGAAAGAGGAAGCAAACATACAAATAAACAACCATAGCATAGAATAAGTACTGTTTCACATGGTTTTATTGTTGCATGCATGGAGATATTGCTTAGTTGGAAGCATTCATTACATCTATTATAACAGAATTACAAAATAGATCACTGTAGTGATGTTGATTGAATTCAAAGAAATTCATTTATGGGTTTGTTCAATAATTACTCAATAGAGTAACATGTGTGATATTGTCCTAGGGGCTAATATAAGCCATCATCTTAAATTTCACAATTTCTCGTCTTTAGGAATTTAGACTTTATCTAGAAATATTAGATATAAATAGGTGTTTATCATATAAGCATCATATTAGAAAGATGAATCATAAATAAAGGTAAAATAAGAATTGTTCAGTAATGAGTAAAAATCTCTTCTCTCTCAAGTGATTATAGAAAGCAACATCATAAAAGCTGGGCTTCACAGTAAACCTAAAATACAGAGGGAGGATTTCAAGGAGGTTGAGGCTATGGAGGAGGGAAAGGACAGTGACTGGGAAGAGAGACTTGGCATGGAGAGTACAGGAAGAGAGAAAGGGGAATAACTAGCCATGAGAGTTAAAAGGAGAGACTGAAATATACAAGAACAAATATATGGGAATACATTTAAGAAGTTTTGTTTCTTCTTGACCCTGCCAAAGGAAATCATTAAGGAAATAGTCTTTAAATAGGAAAGGGATATGTTTTCATTTGTATTGCTGTGTGTACATGTGCCTGCATGGATATATCTCTATTCTTTTTATTGAAAATAGAAATTTTCATACTATATATTTTGAATGTATTTTCCTTTCCTTTCCTTCATCTCCTCCCAGATCTCCCGGTCTCCCCACCCATCCAACTCTATGCCTTCCTTCTCTATCTAAAAAATAAAGAGGCAAGCCATGAACCAGAATAGAACAAAACAAACAGAGAAAACTGGTATTTTCTTTGTGAGTGGCTGTCAGTTGGAGATAGCCTCTTCATTAGGGATGGAATTTCATGTCTTTTTGCCCATGTGTAGCTGCTTTCCAAAATCTTAGGCTGGTGAATTGATAAAATGTGACGTTTTTGTAAGAAAAAATCATTTTCAAACACTGGCTAGAAATACTTGTTTACAAAACGTGTCAGCGTGAAACCATCAAGATATGATTGTTAATTCATTTCCATAGGGCACTTTTTTGTTTGTCTTTCCATTTTTTCCCTCAGGTAGCCTGGCCCCTGATAATTAAATAGAGACAATCAACATTTCAAATAGTTTTTAACACTATATAAATGATTTTACAGATATCCCTGTGTTCATAGTGGAGTTATAACCTGATAGCCCTACTGTTAATTGAGACTATCAAAGCAAAAAATGCATCTAGCTTCCTAAGCAACTTAGCTTGACTACACAGTGCACAGGAACACTTGCCATTTCCTAGGGGGATCATCGGTGTGACTGTTTACTTCTGATGGCCACCACTAGGGAAGTCTACCCTATTAACACTGGATGGTTGACCCAGAAACCATCATTCTTTCAAGTGTGCTAACTTCCAAATGTGCCACAGTACCACAGTGCCATGGTGCCATGGGTCCTTTCTACAGTTTTAAGACTGAAAGATGGCAAGTCAGATTAGCACAAACCAGGGATTATTGCAAATGAAGAATGTAAGAAATTATGCAGAAGTTCTTTCTACTCAGTTTGGCTACAGTGCCAATGTTGGTGTCCTTTTATTGGTGCAATCCTTGTTCGTGTCACCTGCCTTTCTAAAGTGGCAGACAATAATAGTTTTTGCTTCATAATGCTGTTGGAAGGATAAAGGGAGGCTGTGATCATTTCAGATGAACAACCAATTGTACATTTTAAGTTGAAATAAAATCGCTAATTCAATATTAATGGGCTTTCAGAATGAATTGAGTTTCAAATAGCATTGGCAGTAAAACAAAACACAATGATAGACTTGTCTAATTCTGCAGAAATTGTCTTCTTTAAATGGAAGTTTCCTTCCAGAGCTTTTGTAACGTCCTCGAGAGAAGTTTTCTGTATTACAGATTGGTAAATCAATGATCATAATCCACCTACCAAGATGAAAATTCTATGCCTAGGTTTATGGATGAGGAATTCAAGACTTATGGTAGTAAATTATTGCATATGACCATTACTATGCACGGTTTGTGAGTGAACAATGGGACTGTTGACAAAAGTCTTATGTGGCTAAATGTCAAGGTAGAACAAACACCTGGATACAGTGATATACGAGAAAAGACAGAAGTTGGGTTTGTGCAGGAGTGTAGTGAGTTGGAGGAGTCAGTAGTGAGGCTAACATCTGCATGTGGATTGCATACTTAGACTCCAGTCCTGAGCACGTGCAGGCCCTCCCGGTTCTGGCCTCAGTCAGCATTGCTGTCCAGTCGTGATGTGGGGCTCCTTTTAGGATACATTGTGGGTGTGTAATTTACCATGGAGTGGCCTATTTATGGTACACCAGAGGCTTCCTTGCTGTTTTTCTCCCCACAGCTATTAAATCATAGCGAAAGTTAGAATGCAGGATGCAGAATGACTCTGTGTAAGCAGACAGGGTGCTTCCTACACTCTTCCTGTCTGAAAAAAATGAGATTAACTAGACCGATTAGAACTCCAGGAATGGAAAGAATGCATATTTTCAGTCAGGTGAATTTGCATTCAAATACTGGTTCCTTACAGAACCTTTGCAAATGTGTGTTTTAGTTCTTACTCAGAAGACTTAATAATATGTATCTGCATGGTCACTTTGAGTACTCAATGGAACAATGGATGCAAATATATGCATCTAGTACATGGCTACATTCTGTCATCTCTTCTGGATCCTGTCTAACACAGAGATGTCAGCAATAGCAAAATAGAGTTTTATAAATTCTAAAGTGTGAAAACTGATGTCAATTAACATCACACAACAACTTTTCATGTATCAGAAAGTACAGAAAAATATTGTTGTAAGAGTTTTGCATATATATTATGATTTTTAATATTTAAAATAATAGTAATCTAGCTGGTGAGTATCATCACAAGCATTTTTAGACCTACAGCATAATAATAAGAAGGGGAGTAATCAATGCATTTATGCTTGCTTTATAACCATTGGTTAATCAGAATGTTTGCCCCATGAGAATTAAGCCCTGTCGTAGAGTCCTTATACTTTAATGCCAACTTACTTTGCACTTAATAGGCAGTCTAGAAATATCAGGATTCTTGTTCTTTTGTTTTGGTTGAGGTTTTCTTGCCAATCCGAGAATTATGTAGATGATGCTTCTTTCATCAAAGTAGTCACCAATACTTGGTAGCAAACATTTGTTTAGGTAATAAATCAAAGCAAGAGATTTCCTTTGTGATTCATGAATAACTTCAGAAATTGTGTTTCTGTGAACTGGTTTATTTATTTGCGTAAAGCGTGGGTGTGGAGGAAAGAGAAGGGAGGAAGAAGAGAGAGAAAACACTTCTTAGTTTCAGATGTGAGAAGTTAGTTGTGAGTTACCCTTGATTCGATACAATTTTGTTTCAACGAGTTTCACTACAAAAGGTGCTCTATAAAGAAGCGATCATAGCCTGTACTTCTACTTACCTGGGCTAATTAATTAACCAGTTTTAGAGAGAATGGGTGCTCCGTAACTACACACTAAGAGTAGAAAGCAAGCAGGGTCAGGTTACTACATCTGGAGTACTTGCAGTGGTGGAAAACAAAATAACGAGGATGCCAACTGGGCCACCCACTGAAAAATGTGGGTGACCAAATGAGCCAGCAGAACCTCTAATGAGTATTTACTACAAAGGGCTCTGCATGCAAACTGCTTCCAGACTGATGTGATGCCAAGCTTAGAGGACTGAGTGTGTCCATGGCGTTGCTGATCGGCAGCCAAGACATCTAGGAACACAGGAGGGGGTCTCTTATTAAGTATATCAAGAATATTACTTTCAGACAAGAACATGTAAAGAATGGATCAAGCAATGCTATAAAAATAGATGGAAGACAGTAGAAATAATTAGCAATAGAAACATTCACGTTCTGAATGGAGAGGAATTTAGTGTAGTTAAGGCATTATTTTCCAGATTTATGAGCTCTGTGTGGTCTGGCATATGTTATAGGTAGTGACTTCTTTGGTTTGTGATTTCAGGGGTGGATATTCCTGTTTCTATTCCATCAGTGTGCCATTTATTCTATTGTCCTTTATCCTTCTTGTACCAGCAGATGGAAGCTATATGATTCTTACTAATTCATCTTGAAATATATTGAATGAAATTAGGTGGCAAACATGGCTTTGATAAATATGAACTATGAAGAATATAACAAATTTTTTTAGGGAGAGGTAAGTGAGTGTAATGCAAAGATACCAGTTTGAGAAGGAATTCCTTGCTCAGTGTCATTAAGAAAGTCTCCTTGTTTACCTGACTAGTGGATCCTATAGATCTCATTCTCTATATATTTCCCCAGCAAGAACTCAAACAAGAAAGTAGTTCTGCACTATGACAAGAAACAGTCCTGGGAGCAATTGTAAGATAGCCACCAAATAAATGTTTACATCAGTACAGCAAAACAAAGCCAAACAAGATTTAATTTGTTATATTTGAAACATTTAAAACATGACAAAAGCAGTTATTTGATTCTCTTTTCTGTTTCCAGATAATTGCATTGACATTTTGAAAATTTCACTTCTGGTCCATTTCAAAGATGTGTACACATGCATTTCGTAGCAAGATTTTATAAGAAACACTGACAAATGTCAATGGTGGCCTCTGGTTTCCCTCTTGTTAGGAACAAGGGAAACATATGAGGTATGGACCTAGAGTTTAGAATTGTGCTTCATGGAAGATTTATCCAGTAACTTCTGGAATTTTTTCAATTCCAAAGGCTGAGTCAAATAAGCCTTTGTATCCACTAAGGTGAGTTCACAAACTAGGCCAACATAGTTGTAGAAGGAGTGAATTTTAACCAAAGCCCAGCACCATTTTGTCCAATGGTTTGAGAGGCTCTGTACTAGCAAAGGGGTTGCCTTGGGGGATTTACTGATGCCTGTGCACGGGGTGAAAGACAGTAGTCACAGGGTCATCATGATAATGCCAGTGGTAGTTACAGCTGTGGTTGAGGATCTGCTCTATGCCAAGCAGGAAGGTCATTGACACATCATCCAACAAATGAAAATAATAATGGCAAAACTAGATAGCCATTACTCACTTCTAGACAGATTACACTTGATTCACCCCCTATACACACACATACACACACACACAGACACACACTTATAAAGTTTATATGTGTTGCCTTTATAGTTAGACAACCCCACATAGTACTGGAAAATGTTTTCAGTTCTTTACTCTAGTTATTCAGTCTTCACAATAGCCTTGTGAAGTAGATGGTCAGTGTCTCTTTTTATATAAGTGGGAAGCTGAAGTCCAAGAAAGGGTAAAGATAATGCATCTTCTAAATGGTAGTGTTGGGAGTGAAACCCAAGCTCTGTGGTTTGAGTGCACTTCAGCTTCACTCAAGATCAAGGTGCCTAGTTGAAGCAGCAATGATGAAGCTGAACATAGCAGTGCATGCCTGTAATGCTACAAAGCTGAGGTGGGAGGTTGGAGTTTTAGAGGCCAGCCTGAGCTGGGTCGGAAAGTGTAACTTAAAAAGCTAATATTTATTCAGAGCACGCCAACTCCTGAGACTGACAGCAAGAGCCCCCCCCCCACTTTTGCTCCTCACCCACTGTGAGTTCTCCAGGTCTTCAGCTCCTGAAAGAGGAATCTCCAACTATGAGGAAGAGGAGAATGCGACCAGTTGGGGTATTTCTTTGCCTTTGAGGGTTCCATGCTTTCCTTTTGGCTGCTATTTTTTTCTCTCATCCCAGTCAATTATGCAATGGTCTTTCTTCGTACTTTTGAAATCCAGAAGCACTGTCACATCTGAAACAATCACTCAGTGTGTGTATGCAAACTTTCAAAGTGCATGTGGTCAGAAAACAGAAGAAATAACGGGTAAACGCCAACCAAGGGGAAAAGAAAGCCTACTGGCCTCTTATTTTAGAACTGACTTTTTGGTCTGATATCTATTTAAACATGACCCTGGGCTCACATAACTTGCTGATTTTCAGAGTAAAATATTTCTTGTAATTCTGGAGTCCAAATGGGGCTGAATTTCTGGGTGAAGGGCCAGGAAGGATGACAAGTGACAGAGCAAGCATGACAGAGGAGGCTGGGCACTCTTGGGAGAGTTGCTTTAGACAGTGGGGGAACCCAGAGAGACAGTTACACATCAAGAGAATTGGCAGTCATTGCGATTTCTAGATGGGGAAATCACCATAGTCCCAAGCTAAAGCCTGAAATTTGAGGAGAAGCAGCATATACAGGAATCCTGGATTTGATTCTGAGCAGAGATCATAAAACTGCTTAGTTGAGGCAACTGAATCTTAAATTAAAAACAAAGGAGGAAACATAAATCAGCTGTATCCTCCAGGAACCATATACTTTATTCCAGAAAGGAATAAGGATTCCTTTAGGTCAAATTTGAAGACGTCTCCATGAATGGTTTTGTTTGAACATGGGTATTTCTCAAAGATGCGCAGTAATGCTCCTGTGAAATCTACATGGGTAATTTGGAGATGAAGAGGATGGCTATATGCTTGGAACCATGTCCTTTGACTTGCTCTGGTTGGAGCACACAGGGATAGTGACCCACTCCTTGTTACACGAAAGGTCTGCAGCTTTTCAATTCTTAGCAAGCCCTAGCAGTTCAGATGTTTTGTGAAATTTACAGAGACAATTGTAGGGAAAATGAAGACTCAGATACTTCCCTGCCAGGCATTTTATGTATCAATAAGATCTCTACCACCTATTATTAGATTCGCTTTCACATCAACTTAGCTGATTGCAAACAATATTTTTGATTATTTTAAGAGTATGTGAAGCAGGGTCTCATTATTTCGACTCTTTAAAATCTTAATCACAAACCTCCATGCAAAAGGATTTCTCTCTCTCTGTCTCTCTCTCTTTTTCGTGTGTGTGTGTGTGTGTATGTGTGTGTGTGTATGATGCACATGTTCTCCTGCATGCTGGGGAAGAAGGAACTATGCCCCCTCAAGCATGTCTCTTAATTATCTTGTGTTTATTATACCCAAGCATAATAGAGTAATAGCCACTTACATAATTCTACCTGGGGAGTTCTGCAAAATGTCTGTGTATCTGTCACCAGACTGGGCTGTATATTTGATTTACACCTCTTCAGGTCTCATACTCAGACAGAAAGTCTCCTGCCTTTCTTCCCTCCCTCCTACCTTTTCTTCTTGGTTTTTGTTTGTTTGGTTTTTTGTTTTTGTTTTTGTTTTGTTCCTCTGACAGATATTTGCTAATCATTGTGTCAGTCATTGTGTGCCGGATACCAGTGTTAACAAAGTTTCCAGAACCAGGACCTATGAGCATCCTCTTTACAATCCTTTTGTGATGATCGAGCAAGCCACCACACTGTGTCTGCACCTTGATCTCCTCTTGCAAATCACTTTGCTGCTTTTTGGATTCATCATGAGGATGCCACACATGCCATTTCCACTTCTTTGAGGTTTTCCTCAGCTTGACTGTTCTTCAGCCAGTCAACAGCTAGGCAGCCTTCAACTCTTGGCTCAGATTACACTCAAGGTTTGTTTTCTCTGTGTCTACCCACAGCAGATCCTTTTGTTTGGTACAGGCTCAACGCTGTGTCACATTTGCTCAGATCATTTTATCTAAGTGTGTCACATTTATCTTATTATTGGCCATTTAGGCTTCCAAATGGTAACTGCCATAGGACCAAACGTGCTTGACCCCTATTGTGTAGCCCACGTCTAACTCAAGTCCTGGCCAATGGTCAGCTCTCAGTGTTAGGTGACCAATGAATAAACACGTAACTGGATGGATTGTAGGAGTGAACCCCAGAAAGCTATCCACCCATGAGGGCGGAGACATGTAAACTGACACAGGTAGATATAAAAGGAAGTGAAAGAAGAAGGAACCTCCCTTGTTCTCCTGGAAGCCAGCCATGCTTCTGACTCCTGGTCAGTGCGTCTCTCTCTCTCTCTCTCTCTGATAAATAAATATATTGTTTTCCCTTTATAGCCTCGATAATGGATGAATGGAACCACCGAGGGCCTCTGTTGCCACCAGCTCATTTTCTGATCAGTAATTATGAATAATTCTATAAAGCAGTTTTTTTCTTTAAATTAAAAACTTAAAAACAAAAAAATGATGCTTCTGTAATACTCAAATTCTAGCAATGATGATTATTCTTTAAAGGCAATTCCTTGTGGCCATCCTTCTGCTTGTACTCTGCTATAAACCAGAGACCTATGGCTGCAGAGGTGGGTAGGCACGAGGCCGCCTTCAAAGAATGATGATTTCCAGGCTCCTCATTATGATGCATGTTGTTTAAAGAAAGGAAGAACAATCTGCCCGTCCACGACTATTTGCAAACAATGAGCAAGGCATCTGTGTACTTCCTAACTGATGAGATTTAAATAAAAAACACAAGCACATTCTTGGAAAAATTAGAATTGTTAAAAATTTAGGATGGATGGAGAGTTTAGACTAGTGAGAAAACGCTTAGGAAATTGCACCAGCATTTGCAACTGGAATTCAGGTTTTGACCTATCAGGCTTATTCCTAGTAAATTTCACTGTGTGAAAAGTCCATGAACAGATCCAAGGATTGCATGCTTTTCTCCAAATGCCAGAGTCTGATTGTGAAGTGACACACACGTGTTTGCCCTTTGTGAAGGAATATTAACTCACCAGAACCAATGCTGTGCTAAAAGCACTGTATTCCAATTACCCAGTAGGTGTAAATTAGCTGTCTAGGATGTAGTGCAGAAATCCAAACCTAATTTCACCTGAAATTATGAATTTAAAAATACTTTATGGGCACCCAGATTAATTTCACATCTTACTTTACTACATACACTTGGATATCAATGGACTTCAAAAACAACCAAAGTCTTTTTTTTTCCCTTCAGAGAAATGACTTTGTCTGGAAGAAAACTGGAGAATTCCATGGAAGATTAAAAATAAGTGACATTGGTTTTATATCCATTTAATCTTCCTTTTGATGAGGCACTAAAATTTTTGCTGCCTTTTAATTGAGAAGACTTGTGTAGAGCTTTACTCCATTTTCTCTTTTTTTTAAAGAAAATAAAATTTTATACAGTATATTCTAATTATAGCTTTCCCTCCCCCTTCCTCCCCATATCCTCTTCCATCCAGATCCACACTCATTAGTAACAGTAAATACAGCAAGCTAAATAAAAAAACAAACACCAGAATATGACAAAACAAGCAAGAAAAAGAATCAAAGAAATTCATATGGATGCAAAGATACACATTCTCACTTACTCAGAAATCCCATCACCCCCCGAAAAGAAACCATAATATAATTCAAAGTACCTATACAGTTAAACAAAAGAAAGGCCCTGACATAACAGTATGAGCTAAAGAACACCCCCCCGAAAAGAAACCATAATATAATTCAAAGTACCTATACAGTTAAACAAAAGAAAGGCCCTGACATAACAGTATGAGCTAAAGAACCTTCAAAGAAGCCATTGGGTTCATTTTATGTTGGGCATTGACTGCTGGGCATTTGGCCTGTCCTTAAGAGTAGTTTGTTTCCCCATTGAGACCCCCTTTTAGAAAACCTTTTTTTTTTTCATTTACAAGTGTCTTTCAATTGGAATGAGCTTGTGGATTAGGGATGGGAGTATATGTTCATTTCTCCTTTCAGCTCTAAGAGTCTCTCTGGGGAAAACCTATGCAGGCCCTGAACATGTTGCCTCAGTGTCTATGAGTTTATATGTGCACCAGTTCTTTTGTATATAAAAGGCCTGGATTCCTTGTTGTCCTCCATCTCCCCTGGCTCCTGCACTGTTTTTGCCACCAGCCCTATGGCAGTTGCTGAGCCCAGAAAGGAGGGGGGGCATTTCATGGAGACATAGGATTGAGTTTTTCAAGGTCTCTCACTCTTGCATATATCTGGCTGCGGTTCTCTGTATTAGTTTGTGTGTGTGTATGTGTGTGTGTGTGCGTGCAGGGGGAGGTTTCTCTGATAATGACTGAGCAAGGCAAAGGTCTATGGATATAGTAGAGAAGTTATTTTTCATGCTATGTTCCTTTAGCAGAACATTTAGTTTATCCCTAGGTCTTTGGCCTATGTAAATATGACCCAACAAAATTTATAAAATATAAAGTGAGAATGTGAGAACAATAAAATGTGGAAAGAGAGAGAAAGTGATATTTCTTCTGATACCTTTTTGATTCAAAATTAAGTAGTCCTCGGGTTTTTAGATGATTTGTCCTCAGTTGGCCTTTCAGTATCTTCATTTAAATTTTATACCAGAACAGTTTGGAACATTCTAGAACTTCTGATAACTGCAACTTGTCTTCCTTTGGTTGTCTAATATTGTCTGGCTAATTAGAAAAGAAAGGAAGTAAACGTTGGTAGGTCAGTGCAATAGACCAGCAGACTAGTGAAAATCAGGGACTTCTGTGGAGTATAATATTTGCACAAAATAGCAGAGAAAAGGAAACTTCACCAGTATACCCATTAAGAAGTTCTAGCTCTGGGTTTAAGACCACCGTAATTTTAAACATCATGAGAGAAAAAAATCATTACTAAATGCTAAACGGAATAATTTTTCAGGAAGAAGAAAAAGATTTTAGATGTAGATGTATTTAATAACAAGGCTTTAAAATTAATGCGGACATTTGTGTAAATTGACCGAGGAAGCTTTGTGATATACCTTTGTCAATCATTTGTTACGCAAATATGAACATATGGAAGATTTGACAGTGTAAACAAAAGATTCAGAAAGATGTTTAATATGATGTAGATACTCACCTTCTCTGTTGCTGACGATGTCACGGCCATCAAAAGTAAAGAGCATGGAGTTAGAGGACAGTAAAAAGAAAGATGTCACCCTCAGTCAAGTTCAGAGGTTCCAAATCAAGAATCAGTCCAAGGTCTGCTGTGCCCAGCTGAGACACGAGGGTTATCTGCAGGTTTGTTTTCTCACATGTGCCATGAGGATGGAAGCAGGAACTGACGAGCTCGGGGCTTCTGTAAGACCATCACTCAGAGCGACTCACATCTATTACCTCACCGCACTCAAACAGAAGCTCCACTGAGTAAGACTTCTAGATATACAAAGAGGAGTAGCCACTGGTTCAAAGCCACACAGTTTCATAAGAGGTGGAGACCAGAATAAAACCAGTACAGCGGACAGGAGGTTTCTTTGATTTGCATGACTTGTGCAGCATATTATGCACTAGGAGGCTTGTGTGAGTATAATTTCAGTAGAGAAACATATGAAGTATATTTTGAGTGTCTATGAATGTACATGAGAAGGTTATGATTGTCTGCCTAACCTACGCATGGCTGCAACTGAACTGTTAATGTCAGTGTGAACACCAGAAAGAGAGAATCCACAGCCCTGTCTTGCAAAGGAATTCTGGGACTCTTAATGATTACCAGATTTTTTTGAACAGTCTGTTCATGGCTACAAATACAAATTATTTATAAAGCTAAAACATTTTAAAATTTATTGTCAAAAGGTTATTGGACTCTTTTGGAATACTAATAGCATTTTGTTGTGAAAATGTCAGGGTTTTAGAAGTTTTAATCATATTAAAAATTAACATGGTGTTAAGACATGGTTACTATAATTAAATATTGAACATTGTTCAACTCCAACATTTTTTACAAAATGCACAACCCACTAAATGTATCAACTTTTCAACAGAGTCAGAGAATGTTTTTCTTGAAAGATTTAATGAGTGCAAAATTACTATTTGAAAATTAGAGATTCTTGAATTTCTAGAGAAAGGGGAAGCCCAAGATGTTAAGGGCATTCCTTTATCGCGTCTCATCAAAATTAGTATCTAATATTGATACATAAAAATTCTTATTTACTAGTATATTAAATTTCAAAGAAATAGGTTTTTTAAAAACTGAATTTCTTTATGTGATAACTTATAAAAATATTAAAGAGACACTATGCTCTAAACATGTATACTTACAGTGAATAATAGAGATACATAGTGACCATGTCATTAAACTCTTCTCCTCAGGAAGAATGGGTCTGTCACAGTAAGATGAAGAACCCAAGGAAAAAGAACAAAAGCAGAAGAGTCTGCCCACTTCATTGTTCTTTTACAGTTTAATTACCAATTGTTGTTCGAGAGTGAATTAGCAGGAAAGGGGAATTTAATTAATTATAATTATTTCCTCTAATTATAAATTGTGACTACCACAAAGGCAAGTTTACTCATTTTGTAACACTATGGCTATGATGGGAAACATCCTGAAATGCCAGGCACTGTCTCAGAGTTAGCTGAGCAATGATTTAAGGAGACATGAATCACTGATGATAATGAATTTATGATTCATATCTAGACTTCCCCATGTTTCTTTCTTTGTACAGTTTTGTTGATTTGGGTTTAAATTTGTGCCTTCCCATGAGCATGTCATTGAGGAAGTTAATGATACATGAAACAAGTTGAGAAACAGTATCTGAAACACTTCTGTGGTTAGTGTGGACTAGGATAACAGCACCTTTCCAAACACTTCCATCGTAGCAAAAAGGCTACAGATTTCTGCAGTGGAAAGGTTATCTGGAGAGTTACGTCACACATGAGTCAGGGACAAATGAGAGAAGAGAGGTTCTGCCATTCCTAACTTTTCCAAAATCCTTTAATTGTGCAAACGTTTATAGTTAGAGACTTGCTCCTATGTTCTAGTCATTATCAAGCGTAGTCCATACTAAAAATAAAAATTAAGCATTTGAAATTCCTCTGAAAGTCTGATCATTCTAGTCCAGACTTAGTTACTTCTGGGCATTTTAAAAACCAGGAGTCTAAGTCCTGCTTTGTCTCCATTGCCTCTTAGGAAACACAAAATAGATAAATGTATGTAAAGAACTAAGTTTATTTCTCAGATAAACGAAACGATTTACATGAAAGGGAGAGGAGTAACTCCCTTGCTTTAAACGCAGCAGCGACCTGTGTTGATGGGACGGAGACCAGCTTACTCAAGTCCCTGGGAAGGAAGAATGAGGTCAATCAGAACGTAAACTTAGCTGAGGTAACCAGACTCTCTTAAAAATATTTTAATAAACAGAAATTTTGTGATGTGGAGACTTAAGATTTTTCATTCCTAATCTTCTAGGAAAACCATTTTATATATCTAAAATATTTTCCCATCTAGGCTAATAAAATCTCTGAGACACCTTGTGATTGAGCTTATGTTTTATTTAAGTTTTCCAAAGTACTGTATTCCAAGTACTAAAAAAATTTCAAAAGTGTTTGTTTCAGGTTTAATGTTGCTTTAGCTCTTGGATTCTTTTGTTTGTTCCTAAATTCTGTGTGGTGTGAGTGACAGGTGTGCTCATCCAGTATGTACATGCAAGGTCAGACGTGCTTATTGGATATTTTCCTCTCTTACTCTCTACCTTGTTTTTGAGACACATTCTCTCAGCAAATCCAGAGTTTTCTATTTGTGAGCTCCTGGGGTCAACACTCTCCCATTCTCTAGTATCGGGGTTATAGGTGCATGTTTCCAAGCTTTGGTTATTATGTGGGTCCTGGGGGTTCAAACTCATGTCCTCATGCTTGCAGAAATAGCATTTTTGTCAGCTCAGCCACCTCTATGGCTCCTCTTAGGTTCAAAATGGCTTTGGCTCTCACTATGTTTTATTTAAAGGATAAAAGCAAATACTAGCAAAGTGGACTCTGCTAGAAATTAGAGCATTTGGTTGAACTCGATGCCGAATATTAGAAGCAGCTGTGCCCAAGTGAATAATTTTTGTCCTCCATTGTTGAGGTCTTACCAATTGTATCATTTTAAAATTTTGCTAGGCATGTATCCATGCATTTAGAGTTCATGGTGCTTGTGACATATTAGTGAGGTAGGATTATTATATGGTATCTATAAGTAGAGATTAATTATCACATTATAATTTGATTTTTGATTGAAATTTCATACATAGGGGTGATGTGTAGTGCAAGGATATTCTTACAGACTGCAAGATGTTAGGCTTGTGTTTGAGTGCTGAACAGTTAATGTTTTGTTAATAAACTTCTTATTGCAGCTACAACAACAGAACAAGGCATTTCAGGGTTCTCTAAGATACTCTTTCTGTTAACTGTACACATAATGTATCTTTTAATACTCATTATACCATAACTAATCATTTCTATTCTGGTTATTTTTGCAATATCCTATGTACATTTTAATACTCATTCTACAATAACTAATCATTTTTACTCTGGTCATAGGATCTTGAAAAAATGTTTGTAAAGCAGACAATACTGAATAAATGATCAATGCTTTGATTTTTATCTCATGTTATCAGCTAAATTTTCTGAACTCCTTTGACATGTTGATAACAAATGCTGGACCATATTTTCTGTCTTCTGTAAAAATTATCTTTTGGGTTCAGTATTCCTGTAAAAATTCAGTAATCATGAACTGAGCCACCTACATGCAGAGAAATTATAGAGATGGAGTAAACACCTTGGCTACTGTGCAGAAATTTTCAATTGTTGCAGTACACTGCGCCAAATGCTGCAGCAATGAGAAAACAGATGGAAACATGAATAGAAATTTTGTTTCTGGGACTAAAGTATGGTGAGAAGGCATAGAAGAGAGGATTCCACAGAGCACAGTTGTGTTCACTTTCTTGTTGTGGTGAAAAAGCAACTTATAGAGGGTTCTTTTGACTCATAATTTGAGGGTATATTCCATCATGACAGGGAAAGCATGGCAGCAGGATCCCAAGATAGCCAGTCATACTGCATGTGCAGTGGGGAAGGAAAGCACAGAGATGAGTGACAGAGTTCAGGTATCCTCCTTTTTATTCATCCTTGGACTCTTTGGTCCATAGAATGATACTGTTGATACTCAGTGTGGGTCTCCATACCTCAATTAATCAAATCTAGAAAGATCCCTCACAGACATTGTTTCCGTGGTGATTCTTGATCTCTTCAAGCTGATGGTAAACTACACTGTGACATTCGCTTAAGTCTTCACTAGGCTGTGACATGTCTTAAATGCAGTGTTTAATCTTAATCTGCATTCTAGAAAAATATCTTCCTACTGAGAAATATTTTCATTTACTTTCTATATTTCCAATTATGGAAAATACAACCATTAGTAAATCCAATTTTAGCTCTTGTTTTGCCAAAGGCATCTGTGAGATGTCATATATTTTTGGGCATTGTTGGGAAATAGTAATAATTTTATTTTTTGTTTGTGCTACTTGGTGTAAAAAGACTAATTGTGGAGAATTCATGGTTGACCTCTATTGGGTGTGAGTCCATTGGAGGAAAACATCTGTCCTAGACATGCTATTGTGAGTATTCCTTAGGCAGTCCTGTGACTTCTCAGCCCCAGGTCATACTTTAGCTTAGCAAATGGACGCAGCAAACAAGCCTGATTAAGAGCAGAGAGTGAACACGCAAATTAACAAAATCAGAAATGAAAAGGGGGACATAACAACAGACTCTGAGGAAATCCAGAGAATCATTAGGTCATACTTTGAAAACCTGTACTCCACAAAATTCGAAAATTTAAAGGAAATGGATGACTTCCTGGACAGCTATCATTTGCCAAAACTAAATCAAGAACAGATAAGCAATTTAAATAGACCTATAACCCCTATGGAAATAGAAGCTGTCATCAAAAGTCTCCCAACCAAAAAAAGTCCAGGTCCAGATGGCCTCAGTGCAGAATTCTACCACAAATTCAAAGAACAGCTTATACCAATTCTTCTCAAAGTGTTCCACACAATAGAAGCAGAAGGGTCTTTGCCAAACTCTTTCTATGAGGCTTCAATAACCTTGATCCCCAAGCCACACAAAGATACAACCAAGAAAGAGAACTTCAGACCAATATCCCTCATGAACATTGATGCAAAAATACTCAATAAAATACTGGCAAATCGGATCCAAGAACACATCAAAACAATCATTCACCACGATCAAGTAGGTTTCATCCCAGGGATGCAGGGATGGTTCAACATACGAAAATCCATCAACGTAATCCACCATATAAACAAGCTGAAAAACAAAAATCACATGATCATCTCACTAGATGCTGAAAAAGCCTTTGACAAAATCCAACATCCCTTCATGATAAAGGTCTTGGAGAGATCTGGGATAACAGGGACATACTTAAACATAATAAAAGCCATATACAGTAAACCAACAGCCAACATCAAACTAAATGGACAGAAACTCAACGCAATTCCTCTAAAATCAGGAACAAAACAAGGCTGTCCACTCTCTCCATACCTTTTCAACATGGTACTTGAAGTTCTAGCTATAGCCATACGACAACAAAGGGAGATCAAGGGGATACAAATTGGGAAGGAAGAAGTCAAACTTTCACTGTTTGCAGACGATATGATAGTTTATATCAGTGACCCAAAGAACTCTACCAGGGAACTCTTACAGCTGATTAACACCTTCAGCAAAGTGGCAGGTTACAAGATCAACTCAAGAAAGTCAGTAGCCCTACTATATACAGATGATAAAAGGGCTGAAAGAGAAATCAGAGAAACATCACCCTTTACAATTGCCACAAACAACATAAAATACCTTGGGGTAACGCTAACCAAACAAGCGAAAGACCTGTATCGTAAGAACTTTGAATCTTTAAAGAAAGAAATTAAAGAAGCCCTCAGAAAATGGAAAGATCTCCCATGCTCTTGGATAGGTAGGATCAATGTAGTAAAAATGGCAATCCTGCCAAAAGCAATTTACAGATTCAATGCTATCCCCATTAAAATCCCAGCACAATTCTTCACAGACCTTGAAAGAACAATAATCAATTTTGTATGGAAAAACAAAAGACCCAGGATAGCCAAAACAACCCTGTTCAACAAGGCAACGTCCGGAGGCATCAATATCCCTGACCTCAAGCTCTATTATAGAGCTATAGTCCTGAAAACAGCTTGGTATTGGCACAAAAATAGACAGGCAGACCAATGGAATCGAATTGAAAATCCGGGTATTAACCCACACACGTACGAACATCTGATCTTCGACAAAGAAGCTAAAAATATACAATGGAATAAAGAAAGCATCTTCAACAAATGGTGCTGGCATAATTGGAGACTGGCATGTAGAAAAATGCGGATCGATCCATGTTTATCGCCATGCACAAAACTTAAGTCCAAATGGATCAAAGACCTCAACATAAATCCAGCCACACTGAACCTCTTAGAAGAGAAAGTGGGTGGTACCCTTGAAAGAATTGGTACAGGAGACAGCTTCCTGAACATAACACCAGTAGCACAGACAGTGAGCTCAACAATTAATAAATGGGACCTACTGAAACTGAGAAGCTTCTGTAAGGCAAAGGACACAGTCAGCAAGACAAAAAGGCAGCCCACAGAATGGGAAAAAATATTCACTAATCCCACATCTGACAGAGGGTTGATCTCCAAAATTTACAAAGAACTCAAGAAGCAAGTCTCCAAAACAGCAAAGGACCCAATTAAGAAGTGGGCTGCAGAACTGAATAGAGAGTTTTCAATAGAGGAGTCTAAAATGGCTGAGAGGCACTTGAGAAAGTGCTCAACATCCTTAGCCATCCGGGAAATGCAAATCAAAGCAACTCTGAGATACCATCTCACTCCTGTCAGAATGGCTAAAATCAAAAACACCAATGACAATTTATGCTGGAGAGGATGTGGTGAAAGGGGGACACTCCTCCATTGCTGGTGGGAGTGCCAACTGGTTCAGCCACTTTGGAAAGCAGTATGGAGATTCCTCAGAAAAATGGGAATAAACCTACCACAAGACCCAGCAACTGCACTCTTAGGCATATATCCAAATGATGCCCATTCATATAACAAAGATGTCTGTTCCACTATGTTCATAGCAGCTTTATTTGTAATAGCCAGAACTTGGAAGCAACCTAGATGTCCCTCACCCGAAGAATGGATAGAGAAAATGTGGTACATCTACACAATGGAGTACTATTCAGCAGAAAAAAATAATGGAATCATGAGATTCGCAGGCAAATGGATGACACTAGAAGAAACCATCCTGAGTGAGGTAACCCAGTCACAAAAAGAGAAACATGGCATGTACTCTCTCATATATGGATTTTAGACATAGATCTGGGGAGTGCCAGCCTACAATCCTATTGCCAGAGAGTCTGGGAAACAGAAACTTCATTTACTGGCTGGTTAAGTACTGAGCTGAACTCAAGAAAGCCAGTATCAGAGAGGGAGGACTGATGATCAAAGGGATTAAGACTGGGCTGGTTGAACCCCCAGAAACAGCTGACCAGACAAAGGTTAACTCTTGAATCCCAGGCATCAGCCTGGGAATCCAGCATGGGACTGATCAAGACCCCCTGAATCTGGGTGTCAGTGAGGAGGCCTAGGTAATCTATTGAGCCTTGGACAGCAGATCAGTACCCATCCCAAGTATACACACGGTCTCTGGACTCCCATAGAACAAAGTGAGGTGCACTCTCACCCTGAACTCTTGGGGAAGGGTCTAGGCCCTGCCCTATATGAAATGACAGACTATGGACACCCCCATGGAGGGCCTCACCCTCCCTGGGGGAATGAGGGGATAACGGGGGGGGGATGGGGGGAGGGCACGGGAGGAGGGGAGGGAAAGGGAGAGGGACCTCGTACTGACTTGTGAAGCAACCTTGTTTCTTATCTAAATTTAAAATGGAAAATAAAAAAATATTAATAAAAAAAAAAAAAAAAAAAAGAAAGAAAAAAAATCACTAGGAGATATTTTGTCTAACTTCAGAAGGACAGATTGATAATTTTGGTAAGGAAGGAAGTGACATAAAAAAACTATTACTCCTTCAATTATTTGGGGGATGGTCAGTATAATATTAGAATAGAAAATAACAGCCCATAACATTTCCAGTAAATTGTTATTTTTAAGATAATTAGTATTAAAATCTGGTACACTGTGTCTTGTTCTTATTACTTGATTTATGAATAAAACAAATTTCCATTGAGAAGACATGTTAAGTTGCCACACTGAAGAGTTTCCCAGGGTTCTTCAGTGGAAACAGAGCAGTGTTCTTAATTATGAATGTGTGAGGTCATGGTCCACGGTGAGGAATCCTTCCACATTGTCCAGAAATGCCTCCATTCTACTAACATGCTCTTCTGTTTAACACTGGCAGTGGATTTGTGCATACCATGAGCAGCCAAATGACCCAGACCCATTTTTCTGATACAAAATAATACACAATTTTCAAATCTGATTTAGACTTATTTGAAATAATAAAGTGCTGTTTGAAGAATATTTCTTGATTAAAAATGAAATGCTAACAATCATCTCTCTTGCCTCTTTGGTTTTCTATGATAGAATAAACAGGTAGCCTAAATGTATAATGGAAGGCAAGTGACAATATCAGACCAGGCAAAATAAATCCACACACAAAAACTATACCACAAAACCTTGAACTTCAAACCCACTGTCCCATAACCCTTAGGTATCAACTTTCCTGTTAATTGTCTTACTTGTGACATTTTTGGTGGTGCATCAATGACAACAATCACATCTGAAAAAGGCGGCAACTTTTCTGTATTACAGAGTAATTTGAGTACACTATGAATAACACAGTTCAACTGGATGGTACAATACATAGAACAGAAGTTAATGAACTCATTTTGTGTTTGTGAAAAATCTAAGGTTTACCAGTAATAGCAATAGACACACTTAGTATTAATCCAAGACCTGTACTTTCTTCTCACATTATACAGCAAGACTTTTATACCATAATGTGTGTGTGTGTGTGTGTGTGTGTGTGTGTGTGTTCCTAGAAGCCTGTAATTCTCACTACTGCGAAGGCCAAAAGAGGAGGATCACAAGTTCAACGCCAGTAAAATTCAGAGTTAGTTCGAGTCTAGCCTGAAAAACTTGGGGGTATATTTTTTTAAAGAGGGGTGGAGTTAAGTGGGAAAATATTTGAGGCTTGAGGATAGCCTGTTTAATTTTTGGCAAAAAAATTAGCATGATAACCATGATAGATCAAGAGCACAGTGATGATTGACACAATAAGGTAGCATGAGTAGAGAGGCTCTGTGTCCTATAATTTGTGACTTCAGAATGGCCAAATGAGGCTAAGGTATTCCCTTTCCACAAGGAGCATCATGAGTCTGACATGGATGGTGAAAAAAGAAGGATGGGTAGAAAGTTACAAAGCTTCCCTTTCGCATCTGTGTAGGGAGGCAATGACCCATAACCTTGAAATTATGGAAATACAATTGATTCAAGTGGTAAAGATTAAACAATCTCTGCATTCCATATTATCAAGCTTTTAGTACTTTGTTCTTCTACAGAGTGGAAAAATAAAAACTGGTAGAAACCAAGCCACAGTAGAAGATGCTGTAGTCACTTTACTTTGCATTACTAGCATTTTTTATCTGTTTCATTTCCACAGAGAAATATGAGGTCTAGTTCAATCTTTAGAGTAGCAAACATAATGATGAAGAGGGCCTAGTGCCCTATGCTAGTTGCCCTGGCAACAGCATCTCAATCTTACATTAACATCTGGTATTCTTCAGCTTAGCAGCTGGTTATCCACAGAAAATGCAAACAAAGAGTTGAAACAGAAAGGGGAATACCACAAAATAAAAGTGGTTACCTAGGAAGGATCCTAAAAAATAACAAAGCTAAAACAGGAAATTAGATGAAATTTGCAAAAATATATCAGGGATTATAAAAGTTGATGAAAGAATATAAAATGAAGATCCTGTCTTATGGTTTGAATTATTTTTAAAGCAAATTGACTACCACATGTTATGAAAGGTAATCATCAAATTTTAGAGAATTTAGGCTATTAAAAATTTTGACATCTCTTCAGATCCTACCAGAGATAATAACTGTGTATATGTACAATTCTTTTACAGTTCTACACCGTGCATTAGAAAGTGTTTGGATAGAAGAAAATACTCAGCTCCTGCTCTGGAAGTGACTGATCAGTAACTTTTAATGTATATACATGAGATTATGCAAACTGATGTTATATTTTAAGGCATTGAGGCCAGATTTTTTTAAAAGGTTGTTTTACATTGTTGAGTCATTGAGCATAGTAACTTTGAAATTGCAGTCATTGGAAATCATAACTTTAACACAAATAAAAAACTATTGCCCTTGATACTACTCATAATTTTAAAAGGATAATATATGATTATTTATTTTTGTAAAGTTATAAACAAGGAGTCATAGTGAAGAGATGTCAAAATGTTGTCTTTCATCTCTATTAACTTAGAAAGTTCACGATGTTGCCATTATTTTGCTTTATTGGTTGTAGTAGTAAATGATATTAAATGGCAGAGTGAGTCATATCCTTCAAAGAAGAGAATCAAAACCACAAGGCAGTTGTCATGTACATTCAGGCAAACCTGTGAAATTAACTTCACAGAAAGTCAACTGTAAGGCTTATTCTGAATGGATTTACTGGGAAAAAATAGGAATTGAAAGGATTTGGACACTTACATTATGCAGAGAAGAATAAGTTGGGTATTGGACTTGGAAATGGAATGTGCAGCCCCCCCAAGTTACAATTTCCTGCCCAGATCCAACACTATGTACCAGAGGGAGTCAAATAAGGATGAAACCCACATCTACAGTGAAGATGCTGCAGCCTGAGTTGCCAATGCTATAGTCTTGTCCAAATGAGTTTGTTTTTAAAGGCAGTTTTTTTTAAAAAAGAACAAATTGACTCTGTTATTTTTAGTTAATAAAAATTGGTTAGTAGATCAGTATTTATCCCAGGCATACAAATGGACTTTGGGTGCCCATTCAACAATGAGAGATGCTCTCTCAGCCTGAACTCTTGGGAGAGGGTCTAGGCCCTGCCCTGGATGAAATGACAGACTATGGACACCCCCATGGATGACCTCACCCTCCCAGGGGAAGTGAGGGGATACTGAGGGGGCTTGGTGGGAGGAGGGGAGGAAAAGGGAGAGGGACCTGTGATTGACATGTGAAACAGCCTTGTTTCTCATTTAAATTTAAATTAAAAAAATACTTTTTAAAATGGTGGACACATCAACCACATTTGTTTGAGCCATATTTTTCAAAATTCTTAATGCCAAAATATTTTTTTAAATATTCAAGTCCCAATTTATACCAAGTAGAGTTAATAACATCTAAAATTTTGCCATATTTGTTCAAAACAAAATGTTTAGAGTTTAATATGTTTAACTTTCTCACTGAGAATTGTGGTGATATATTTCTTGCACAAATAAAGCCTGTCAGGAGGTCAGAGAATAGAACTTGCCACTAGCTAATCATAGATGTCAGGAGGTCTGTACAGGCAGGCAGTAAGTGATGTAGCTGGGTGAAATCAGGATATAAGCAGGAACAAACAGGAAATGGCTCTCTTCTCTGAGGAGACACTTAGGAGGTAAGGTGCTCTGGGCTTGGTCCTTCTCTCTGCTCTCTCAGCATTTCCCTCTGTATCTTACTCTGGCTTTTTATTTTCTAGACCAATTAAGTACTCCATTTACAGAGAATACACTGAATTTGGTTTCTCTGTCTCTCTGGCTCCTCTCAATACCCTTAGCCACTAGCTTTGTAGCTCTCTTTTAAAGCTTGGAAAACCTCTCTAATTTCAATTTCTTGAAGGCTGTTAAAAAAGTCACAAGGTAAAGGTGGTTTTATCCTAATCTTAGTGAATCTGGATTCAGGCATATGGCATATGGTACCCAAGAAGAGAACTGTAAGACATTTGAAGGTGAATGGGAAATGTTTAGATTCTTGATGGACAATTCTTAATCCTTGTTTAGAATGCCATTGGCACACGATATTCAAAGTCATTATTGGAACCCCAGAGTGAAATGTTTTATAGTACAATAAGAAATGTGAGGCTGAACAGGTGAAGATTACTCTGTTGGTAATGTTAGAGGAAGTGGAGGACTCTCCTGAGGCAGGAGGGGAGCTGTGTTGTGTACTGGAAGCTCCAAGGAAATGGCAATCTGTGAAAAAATTCTACAGAAAAGGCAGAGAATTACACCATTCCAGGGAACCCCGGACACTTAGCTAAATATGAGAAGGGCTGAGAAATGGCATCAATTTATAGTATTTCTGCAATGCAAAAGAAAAGATAACAAATAGTTCCTGGGAATGTGGTAGTTCCCCCACCCCACCCCCAGCAATTGTAAGAGATGGCTTGTTAAAACAAAACAAAACAAATCCCCAAAACTTAACATTTTGAAAGCTGAGCTTGACTCTCTAGATGAGAATCAATAGCCCAAAAATGCTAAACAGTGTGCAGAATGTTCAGATATTAGCTGATAGCAATCGTATTGTAAGCCCCAAAATCTGTCTTTCAATTGTATAGTGTCTTTGACCACAAACTATTTTATTTGAAACCACACACCATTTGTACAAAAATTCCCACTGCCTTACCAGCCATTATTATTATACTAATAAGCACTACAAAGATTTTCACCCTCTGATCATTGTGATTTTATTTAATGTATATGAAGAAAATAAATAGAAGTCACAGTGCTATGACCAGGGCTATCATCTTTTTACCCAACAGGGTTTTTTTTTTGTTCTTAAAGGTTGGAATTGCCACCCACATACAAAGCAGAAATGTAGAGATGTGTGTGTAATTCAAGTCACCTGGTTCCAGGGGCGCTGCAGGTGTTTGCAGCATACACACCCTTTACTGGAAAATGGTTTCCTGGTGTTGCTTTGGTCCCAATGTCACTGCCTAAAGAAGGAAATCCCAGACATCAAAGGAAGAAAGATTAAAGGATCCAAGCACTTTAGAAACAAGACATCCTCAGCCCCACTGTTGACTCCTGCAATGCTCCACCTCACCCAACCTCAAGCTTCCTCAACAGGAGGGCACAGGCAGATCTGCTGGGCAGATGTTGGAATGTTCATCTACACACATGCACACACACGGACACGGACGGTGGTCTTGAGTTGATGCTAAAACATTATACAGAAACCCAAGAGAGGAGGGGATGCCTCTGGCAGTGTAATCAGTTCCTTGAAGAAAACTTCTTAGTGTTGTAGACTATGATGCCAGTCTGAAACTTGGCTGAGGGTGAATCGTTGGAGAAATCCCTGCCCATGAGAAAAATCACATAGTTTTCTCTCTGGCTGTACTTCAAGTAATGCCAAAAGAAGCTTACCTTTAATTGTTACAGAAACAAGTTCACTTACCAGGTAGTTAGTGACTACTGTATGCCAGGCACTACGTTAGATTAGCATGGGAAATGGCCTCTGGTTCATATTGACCTACAAACATACATTATAAATATTTATTACAGACATTTGAAAGAGGAAAGTTCAGTGGTTTAAGAGAAAGTTCTATCTTTAGCAAAATGAAAATTTCATCTAAATGGTAGCTTACCTTGTCTGTATGATGATATAACCATAAAACAAAAGCAAAATCAAACAAAAATCTCACAACACAGAGAATGTAAGTGCTTCCAGTGTGCCTACTTAGATTGACTAAGAAACTTCTGGTTAAATTTAGCAAAATCTATTGTTAGGAAGCTAGGGTTGAGATAACTCTACAGATCACTGGTTCTTGAATTATAGCACGGAGACAGCTATGTCAGCATTGTTTGGGAATCTGTTGGCAAAATGAGCTTCTAGTTCACTGCAGATGTATTGACTTGGAGACTTTGAAGGTGGAACCTTCTCTCTTTGTCTGATGCATCGAACGTGTCTGGTGAATATTTGAGAACCTCTAGTCTGCCAATCAATTTAGAGTTTGAAAAGCTGGATTCTGTTACTAGTTTTTGTGTGAACAGACTCTGAGGTACTCCTCCTCACTTGTACACTCAACATTTCTTGTGTCTCACCATACTGCATAGTGGACCTAATGTAGAGCACTGAAACATGTTGGAACCAGAAGTGGGGGTTGGGACAACCATGAGAGTATGAATATATTGTCCCTTGGAACTTTTGTCTCAACTGGTTCATTTTATGTTGTATGACTTTATATTAGTAATGTGTCAAAAGCCTAACTAAACTCCCTTTCCTAGTTCCATGAGGGAATGCATGCCACCTACAAGGCAATATACAGATGTGATTTCAGGGAATGGCTGTTCAAACAACACAGATACTTAGCTGCACCTTTTGTTGTTGTTTTGTTATTTTCATGTGCTGCCAACAAAGAACATTGTAAAACAAACATTTTTTATAATGAAATTTTCACATGGTAAGGCTGGGATGGTGTAGGAGAGCACTGGCTACGTGGGATGTGTTTAATGTTATATGTTGTGATATAGTCTGTGTTATATCACATATTATATGTACACACCATAGTTATTACAAAAACCAAAGAGTAATAAAAAGAGTCAAGACACCCCATACACTTAGAAAATTATCACTCATCTTGATCATATCAGTTTTTCTTTTTCTACTCCAAAGTAACAAGATTCCCATGCATTGTGGTTGTCTCAGCAGTGCTTGGGTTGTAGCTTTCAACAAGTGTAATGTCTTGACTCTTCCTTGTTTTCTATTGGTCTCTATAGGGCACTAACCCTCCCTTAGTCATCCTTACCTCTGCTGGCATCAGGCCTCTAGGAAAGTCTTCAATGGAACCCAGTGGTTAGGGATGTGCATGTTTTCCCATTGGCTACTTGGGTGATTTGATCTTTATGGATTGATGAACACATGGTAGTCTACCACCCCACCCCCCATGGTACAAGGGATTGGACCCAGGGGTTTATTTATGCCAGGTCGATACTTTTTCACAGAGCTATACCTCTCAAAGTTGCCCATGCTGACCTTAAATTAGCATGTAACCCAAGCAGACTTTGGATTTGTGATCCTCCTGCCTTAGCATCTTGAGTAACTAGAATTACAGGCCCATGACTCTAGGCAGAGTTGAGAATACTATTTTTTAATTTCTTTTTTTGTTTAAATCCACCAACACTGAACCTCTTAGAAGAAAAAGTGGAAGCTACCCTTCAATGAATTTGTACAGGAGACCACTTCCTGAACATGACACCAGTAGCACAGACACTGAGGTTGACAATTAATACATGTGGCCTCCTGAAACTGAGAAGCTCTGTAAAACAAGGACAGTCAGCTAGACAAAAAGGTAGCGCACAAAATGGGAAAAGATACTCACTAATCCCACATCTGACAGAGGGCTGACCTCCAAAATTCATTTAAATTAGAAACAATTTTTTTTACATATCAATCCCAGTTCCCTCTCCCTCCCATCCTCCAATCCCCCACAGATCTCCCATAGCATTCCCCTTCTGTTCCCCAGAGAGGGTGAGGCCCTCCATGGGGGGGGGATCATCAAAGTCTGTTACATCATTGGGGGCAGGACCTAGGCTCTCCCCCGTGTGTCTAGGCTGATGAGTATCCCTCTATGCAGAATGGGCTCCCAAAGTTCATTTGGATACTAGGAATAAATATTATTCCACTACCAGAGGCCACATAGACTGCCCAGGTCTCCTAAATGACACCCACATTCAGGGGGCCTGGTTCAGTCCTATGCTGGTTTCCCAGCTGTCAGTCTGGGTTCCATGAGTAGCTATCTTGGCCCAGTAGAGTGTGAATTTGCCAGATTCTGAAGCCTCTCAAGTTTCTTGTAAGATCAAATGTCTTTCTATCCCAACACAGCCTCTCAAAGGTTGCCTTCCCTTCTTTCCAAGTAGAAGATGAGGCTAAGGGTCAATTCTGATTCCATAACTAAAACATCACTACCAAAGCTAAGAATTAGCAATAATTCCTTTATATTCTTCTATATGTAGGAAAGGGTATTAATAAGTCTTCACAAGTTGGAAAATCAATAAAGAAAATTGATTATAATTAACATTTGCAATTTGTAATAAAGATTAGAGATTATTCTTTACCTTTCTATAAAGTAACATGCACAGTAAAATATTCAAGGAAGTTGTGAAATCGTTTTGTGAAAGGCTCATCTGTAAAATGTCTGCAGGCTCCAAGACTTGCTATTGTCAAGGTCTCATGAAAATATGAGCAATGTGCAGTGAGGCTTTGTGACTGGGGCATCTGTGAGCAGGAGGAGACATTTTGGCCTGTGAGATGGTGTATTTCAGGATCTGTGGCTGGGTTGAGGTTACCTGGAGAGCTACAGAACTCTAGTGAGAAATGAGAAAAGCTCATTGCTACCACACCCAGGTTATGCACCCAAATTCCCAGACAACTTCTCTATTATTCTCGGCTAAACTTGTCTTCAATGAAAACCATACCACTCTATCACTCCAAACATGTTTTTTGCCTTAGAATGGGTATGAGTTGAGGATTCAGCACTGAGCCAGCCAGATGTTGCGATGTGGGTGTGTTGCTACCCTGTCTGTGTACATGCAAGAATGTTTATTAATATCTAACCATGGAGGGATCCCACTGTAGACATGAGAAAATGAGGCACATGGATGCTAAAATTCTTAGAATTCTCCAAACATGTGCTGGTAGTTTGTGACAGATAATTAAATTGTTAGTATTAACTTTGAAGACACAAAGGTCTATGCATAGTCGCTGTTAAATATTAATTATTGCTTTATAATCAGTAACAGGCTGATTATACCTTGAACTGATCATTCTGAAGAACTGTGTTTTGAAATCCTCATTTTGTACTGAAATAATTTCCAGACAGCAAGATTAGATATTTTAGAATTGAATTTGTTGATATTTATTAATTCTTCTGAATAAGAAAGACATTTTAATGTAATTTGGAAGCATAATTTGCAAGTTGTAAGGATTTCTGATATGCCAGCAATGAAAAGACAGCTCCAGTTCTCATTGCTATGGGTGAGAGGTCTGGCATTTCCATACACCCTATTTCTAAGCTCAGGTAGCATTTGGTCAGCGTGTACAGTGCTGAGCTCCAGGAGGGCAGATGAAAAGCAGTTCACGAGCAGATTGTTATGCTTTTGATCTGTTCTCATACAGGAGCCTGGCTAGTGTTGCATTTTATAATAATAAAAAAATCACTTCATCTAAGCGTGGAAATGGCCTGACTTGTTTGTAAGAATTAAGCGCTGATGATCACATTTAAAACCAGGAAATGTTATCATCATATGTAATTCAGCCTGTCTGAAACCTGCTGTGTCCAGGTGTGACTCTCTTTCCTCTTCCTCCAGACTAGAGAATCCAATGATCTGGTCTGTTCTATGCAACCAAGATTTACAGGAGACTTACAAGCATTCAACCTTTTCAAAGCAGTCTGACATTCTGTGTGGAATTAATGTGTGTGGGACACATTGAACCTAGAAGGCAGAGCTTTTATTTCTTGCCCCTTTGCCCAGCAAATAGCCTCATAAAATCTCTCTGCAAGTATCAATTATGAACTCAGACGAAACTGAAAACAATCTTTGAAAATTTCTGTATGTTGTTAAATTTGGAAGTAGGATCTAACACTTGCATGGGGTTTTCTAAAATTCCAATAAATATGGGCAAGATTATGGAAGCTGAGGGCATATGAACAAGAATCATAGACAGTAGCTGGAAAGCATTTTCTTCAAGACCTGTAAACACACACACACACACACTGTTTGAGGAGAACTGATATACAAGTAATATTTCACTAATTTAATGTGTCTGATAAGGGATCTTATTTAACTCAATTTGTTCAGTATTATAATTAGTTGTTAAATTTTGGTGGTTGTAAAAATGGGAGTTTTGGAGAGAGTCCTTCTGTTTCATATTGACTTCTAAGTTGTTGAGACTAAGGTCTCTCAAGATACTGAGTCCCTTAACATCACTGAGATCTTTTAAGTCTGTATAGCACTAAAATGTTAGAGGATGGGTCACATTTTTCTTTGCAATAGCAATCCACAGTGCTGGTTGTTAACTGTCAAAAGACAATGTTTAAAGAAGCAACAGAAAGAAGCACTTAGGAGCAGAAGGGAACTAACTCCCTCGTCCAAGAAACAGCCATTGCTGAGTGTTTCAGCCTAACAAAAATCTTAAACATTTCCAGAGGACAATTAGGGAAGAGATCAAAGACAGTCACTGAACCAGATAACCATCAGGGCACATCATTATCTCCATGGTAGAGGCAATCTACAGCTACTTAGAATTGAAGGATCTTGCTTTCCACTGCAGATAATTTATACATGAAAACTAGGAGGAATATAAGGCAAGGTGCTGATAATAGCACTCAGAAAAGCAGAGCCTGTGGCTTGGTGAGACAGTTGTAGTCAAATTCCTAGACAGAAAATATCTCATCATTCAAAGTCCTTTCTTCTTAAATATACAGGGTCCTAGGTTTCAGTAAGCATTGACTGTTTTTAAAGACCAGTATGAAAATACAAAGTCGTCATTAATTTTTGAGTTTTTTCTTATTATCATTCCTTGTTAATTCTAAATATTATTGTCAATTTAATTCTATAAATTTTTAACCACTGTTACGATGAACTCTCATGAACTGAAGACATACTGAAGGATGCTAATGCACTCCAAATATTATGTAACCACTGGGGAAATGGAGATTAAAAAGTGTTGTGCTTAACTCAATATAAAGAAAGTAAATGAAGACAAAGTGTGCTTTGTGTCCTGGTGCAGATAAGCTCCTTGTATCAGGGATATACATGTCAAATCCACCTCAACTGGAGATGGCTACTTAACCTGAAGAGTTGCCCAAAAGTAAAAGTAAGTTGATGTAATCTTCAAATAATAAGAGAAGTTCTTTAATGGTGAATTGGGATGTAGGAAGGGTGTTCTTGGCACATGGAAATCCTTCCTAAACAAATTCATTGTATTGCGATTGACTAGAGGATATTCATGTAGCTGGTGTAGCTGGAGTGCATGACACAAAACCTCTAGAGATAGATGGAAAATAGATTCTTCACCAAGCTAAGAACAGATGTTTTCTGGTAATCTTAATCGTGATATAGTTTTCTTCTCCTTCAGTTAAAACTATCAAACAACACTGGGCAGACTTTGTATAGCATTGTAAATACTGCTCTAGACACATTTGAATGTATAGCATGAAGTGCAGACTTTTCTTCTTAAGTGAAAGATTTTTAGAATGACCCTAGCATGTTGTCTAAAAATTCTATTAACCCTTTTCACCACCCTCCTATTAGTAAGAAAGGCACTCTGGTTGTATTGAGGTGATACAGACCCATCTCCCCTGCTCACATTTTTACTCCCCCCCCCTTTTTTTGCAAAGGCTTCTGGAATGTAAGGTCAGACATGGAGGTGTTAAAAAGAGTCCAATGCCAGTACATCTGGGGATCCTTAGTAATGCCCAGGGGCCCATAAATAGAAGCAGCAGGAATACAGAGGAGCATACTCTTTGCACAAGAGGAAAGAGCCAATGGAATGAGAGCAAAGTGACTTAAACCCCAAACATCATTTCTTTTTTGGTTGTTTAATCTGGTAACAAATATTCTGACCCCCTTTGCTCACTGAGAATGCTTGGGTCACCACACAAAAGCAGATTCCCTGGGATGTGGGTGGTGTGGGGGGACCGATGTCTTCAGTATGTTCTCTTTGGGATTACTAACACATTGAGAATGTCATCACAAGTTGTACCACATTTCTGAGGCTGATATTTGAACACTAGGGTCACCAAATCCAAAACATCCATCATCGGGCTTATAATTTCCTTCCTTTCCAAAGCTTTTAAAAGAATTTTTCATAGAAATTGATGCTAACTCAATGAATGATGTCTCTATACCATATTTTTCTGGAGACGCATATCTCCTTGCCCCATGTGTGATGGCCTTCCTTCATTCTTTCTACACAGTAAGCATTTAAATTGGTTCATAGGGTTACAAGGCTGAGAACTAAGTCCATATGTATATTGATACACTTATATTTTGGAAAAAAGTGCTTTATTTTAATAAATAACATGTGGTAGTATTGTTGTTATCATCAGAAACTAAAAGCAAAACTATTCTCCAATCTAATGCTTTTTCACTTAGCCATCTTTAAAATGTCTCAAAAAATGGACTTGTCACATTTCATCTGTCAGAAAGTCAAGCACTCCTCTACTGGGAGACTTTCAGAGTGAAGTTGACACTCTGAAATTGCTTCAAAGATTCTTAGTCTTGGATTGTGGAACTCAGAAATGATTCAGTTGACAATGTAGTGTACTTGGTGTGTCTTGTGCATATGCTGCCATGTGGGATCTGTTCTGCCTATCAACAGGACAATATAAATATCAGAGAACAAAATCAAGGACTAGGACACTGAGCCTTTGTTGACAAGGTACACAGGACAGACTGGAGATACCAGAGTGTATTCTGTAGACACCATAAATTCAAGCATCAGACTGAACTTGCAAAGAATAAGGGTGGTAAATTCTTATCATATGAGATAGCTTCGTTTCTTTCTTTTCCAAACAGGCAAGTGGCTTATTCTAATTGAACAAGGAATCTACATGCTCCTATACCTTGGCTAGAGATATCATAGTTCTGGGATAATTGCTTTTTTGACATTTCCCTATGATGAATTGTGAATCACAGCCTTTACCTATGTTAGTAATAAAAGGTTTCCTGGTCAGTGCAATCTGATGCTAGTTACAAAGCACAGTTCTTGCTATAAACCTCTGTGTGTACATTGAATCAGTCTCTCCTCAAGTCATTGCCTCTCAACACTGGAGGGATAAACATTGTATGTGTTCTTATTTACAGCCTCTTATCTCTAATAGTAATAGTTTATAATATTCAATATTTACTCCCAGCATTCTTAACAGATTCTTAACTTCTTGTGCTGAAAAATGAACATTAAGGTAGATATTTTTCTGGGTTTTCTTTTCATCATTTTGAACAGAAATGAGCAGTCTTTCAAATTTTATCTGCTTATATCAGCTGTTTCCTCAAAATTAGAATAAAATGTAGCCAGTGGCTACTTGACTTTGTCTGGTCTAATTCCTGGAGGAAATGAAAGAGAATTCAACAAGATTAGAGAGATATTGCCATTCGGTTGCTCTATTTCAAGTGAAATCAGCCAAGATAATAACAAACATTAGCCCAGTCAAGTAATTGTTAGAGCAATGCATTGTGTGCATGTATGCTTGTGATAATATGGTTTTGAATATTTAATTGACAGTCTTATTGTTGCAAGAAGTGAAATTTATGAACTCATTCAGGACATGTCTCTTGGGGAACCTTTATTTGAAACCCTGGTAGGAAGCTTTGGATTAAGGCAAACTTTTTTCCCAAAACAAAAACAGCAGGCTTAACTTAACAGTAAGTAAGAAACTCTGTTTTGACTTTTGAAATGCTAGGTCTTTAAAAATTGTATTAATTTTAATTAGGGCTGCATGTATCTAGTGCAAATTATAAAATATTTTTAAAGGCTTACATGTAACCTAAATGTTCTCCATTCTTCTATTCTCAATATTAACCTTGTCTACCTTCCCATGGGTAAACTCTATCACTTATTTCTTTGGTACATTTCCTGAGATAATTTGATATGATTTCTACACACACATGTTCATGTATATAATTACACAACACAGCAATGTCATGTCATCATTTTCTAAATTCGTGATAATGTAAACAAACATTTGGTCACCAACTCACAAGATATTTCAGTTACCAAGTATGAGGCTACAAATGACGCTGTAACGATAAGAGACACACTTACTGAAAGTAAAACTAAGTATTTATTGTAGAAATTACTCACAAGATACCAAACAAGTAACCCAGATGAGCCAAGTAGTTTTCCGCTGCCGAACTGGAAGCCCAACTCCGGGAAAAGAGACCAAGACTTCCTGTGTGCTGTCTTTTATGCCTTCCCCCGTAACGCCCCCTAGCCCTGCCCAAAAGTGGGCCTGTCTAGTGACGTAGTTCACCGCCTATGTACGTATACGTCTTTAGTCATGCCTAAAGTGGGTGTGGTTAGCGGTGTGGTAAACCGCCCTTTTATTACCTCACCTGTATGCGCCTCTAGTAAGTCACATGGTTAATGGCGGCATACAGACTTCCTCCTACACAAGTATTTGTATTTTGAACAAGGAAATGTTTCCGATCTTGACCTGTTTTATTATCATAAAAGTCTTTTTTTAAAGCAGTAAGTTAAAAGAATATGTTTTCATATCTACCTAAGTATCAACTTAAAAATATAAATGAACCCTTCACTGAGAAATGAAAAATGCAATACTAATATGCAAACAAATGGACACTCACATGATCTGTCTTTCATATATTGCATGGGGACGAAAGCTATTTGTTTTATGTCTAACCTCAGAATATAAAATACCAAGAAAGCTGCATAGCTATTCATTGCCAACATGACACAGGTGTATACCACATGAGGATATGAAACAGTGCAGCAATAATGGGTGTGTTGACAGCTCTGAGTCCACAGTGTGTTCTCCCCCAAACACAGTGTTGTGTGTGTATTTCTCTTCCTTTGCTTTTCCTAGAACTCTAGAAATTCTCAAGCTCTCCCTGAGCACAGTGGATGAGCACTTGGAATAAAAATGAACCTTTCTGGAAATGGTTGTTGCCAGCGGGTCACTTGCTGCCTTCTGCACTTGGACCCTTGTCTGTCTGGAGAAGGTATTGGGTCCATAACTTGTCGAGCTTACCATCGTCTGTGTGTCATTAATCCATGCAACATCTCGGAAGCCATACCTCTCTATCTTCCCTTATTGTGTGTTCATCAGAACAGAATTTGTTAAATGATGTTCCTGGACCCCATCCAATCTTAGAATAGAAATAGAATGCCTAGAAGAGTTTTTGAAGAGAATATGTGGAATGTTTATAATTAAGTAAGCAGGTAAGCACTGCTGAAGTTATGGACATATGTCCATTATATCAAGGGAAAAATTAAATTTAGCATCTTATCCCAGAGTCATAAAACACATTGATCTGGAGGCATAATTCAAATAGTACAATTATAGAATCTGTCTTACCATAATATATTTCTAAAGATGTGAAATGAGGTAATTTTGTAAGACTATGATGACATTATTTTTATTATTGATATCAACCAAACATTTTGAAGAGAACATAAGGTTGGGCAGTTTACTCCTTTGTTTACATTTGGATAATTATCCTCAGTCACAGAGGTATAAAGGACTTGGTAGTAGAGACATGAAACACACAGGACTTGTCACCTACACACATGTTGAAACACCCCTGTGGCCATAGGTAGGAACAGTGTGCCCCATATATTTTGAATGAGGGGGAACAGCTAAACATAATGAGGGAGGAAGGATGAAAACTACAGAAATAATGAAGATCCAGGTAAACTGCATCCTTTAGGTCTCCATAAGTTCTCTGACCAGACAGAAAAGTTATCTCTCCCATTCACTCCAGGATGGGTAACGTATGCCACAGTTGAGAACATGGCGTGTCTTCCAACATTTTCTCAGACTCTCCCTTTTGCTTAAAAGAGCAACAATCAACTAAGGGATGCCAGAGCTGGAGACTTCCTTCTCCAGGCATGAGCATACCAATTAATTACCCAATACTAACCATTCAGTCCTGAAGCTATGTATCATATGAGTATCATTATCTAGGCTGAACAGTTTATATTTAGGAATATATGTATACACACACACACACATATACACACACACACACTTTTTGTGTGTAGCAAGAATCAATAAAGAAAAGAGGCTATGCATTTGAAAGAGACCATGGAGGGTTATACGTATGGGTTTGGAGGTTAAAAAAAAAACGTTCAGAAAAAATGACAGAGTGGAGCACACCAAGCCAGAGATTATCTAGTGTTTATTCTATAGAATTAACTTTTCCTCTTGGCACTTGGTGGGACTTTCTGAATTGATTGGAGAACTGTTTTCAAGTGACTAGAAGAAATCCATTGTTCCTAGATAATAACCCAGGAACATTAATAGGTATTCTCCTGTCTTCTAATCTTTGTGTCAAAACTCAACTTTCTATCTTTTCTTTAAAACAAATATATGTAATCAAATGAACTACATAAGTTAATTTAGAGTTTTCTTAGGAAACTAAATGTAATGTAGACTCAGTCATGTTGATCCAGCAGTTGACTGTCATTATTTGATTGTTTTTTCTTTTTTTTTTGAGATTGTTTTTTCTTTTATTTTTGAGATTATAATATAATTATTTCTCCATTTCCTTTCCTCCCTCCAAACCTCTCTATATAGTCTTCCTTGCTTTCTTTCAAATTCATGACTGCTTTTGTAAGTGGTTGTTGTTGCATGCATATATATATATTATATCCTTCTCAGTCTGTATAATGTTACTTGTATTTATGCTTTCCAGTGTGATCATTTGGCATTAGGTAACTAGTTGGAGGAAGACTCTTAGTTGCCTGTAGTTCCTTGTATAAGGTTGAAGACTTGTGGTCTTTCCCCCTTCTATTTTGGCACTTTGGTCTATTGTAGTTCTTGTTCATCTCATATTTAGGTAATTATGTTGGTGAGAATTTATTTACTCCAAATCTTCAACCCTTACCGAGGAAACTTCTTACTCTCACACACAGAGAGCATTATATAAAACCCCAACCAACCAAACCATGACCAACCAAAATGCTCAGTTGTATATCCCAGTCCTAATTTTGATATATCTACAAAACAACTGTTGCACCCAAGGCACAAGAAACGTTGTGTAAGAGAGGTCAGAAAAATTATAGGAGCCAGAGGATAAGGTAGTTTGCTGTGAGATTGTGTCTCCTAGTAATTTTCAGAAGCACAAATTATTTTAATTAAATTAGCTTCCAGATTCTCAACATCCATACTTCTTTCTTCTTGAAATTTCCTATGGTTACATCTGACTTTATCCATCTTTTAAAACTATAGATGAAAATATAGACAAAATTCTTACACATTTTAATGTTATGTATTGTGTGTGAGTGTTATAGGGTACCATATAATCCAGACTGGTCTTGAATTTATTTATGTAGCCAATGTTGGAACGTCAAGCATCATGCTGACCACCCCCTCCCAACAACGGGTGGGTCATGAACACTATGTCACTTGTTATGGTACTCAATGAGAATGAGCGAGCTCCCTCTTTTAAGCTCTGCACCGTCATCCCATCTCTGTCTCTCTGTCTCTCTTCACTCTTAACCTTCACCTCTTGCTCTGCCCTTTGTGCCCCCCTCGCTCTCCCTCCGCTGTAGTAAACTATGGTTAATGTACTCTCTATGGCTTGTGCTGTATCCCGCCTGTCCCAGCACATCTCATGCCTCCACCTTTTTTTCTAATTTTTAAACTTTTACAAAAGAATAACAGCCAAGGTTGATCTTGAACTTGGAATCCTTTTGTCTTGCCTCCTTACTAGAATTACAGACATGTCTGGTTGAAGTTTTGATTTGAATGATTTTATTTTTAATATTCTGTCTTAAAAACTTTCTATGTGTTACCATTGATTTAAAATATTTATTACATTCCTTATTCATTTATTATTATTTACTATGTGTGACTGTGCATGCATGTTCTATATCATACATGTACGTGTGGATGTCGGGGGACAGCTTAGGAGAGTCTGTTCTCTCATTCTACTAGGGATGGAACCCAGTGGCAAGTGTCATTACAGGCTGAAACATTTTGCTGGCCCCTGTCCTGAATTCTGAAGTGAAATCATGGAAAATCTGGAAGCAAAGCATTCAAAGTTATGATGATGACTTCTGCATTTCAAAATCTAACTGAATAAAAGCCACAGCATTTAATTGAAGAGAAAATGTTCAGGAAAAAGTACACTGCAATTGATTTCATGATGAGTATGCTGCTGTATATCTATTTCATCGAGACATATTAAATTACTGTGAAGTTAATGTTACAAAATATTTAACATTATGTATTATATTAACAAAACAAACACACAGTGACAAATTTTAGATGTAGATATATAAGAGCATGTATTTGTGTGTGTGTGTGTGTGTGTGCGTGTGTGCAAAACATCTTTAGAGTAGCCAGTAAAACATTTTCAGGTTACAGATCTAGCTCCTAAATACCTGGGAGATAACTGGTAGTCAGTCCACCAGGGCTCAATGGCTGCTGACTGCTGAGTGCCTAGCCAAACAGCTATTTCAAAGAGCCCAAATGTCCATCTGCTGCACACCATGAGAATTTGAACTCTTTCTCTCAAATGTGATATAGCTCATTCCTCCCAGCCTGGCCCGTGAGTTCCCAAAGGTGCTTGCCTAGAGGTAGCAGTGGACCAAGGATTGGATGAGCACTTTGCCCATAGCCAGACTGGGGTGTATTCCATACGGCACCTCCACGGTGCAGTTTTCCCACACAGTTTTGAAATGCATGTCTTCACAGTAGTGCACACTATGTTCTCAGGGAAATACAAATCTACCAGGTGGAGTGTCATAACCTGGGGAATTATCTTTCCTCTGTGTGATGGCCAGCCTTGCTGTGCCTTGACTTCAGAGCCCCAAGGTATGTTCCTATATCCAGTCCTTCATGTTAAGCCCCCTATCCATTCAAATGTTTTTCATTGAACAGCTGGGTTGTCCCCACCCTACCCCCACAGGCTGTCTTCTGCTTGCCCAGCTGATGATGTTTCCCTGGCTCCAGCCAACTTCCGTGCTTGTTACAAACAGTGCTCAAGGGGACAAAGGACTGTCTAGATTAAAACAACAACAAAAGTAGGTCGATCTTGCAAGAATCCAGATGGGTGGCCAGCCATCCCACATGAACAATGTGTGATGTTTCTGTCTCTTTCTCTCCTATCCCCTGCCTCCATCATCAAACAGGAAAAATATCATTATTTTGAGAATGTGGGAGGTTTGGTTGTGTCCAAAGGTCTATTCATTGGTCAATGTTGAAGAGAAACCTGAAGCAATATTCCTCATGATCCCAGGGAACTGATCTAGTGGTTACATTTGCATCTTCAAAAGGATGGCGAGTTTCTAAAAACAATAATAACCTCAATCTTGTATGTAGAATTGAATTAATAGACCCTTTCTCCTGGAAGTTTTGACAATAATGAGAAAAAAAGCCTCGATTGTTTCAAATAAAATGGAATGACTACCTTTCATTTTGCTTTGCTCCTTAGGATCTTATTTATCATTATTTGAATGGTGGACTTCTGCTTATAATTCTGCTTTATACTCTGTTAAAACTGTGGTCAGAACTGGAATCATTGTCATAGCTTTGGCTGTGTTTCCCTCCAGTTTTCTGTCTTTCTAACGGCTGCTGCAGGGCAAGCTTACTTTTGTAATCTCTGTATTCAGCACAGAGGTCGCCAATGCACAGCCTTATCTATGTGTGTAAAACTGTCATGATGACACATTCTTGGTCCTGATACCTCAAGATGAGGCCTGATGCCAAGGCAGGTTCAGTACACTCAAATTCTCTACCACTGATCACACTATGTATTTCTAAATGTTTCATAATGTCTTTTCCTCATTTTAATGCCAAAATTGTAAATAATTATTCCAAACTAGCACAGTGGAAATGAACTTCAAGTTCTTTATACTATAGAGAAATGTTGGTTTCTGATAGACTTCAACATGTGTCCAATGTGTATACTATTTTTTAAAGCTCCTGTCATGGTTATAATGATCTATAGTGTAGCTATTCATAGAAACAACTCTATTTTTAGACTAGAAATGGGCAAATGCCTTTGGTTTTTTTGTTTGTTTTTGTTTTTTTTTAAACCTGATCCTGGATAGCTCTCATACATTCTTAATTTATGGCTAATCATCTCCTTTTATTAGGTGTCCCTAATTAATTTACATCCTAACCATGCCTGAATCTGGATAATGAATAATTGTGAATGCTGACAATATAGGGTTTCTAATCATTTCTGGAAGTTTTTAGTGGAGAGAGAATGCAGGTGTCATTCTGACTCTTATACTTTGTCATTGTTTTATCAGTAGACTGCCACTGGCCCTCATACACCTTGCTTATCTAGTCTCTTGGTCTAAAGGGCAACTCAAGAAAGCCATAAAAATCTACTGTTGTTAATTGCTGTAGTAAGAAACTTATCAGCCATTTACTTTTAAATCCCCAAAACAAGTGCCAGGTGAACATGTTATTAATATTAAATTGAAACTTTGACTAAGATTTTCAAGCTTACTTTATGTTTGCCACAAGGCTACCATCAAGTGGGAACCAAGGAACAGCCTTTTACCAAAGTCAATGGGAAATAATAGTCTTCCTTGTGACAGTTTCTAAATGGCAGTTTTATTTATGTATGATTTTCTTACCAGTCATCCTTTAATTCATGCGTATGCCAATCAATCCTTCAGGCCACCTGTTTCTCTGTCTGCCTGTCTCTCCTTGCTCTTCTGCTGTGACACAATTTAATAATAGAAAAACAAACACAAATGAACACCACTGAAATGACAAGTGGCTGAACCCTCGTGTTAGTGTTAAAACACCTCATCCAGAATTCTTGACGGAGATTTGATGCCATCAGTGCTGGTACATGAGTATGGATAATATGTAAGGCCTACATTTTATGTTTTGTTTTCTTGATAATGATCAGGCTAAAGAGGCTTTATACCTCAGTAAATATGTGCTGGAGACACTGAATTTTTGAAAGCATGTCTCCTAATGTCACTTGCTTCTCTCAAAAGTACTTCATTCAATTTATTTTGCCCCCTTTTGAAAATATTTGTGGAATATATGTATGTATGTTAACTGTCATATATTTTACTTCAGATATCTCACTGCGGTCAAGAGTTTTATGAGCTTAAGAGAAGCCATGTATGTATTTAAAGTTATTAAACATCACTTTAAAATTTTCAAATTATTCCTTCTAGAATTTTTGTATGGGCATTCAATCCCAAGCACATAATATTTACAACATTTCATGCTAAAGACGTCCTAAATACCATCTTTGCCTGTGTCATTGCTTCTTCAAACCAAGAATATTTTTCTGAATATGTAGACTAAATTTAGCCATTAACTTGGCTCTCCAATGTAGTCTGCTCTTTATGGATGGTACCCACTGTTAACGTCCATTCAGAATTGTTGGAGAATTTGCTGAGTTGTAAATAACACATGATGTTTTAGGTGGCACATGTTTGTTTCTGTTGAGACAACATGTCCTACTTTTTGAGAAAGGAAAGATTTGTAAGAGATCAAATGTTTCTTGCAAAACAATTTGATGAAATGAATGTAAATGAGTCAGAAACATGTGAATTGTGTTTCAATTAAAATTAATGAGTTTAAATAGGAGGACAGTAAAGTGCTTGGGGGAAAGAGTGTGGCAAGGCGGGAAGTGACATTTGTCCTGGACTCTTGAAAAACATCCTGCTGCTGTGAATTCAGCCCCATTGAGACTCTCGAAAGTCAACTTAGGAAACCGTAATGCGGGCTCATGACACAAATTTATTTTATGTATATGTGGAACTGCCACTGTGCAATCATTTCAAACCACCTTCAAAGTGAGGTGAGCGATTCCCAATGCTATTCTTTCAAAGGTAAAAAGACACTGTAGTGATGACAAAATTCATTTTCCCCCAGACTTACACGTAAACTTCATTTCTACTTCCTCTGTCTTATTGAAGATGATCAAACACACTTGGAAAACTTGTAGCAGAAAGGGGAGGAACAGAGAGAAAGAGAGGGAGAGAGGGGGAGGGACAGAGGGAGAGAGAGAGAGAGAGAGAGAGGAGAAGGAGGAGAAGGAGGAGGAGGAGGAGGAATAAGCAATGTGTGGGGTCAGGACATCAAGTGGGATTTCATAATGGAAACACACAAACCAAAAATAATTATTTTAGACACACAACATTTTATCCACAGTTTCATCCTTCTATCATCTATGCACACTTCAAAGCAAGAATCAAAGCTGTCAAAAATATGATTTGCATTTGTAGTTAAAAATTAATATATTTCTCTTAAAATCATAAAAAAATAAAATAAAATAAATGGAGGTTAGGCCTGGTAATGCTTGCTCATAATCTCACTACTTAAAGACAGGCAGGAGAATTGTTGCAATTTTAAGCTTCAAGACCAGTCTAGTCCATGGTGAGTTCCAGCAAACATAGGCTACATATTTAAACAATGTTTCAAAACAAAAGACCTATCTTAATGCTCAAGTCTAAGTATCCTGTTGACATCTTAGTCTCTGAATATGTACATGTTAAATGCTCCAAGAACGTCCAAAAGCCAAGGTTAGTAACTGGAATAGTATTTTACTTTTCTATTTTAAGTTACTATCACATACAGCTCAAGAAGTTTTCAGGACTTACTGCTGGTAGAGAAATGTGTTAATAACCAGTCTTTTCTGAATAAAATTAAGACATAGTTGCTATAGTAGCTTTGAGGAGATCATGTGAGAAGACGCTTGCTGGGCTTTGTGAGAACTCTGGGTAATTGAAGTCCAGCATCCTTTTGGATATGCAGACACTGCTGTTGCTCTGTGGAGGAAGTAGGAATGAGGGCAATGTCCTTTGCTTTGTTTGGGTGTGTTGTTATTTTTTTTGTATTGTGTGCATATCAGGTAGTTTCTACAGTTTGTTCTTACCTTAACAGTCAAGGATTGTGAGATTTTCGTAAAAGTATTTCCTCTCTTATTTAGCAGATAACACGTTTTAACTTCTAGCACAATCATTTGCCTGTTTTGTTCTTCCTCCATCTTGGGAATGGAGTGGTGAGACTGCTTATGTATTCTGCAATTAGTGGAAATACAACAGTTACCTTTATCTGAGTCTCCATAGTCACTTACAGCAGGTGTCTATCAGTATGAAGTATAAATCTTGAATCCAAAGGTGGCCAATGAAAATGCATGAGTAATTCATGGTGCTTTTTCACTTTAAAGTTTATTGTCAGTTTCATCTTTGTCACCACCAAAAACCAATACTCATAAAGTCATCAGCTAAGGGTCATCCTGGAGAACTAATATGCAGAACACAATGGTGTATTTCATTCAGACACCGCAAACGTGGCTTGGTTTACCTTAAGGTTTGTTGCCTCAGTGCCTTCTCAGTGTCCAAGCGCCTCACCCTTTGCGTTTTGTGCTGTCCTATCTGATGGCAGGCCTACCCTTGCAGCAGTGATAAGGAATGTGAAGTTGGAAGATACTGTCACAGTCCCCACCAAGGATCATCAGCCTGCATGGTGTGTCGGAGGAAAAAGAAGCGATGCCACAGAGATGGCATGTGCTGCCCTGGTACCCGATGCAATAATGGTAAAAGTTCTCATCAAGTATTAACAGTACTCTTTATCCTAGGGACCCCTTTCCCGCCCATCTCTCACTCTTTCTCATAAGCCTTTGTGGAAAGGTGATTTCATGCTTCTTGCAAAATTAAAGTGTTGTGTGCAAAATCGCTAAATGTTCTGTCCCTTAAACATATGAATACCAATACAAGTATTGTAATTGTGAGTCCCTTGACCATGTTCACAAGAGTTTTATATTATGGTTATTATACTAAAGATTTCCTAGTGCAATCTTACTGGGTGAAGGGGTAACTGGTCAATCAAGTACAAAGGACTCTAACCTGTAGCCTGGCATCACTCAAGCCAAATGAATTGATAGGTAGACATTTATTCATCATTAATGAATAATGTGCTGAAAATAATCACAGAAAACACATGATTAAGTAATTGCAGAAGGTGGTTATAAGCAAAAGTTTAGTCATAAAAACACAACACAATGAGGTTCATATTGCCATGCCTGCTCTGGCCTCTAGGTGTAAACCTGTGATGAGTAGCATAGAGAGGAACTGAAGGGGATCGGGAAAAAGACCTCACACCATTTGAGAAGTTTGACCAAAATAGTTTTGCTCTTAAACTAAAAGGACCTTGGACAGATATCTGAGCAGATAGCTTAAAAATAGAAATAGTAGACACTGATTTAATTCTTCACCATGTTGCTATTCTAAGTATCTTATATGTATTTACAATAATATGATAAAATTATTCCTCATTTGTTGTTGTTTGATACTTAAAAGGAAAAATTCATATCTAGGAAGATTGGCTTCAGAGTCAAAATATTCTACCATAAAAATAAGTGAATGAATGGATGAATTAACAGATAGAAAGATAGATATATAATAGGTAGATTAAGAAGTAAACACATAAATGTCTTCCTAACTCAGATCAGGATGAATATCACAGGTTATAGAGTTAAAGTGATTTGTTTACATCCTCATTTCCAGGAATCTGCATCCCAGTCACTGAGAGCATCCTGACCCCTCATATTCCAGCTTTGGATGGCACTCGGCATAGAGATCGGAACCATGGTCACTATTCCAATCATGACCTGGGATGGCAGAATCTAGGAAGACCACACACCAAGATGTCACATATAAAAGGTAGGTCCACCTGTACCACCATGTTTGTTTATTCTTTCTTTTATAAGGAAGTGAAAGACAACATGGTGTCTCGGGGGTTCTATTGCTGTGAAGAGACACCGTAACCACAGCAACTCTTACAAAGGAAAACATTTAATTGTAGTGGCAGTGGCTCACTTACAGCTCAGAGGTTTAGTCCCTTATCATCATGGCAGAAAGCAAGGCATCATGCAGGCAGACATGGTGCTAGAGAAGGAGCTGAGAGTTCTTCCATCTTGATTCATAGGCAACAGGAAGTGATCTGACACTGGGCAGTATCTTGAGCATATATGAAACGTCAAAGCCCACCTCCATGGTGAAGCACTTCCTCCATCTAGACTTACATCTACTTCAACAAGACCCTACCTCCTAAGAGTGCCACTCCCTTTGGAGGCCATTTTCCTTCCAACCACCACACATAGATAGATAATTCATTTTGATTCTATGAATCCATCATCAAAATGTTCACTAACGGGAAATTTTAAATTGAGTTTATTAATTTTAAATTTTGAAAATACTAGAGATTTCATAGAACTGTTGGAAGGATTATATTATGAGACCTTCCATGCCATATTCTAAGCATGCCTCTTTTTTTCATATGAAAATTGTGAGGAAACCTTCTAAACAAACCTGTATGGTTCAAACCTATCAGAGACTAAGCACTGTGGAAAATGCATGAAGAAATATTGCTGCTGGTGATTAGACTCATGGCCATTTTTCACCTTTGCAAATTAAGGAACTTGATTTCACTAAGCAATCAGATGACAAGTTATCCATAACCAATCTATGAGAAACAGTTGGCTTACAGTGGGGTGATGCATCCCTATAAAGTCCTCTTCCTCCTACTCACCAATAACAAACTTGAATAGTGAGAAGTCATTTTACTAATAGTAAACTTTTGAGGGGATGAAACACAGTTATACACAAAGGAGGCTTTCCCCATGTGTATCTGTGAGGTATTCCTTTTTAAAGATGTAAGTGTTTAAAAATGTCCTGTGTTCTAAAGAATTTTGTAACAGAGCATCTCCCTGTTCTCGGGAATTACTGATGAACTGCAGTGATCTGATAAAGTCATGATGTGAATATCTAGTTTCCTTTTCTAAACATGTTATTTCCATAGCTTGTCTCACCACAAAACTATGTCCTCATGTTTTCATCTTCTAAAGGAGAAGGTCTGACCCATTGGTGTACTTGAACAGTAATCATACACATAATGCTTAAGATGTTGGCAAATAATTTCTCTTACCATTTTGCTGTACCCAGCAAGACCCTGAATTATTATCCATGCCTCTTATTTCTGTTTCATCAAATTACTGTACAATTGCCATTATGTGTGTCCTTCCTCATTCCAATAGGTATCTAAGTCACAGCACTATTGAAAATCTACCAATTTATTTCAATACAACTACATATGAAATGTACTGAGTGCAAACAGAGAGAAATCTTGCATTGCATGGCTATTGAGTTGCATCAAAATTTTGCTGTGAAATTAGTTACATCTAGCATGCTAGAGAATTTTTTAGACCATAGGAGGCCACACGATGGACTTTGAACCAAATCTGCATCACCAAATTTTTTAAAAAATGGTTCGACTGACAGTGGGGAGGTCAGTATGGGACTGATCTGGACCCCCCAAATGTGAGTGTCAGCGAGAAGGCCTGGGCAACCTATGGGGCCCTGAGCTGTGGATCAGTGTCTATCCCTGGTATACAAACAGTCTTCGTGTGCCTATAGCACAAAGAGGGATGCTCTCTCAGCCTGGACTCTTAGGGGAGTGCCTGGACCCTACCCAGAGTAAAATGACAGACTCTAGATATCCCCTATGTGGAAGGATTTGGCAATAGGGTGGGAGGGTGGGGGGGAAGGGGAGTGCAGGAGGAGGGGAGGGAGAGGGAACTGGGATTGACATGAAAACAAGCTATTTAAAATTAAAATAAAAAAATGATAAAAAAGAACTCTAAAAAAATGGTTCGTAAAACCACAGACTTATCTAATCATATTGATCTTTTCTATGATCGAGTTTTGTAACAGATCATTTAGTCTCAGAGTCCTACTGTATTTGCAGTTGGGCAACTAACAGAAAAGTTTGGCAACTCCTGCCTCATACTGAAACACAAATCAATGAAGCCAAGATGTGTGTGGGAGGGTGCTACTTGGTGACTTAATCTTTTGGTGTGTGCACACACCACCAGCTTTGTTATCTCACAAGTTTTTAAGTAAGTTCATGGTTGTTGCTGAACCTGAAGGCTCTGACCTCAGCTGGCTGTCGCCTCTCTGTTGTTCTGTCTCACAGCTTCTTGTAGGGTGTTTTCCCTAGCAATTCTTGTCAGATGCATTTGGCTAGGATTAAACCATTTACTACTCTCCCTGCCTCCATTGGTATTCTGGTATGACTATATTTCCTCCAATCTCCAGTTGCTTCCAGGTGGGACTATTAGGTTCTGCCTAGTGAATCTAACCCCTGGATGCTGACATCACCTGCTCCATGGAGGTCTATCAGCCTAAATGTGGTAGTAAATTCCTGCAGCTGATCCATCTCTTACAATTCTTAGTTCAACCATCACACATGTGACCAATTCTCTGCATTAAATAACCTATGTTAATAATTTTGCTCTCACAGCTGGACTCAACTGATAAATGATGTCAAGAGTCCCTGAAAATTTCAGCATTGTTGAGTCACATCTTTATTTACACCAGCTGAAAAGACATCAAGTTAATTAGTGTGAAACCAATCTCCCCCCATCAATTCACCCCATGGGGGGAAAATTATGAGGAAGATACTGAAGTTAGACTATAGACTGAGGAGTTGACTCCATAGTTAAATTGCTTGCCATGCAAACATGAGGACAGGTGTTCCAGTCCCCAGAACCCCTATAAGCACTGGGTGGGACATGGTAGCTTGCCTGTTATTCCAGTCTCATAAAACTGAAACAGGAGATTACCAGAATAATCTGGCTAGCAAGTCTAACTGTATCAGCTAGCTCTAGGTTCGTTTGAGAGATCTTGGCTCGAAGAATAAGGCGGGAGAGTTATGAAAGATAATTTTCAGCATCACCTTCCTTCCTTCACATTCACAAGTACATATGTACTTGCACGCCCCCCAATGCACTCATGCACAAGAAAAAGCATGCATATATGTACACTACACACATTAGCACACAGAGAAATAGGAAAAAGTAGACTATGACAGATGAACACAATCTAGCTGTCCATTAAATACCATATTCAGATGGTAGATAATAGAATGAGAGAAAAATAGATTTATGAGAATTAAAGTGGTAACAAATTGGTATGAATCTAAGACTTTATTAAAAGTGGCAGCACAATGCAAGATGATATAAGTGAAAGCATTTTCTGTGATTCTGATTGCAAAGTAGATATTGCTCTCAAGCACACTTGTACTCCTTTTGGTAGGACATGAAGGAGACCCCTGTCTGCGATCATCAGACTGCATTGATGGATTTTGCTGTGCTCGCCACTTCTGGACCAAAATCTGCAAACCAGTACTCCATCAGGGGGAAGTCTGTACCAAACAACGCAAGAAAGGTTCTCACGGGCTGGAGATTTTCCAGAGGTGTGACTGTGCAAAGGGCCTGTCCTGCAAAGTGTGGAAAGATGCTACCTACTCCTCCAAAGCCAGACTCCACGTGTGCCAGAAGATCTGACAATCAATGGGAGAGTTATCACTAGCAGACTGTGAATTTGTGTATTTAATGCATTATGACATGATGGGAAATCTGGTTTGGAATGAAGAAGAATAAGGAACATGGAAAGAATTAGGAGCACAAGAGAGAAGTAGGACTGAATGAAGCAGAGACAGTGACAACTAAAGCACAACCAGTGTTTCCATTATGCAACTTGTTTATGTAAATAATGTACACATTTGTGAAAATGCTATTATTAAAAGAAAACACACCGTGGAAATTACTGACAAATACCATGTTATTTTCCAAGAGTTTGGCTTGGGCTAGAAGGGACATTTTCTTCAGATTGGCAATGGCTATATAAACAACCTAAAGCCATGTTTCTACTCAAAGTTATAGTTCAATAAATTATTCTCACTGTCCCTTGACATAATTTCTAAAACATGGGAAAGATGATAAACAGGAAGTGAAAATATGCAACATTATTAATTTGTATCACAAAAAGATCACCTTTTAATTTTGAGCTCTGCTTTGACTTCTCAAATAAAGGCCTTGGTAGACAAGAGAAAAAGGCCATCCATGTTTTCCATATCACTTCCAGATACCAGCATGTCTTTTAGACCTTAGAAAAATATAAACATGTGTCTCCTCACACCACTCATTTCTTTTCTCAAAAACTTCACTTCACCTGAATTAATAAAGACATATATGTAGGACAAAAACAGATCCTGCATTGTGAAGGAATGATATCTATATTTCTAAGTGATGCCTACCTAATTGTGTAGTACAAACCAGGCAGAATTTTCACAGATTGCAAAAACATTAAAGATGCCTGGCACATGTGGGGAACTGAATAATGGAGGAAGCACTGTTTTTCCAAAGCTTTGACACACCCTGCATGTGATAGAACTAGACTGCTAAATACATTTGTCTTTGCACAGCCAGAGAGCAGTAGGGTGAGGCTGACACTAGAGACTTGAGTGACATTTGTACTGAGTGGAGCACCGCAGGGAAGTAGAGGAAACGTCATCTTTGTCCTGGATTTAAGATAAAATGTCTGAAACACAGGTTGAATTTTTATGGCTGACACCAGAATCTCCACAAGTGAACTTGAAGCTCTCCATAGGTTTGGTTCTCCTTGTCATATTTACCACGCAGATGAGCTCATTGCAATGCAACTTGCCCTTCCTAACCTCAATATATTCCATAGTTTTGAGGTTCTAAAATACATTAATATGAGGGGTTCTGTAATATGTGATCTCTTAAGCCAGGTGGTACAATATCTTCCCTAAGCTATGGAGTCATGATTCCTTCAGAAGTTTCTATACTAGCCTCTCAACGTAATTTTGTTGGCAAAGACTAAATTGCTGTTTTCTGCAACCATTGAGAGCAACAAGTGAGATCAATATATCTCTAATCTATAGAAATTCTCTTAAACCACTTTAGTACTTTCTGCTTTAACAAAGTTCTAAATATTATGTCCAGAGCATAAACTACAAAAGGCTGTCATGCCATTACTTATGATCTTATAGACCCCACATCACTTTCTTGTTTTACTGAAGTCCCATGTGCAATCTCTAAGTACAGCCCCTGAAGAGTTTCAGCCTCCAACACACATTTTGCCAGGATGTTGATGGTTTATGCTCCATATGTGTATTCTAGAGCAAAGAATCATAAGATACTTTATCCAAAAGCCAAAAGTTGTTGTCTGAGCTTGGAACGTGAAAATGGAACTTTTTGGTCAGAATTTCCTATATAGGAATAACACTTACAATCTAGTTTCCATATTATTTCCCTTATATTCGCCCTCTCAAAATTATTATTTGAAATAATTTATTTACAGGAAATGTTAATGAGATGTATTTTCTTATAGAGATGTTTCTTACAGAAAGCTTTGTAGCAGAATATATTTGCAGCTGTCGACCTTGTAATTTAGAGGAAATGTATAATAAGATAAAATATATTAAATTTTTCTCTTTCAAAAAATTGAATGAAAGGTGTCTGTGTCTTCTTATGGGAAAAATGCTCACAGAATCCTAAGTTCCTGAAGTTTCAGCCGTGTGTGGTGTGAGTCTTCAGCCTGAAGGGGAATCATCTGAATGTCAGCACCATAGGGTGGCCCAGCTTATTTTTATGAAGACAGAATGGCTGTGATTGCTATTATATAGTTAAACCAGCCTACTCCCACTTGTAATTTCCACCCATTCATTCTTCCATTGCCTTCAGGACCCTCTCTACAAAAACAAGTGTTTCTTCAAAAACACTTGAAGACAGGTGCCGTAGTCCCTACAACCTTCTCTCTTAGGAGAAATTTGCCAAAATGAAAAACATAGTATACTTAGTTCATTCCATATCCTATGAAGTTGCTACAACCATGGAAGTAAATCGATCCATTTATTTGGGCCTGATTAACCCCAATATATTTCCTGGCAAGTTGGTTTTACTTTTGCTTTCTGAGCCTTAAGTGCTCAGCATGATTCAGATGTGGATGTAAAAGCGCATGTTGTAGTGTGTAGAAATGCAAAAAGCAGACATTCTGTGACAAAGTGGGATAGATCACATGCAGCTAATGAAGCCAGAATTGTCCCAGGGCTACAAGAAAGAGTTAAAGACCCCTGAAGCACGGCCGAACAATTTCCACATCATTTTAATCAGTCACTTAGGGTATTCCTAGTCATTCATCCCCTCAAATTGAGACCATTTGTATTTCCTTGTGAAAATGTATTTTTAGACTCTAGCAATCATATGAGTGCATTCTTTTTCTTTTCTACTACACTAAATGACATGCTCTGAGAAGTGACAAATGTCTCTATTTTCCTTTTTTAACCAAAAAGTACTAAACTGCCCTTTATTATTTGGGGAACAATTAGTTAATTATATTTCTTCCTTGAAATTCAGGATAGTTAAGAACAAAGCTCTTTCAAAATGCCAGATGGCTTTCTAGAGCTCTGTTGTAGATAAAATTAATATTAGAGAACATGACATACATCTATGGATGAATGTCTTTAAAAAATTAAGCATTAGTGTGAGATTGTGAATGCATGACACTGAACTACACAAATCTTGTGCTGTGTGAACATTCTCTTCAAATTTCCAACATGAACAGGTGAAGCAGAAAGACACATGTCCTTCCAGAGTTAGCATTAAATGTGAATGAGTGACAAAGAGAGCTATGAATTTCCTATTCAAGAATTTTATTCAAAACTCCCTGGAACTGGACAACTCATATTGAGAAGTGATGGATGAAATGAAGCAGAAATTACTACTAGACTACATATTAAATGAGTAATTAAGTTATAAAAGAAGACTACAACAAATACACTCCCTACTGAATCCCATTATATAAAACCATTCCCATATATTAAGTTGTGGCTTTAAACTAAAATGGGGCCTGCTGTCTACCAATGTGGTACCATGATTTGAGTATGACTTTTGTCCCAGCCAAGAACGATGTGTAGGCAACTTGATGCCCTGAGGGACAGTGTTGGATAGATGGGCCTAATGGAATACCCAAATACCCATGAGTCACTGGGTGCATGCTTTCAGGAAGTGTAGTAGGGCCCAAATCTCTCTCAGTTTCTGATTTGACATATAGCGTTTCCAGATGCACATCCACCATCACTATCAATGCTATTAGGCAAAGTATCCCAGAGTCCTAATATGCTTGTATTATAATGTTGGACTTTCAACTTGCAAAATGGGTGAAAATTGCTAACTGAATCAATTCCAAGATTGGTTTGTTTCCAGATCTGGGAAATAGCTCTCTATTCTTTTTACAATATCAACTATGTCTATCATTTAACATAACAGAGGTTCTGCACTAAAAGTAACCACCACATTCAGTATCCAATAATAGAATGTGCAAGTGTGTTTTAGTAGCAATAAAATTATAATGCAGAGAAACCTCACATTTGAACACAGCACCTTTTCCATCAAAATTCCTTAGGGAGAAACTGAACTTCAACAAGTAAATTATCTTGCATGTGAAACTAGATCAAAACAAGTTGAGGTTCAAAGGAATTAAATTGTGCAATCATTATCTTCCTTTTAAACTGAGTCCCAAACAACCATACTTCACAATCTTCAAGTTAATAGCAAAATTTTCTCTTCATCATTGTGTATTTATGAAGGGTTCCTGGTGTCCAAACTAGAACTCCTTGAGCATCTGTGGCCAAGATGTTCTCTTAGCTGACTGTAGAACCAGTAGGGCGTCAAGGATTTATTCATTCACTCTCTGACACGGCTAGCCTTTAACAAAGTCTGCTGAGTTTGGAGGGCACAAAATAATAATACAAAGGTACTACCGCAATTGAAAACAAGATGTTCTTTGGTTCTTAGACCTGATATCTTTGTCAAAGTCCAGTCAACACGGGTAGGGCTTGAGAGCGTTCAAAGGCCCCAACACAGGTGCATGGGATTGAGTGAAGATAATGCACTTATGCCGTAGAATAAGATTCTTCCTCTTTACTTTGTAAAATTGCCTGCTGATCTAAATCAAGTATCTGGAACCGTGACATATTAATTAAAATCCATGGGATGATGTTTCCACCAAGAAATTAGATCTCTCTCTCTCTCTCTCTCTCTCTCTCTCTCTCTCTCTCTCTCTCTCTCTCTCCCTCCCTCCCTCCCTCCCTCCCTCTCACTCTCTCTTTCTCTCTCAAAATGTTTTTTATATTATATTATAATTGCATTACTTACCCCTCTTTCTCCTTAAAAATCCTTTCGTGCATTCCCTTGATCCTTTTCAAAGTCATAGACTCTTTTTTTCCGATTGATGAGTGTGTGTGTTGATTATATATTTTATATCTTCCAAAATATAACATATTCCTAAATTTATGAGTACAACATCCCCAATCTGTATAATGTTACACGTATGTGTGTGTTTTCAGGGCTGACTATTTGATATTGGATTGCCAATTGTACTTTTTCCCCAGGGAAGACTATTTCTTCTACCCTCAGCACTCTTTAGTTGTCCCTGAGCTTACTCTGATCTGAAAAAATTCTCTGTGAGTACTAGCTCTCATGAGGTGCCATGCAAGCTTCCAAAGGAAGGAAACAATCAACAGTCCTATCTTGCTATGCAAACTATGAACCACAATTATGTCCAGCATGGCATGATAACCCCAAGGGTGCAGTAGTGGTACACATACTTGGCAGTCAGCAACCAAAAGCTCTCTAATTACACTTAAGATCTGCTCACCACAAGGGAAATCATTCCTGGTACTGGAAACCTAGCCAATTATCCAGGCTGGTGAAGTCACGGATTTGGAGGAGAATGTATAACTGCCGCTTTCCTAAACCTGCATGATGACTCTATATTTGAACACATAGCATGGTGAGAAGAGCATGTACCTATAATCTTTTTCCTTTTAAAAATGTATAGTCTTTGAATTGTTCCTTCCTTTATACAAGACTGGACAAGTTTAGAGATTTGCCATAGTGTTAGCCTCATTAGTGTTTCCTTCTCCTATGCCTAGCATACTCAGAGAACAACTAGTGCTCAATTGAAATTAGGTTCTATTGAATGCCATAGCCATTTAGGTCCATGTTTGTCTCTATGTGATTTTTTTCAGTAACTCATGTTATTGAAATATGTATTCCCATCATCCATATTTGTTCTCATTGTAAAGTTCATTAACATAGTTCTGAACTAAAATTGTTCCTACTATTTTGGAAAAATACTTTCAGAAATGTCGTTCCCCAAAGTTCCCAGGGGATACTCTTTCTGTGGTTTAAATATGTTTTGTTCTCCCTAGAGGACTGCATGTTGGGGAATTTGATCTTTCCGGTGGTGGTGTAGGCCATTTCAGGTAAGTCTTAGTTGGAGGTCCTTAGGTCATTGAGGTTATACCCCACAGAAGGGACTGTGGGATCCTCTGTGCTGTTTTAGAGGCCACTTACTCTGTCAGGGACTTTGCCATTTGCCTTTGTCATAAGGTCTTGAAACAGATCTGAGATGATAGAGGCACCATGCAAACTGGTGAAGTCAATGATTTTATCTTTATATTGCAGTTAATATTTTATCAAGATAGGTAGGGGTAAAAACTAAATAGCAAATATACTAACAATATAGGAGACGACAATGTACATTATAAATAAAACCAGAGTAAGGGAGAGAAGAAAAGGAAAATAATTGGTGTTTACACATTAAAATACCTTATATGACATCCTAGAACCTTCATCCAGTGACTAATGGAAGTAGAGACAGATACTCACAGATAAACATTGAACTGACTCCTTGGAACCTAGTGACAGAGATGGAGAAGTGATGCACAAAGGGGTCAAGACCATGCTGGTGAAACCCACAAAGACAGCTGACCGGATAAGGGCGAACTCTTGAACCCCAGACTGATGGCTAAGAGGACAACAGGGGACTGATCTAGACTTCATGAATGTAGTGTCAGTGAGGAGGCCTCAGAAATCTCTGGGGCCTTGGGTAGTAGAATAGTGTTCACTGTAGCATACAAATGAGCTTTGGGAGCCCATTCCACATGGAGGAATGCTCCCTTAGCCTGAACACATGGGGGAGGGCCTAGGTCCTGCCCTGGATGAAATGACAGACTCTGGAGATCCCCCAAGGAGGGCCTCACCTTCCCTGGGGAATGATGTGGGGATTGGGCTGGGGGCGAGGGAGGGCTGTTGGAGGCACAAGGGAGGAGGGGGGAGCTGGGATTGCCATTTGAAGCATGCATATTTCTAATTTAAATAAAAACATTTAAAAATCTATAGTCAACGAATGCCTCTTAGGATGAAGTCTGCAAATACTGAGTGGACTAAAGTGAACTGAAGGGATGACTGAAGATCTAAAGGAACAGAGAGATGACAGAAGAACAAATGCACGCATTTGTCAATGGGATGCAGGTGACTGGAGCAGGCTGGAATGAGATGAATGAGACAAAGACAGAGCAGGGTTGGGGTCCGATGGCAGAGAACTCTGTTGTCATCATCTGATTTATGTGAAAGATATGGAGCTGGTAATGGCTTTGGAAGGGTGTAACGTAAACTGGTGTGCTTTGCAAGGATGAGCATGTGGATCAGAGGTTGGACAGTAGGACATGTAGGCTGCTTACATTAGCGAGGAAAGGTAGAATTGATAAGAAGTGGCTAGATTTAGGATATGGAGAATTACCTGGTCTCACTGTTAGGCTAGATGAAAGTTATTAATTAAAGAATGCATTCTCTGAGTTCAGTATGATAATCAAGAACATAGGAAAAGGAACTGCTTTTAGAGGAAATTTAAACAATCCCCTCTACTGTATATTTAGTATATGAATATTCTATGTGTTTAATATATAAAAGAATTGCCTTAGTCCGGTACAAATAAATGTTTAGGAAGCTGTTCTTAGTAAATCTTTCACCAGCCATCCTAAGGTCTTAAAAAATTCTATGCAGAATGGATCGTATTATCAAGAATAGTTTGTTAGATACACTGAAGGAACCGCTTGTAGAAAAAGAGGGATGTGAGAGGGGCGGGAAGTTATAGAGATGACAAGAGACTTAAGACATAGCATGGGTCAAGTAGACCTGCAAGTGAGGATATAAAAAAAGAGATGTATCAACTTAAGGCTGGAAAGCCTGAAGGGTGTTAATAAGGAATTTCAATTTGATACAGATGTCAAAGGGTGTCAAGAAAAACTCACGAGGAGAGACAAGTTGACTCACAGCGGTAGGTTTAGAAAATTACTTTAGCAAAGGGTGTAGCTCAGGCAACATTCCCATTGACATCGGGCCAATGAATTGCATTAAAGGCCAATTTGTCAAAGCAAGTCATAGCTCTCTTTGAGCATTAAGTAAGTGTATAGTGCTGGGCCTGGGAATTCTAAAGAAATAACAATATGCAAGTAATTGAAGCACTTTCATGAGAAATACACTTGCCATCACGCCTCTCACACATACGTCATGAATACCGCGGCACACAACCTTTTAAAATTTCCTGGGGGTCACCATTTCTTATAGATGCCATGGACTTGTTTTATTTGCTCCACACCTTCCCACTTCACTGCACCTGTTACACCAGTCATCATCCTGTTGTTTAATGGCCAGGCAGCCTCTGGGGCCTCATAACAGATGGAGAACATCAGATCGGCACAACACATGGAGGATATTCTAAGTCCTACTTAAGCATTTCAGACGACCATTGAAATTGAGATCCTTTGGTCTTCCATTTCTTTTTCTGCCTTGTCTATCATTTCTGCCAGCTGTGTTCTTTCTGTTCCAAGAGCCATTGATTCTGTGCCTGATTGTGTGCCATTCTAAAAGCTGATTTAGACATCAGTAATGTCTATGGGAATCTCATATTCAATTTGTTTAACGCACATCCATGCCTTGCAAGTTTTCAAGATTGTTTTATGATTTTTGAGAACAAAACTCAGAGAGACTCTATTTTACATATCCCAAGGGATCTTGAATTCTCATGGGTAGTAAACACTCCAGTATATTCTTGGATTCCATTTAAGACTTAAAATTTAACCTTAGCTATGGAAATACGATGTGTGTGTGTGTAGAATACATGTTAAAGGTATTTCTTCAACAGCATGACATTACTCAAAAGACTGTCTTCATGTTACAGAAAATAATAGGTACTTCATAAAGAAAAAAAACACAGAAAACCTACCCAGATTAATAGTAGAACAGGCCAAAGAGATGAACCATCTGGAAGAAAGGGGTAGACAAAGGTGATCCAAGAAACTACTCAAGAACACAGACTTTCCTCATAGGGACAACGTATTAGTAGCTTGAACAAGCCAAATGAAGGAAGTGCTAAAGCAATGAGGTTGTAGGACATCTAGTGATTTAGAGACTGCCATTTTCAACATGTTTTTCTGATTATTGTGATCATTTATACCTTTTAGCAACAAGGATTTGTTCATAAGGACTCATCTGTAGGATACAGGCATAGTGACAATGACAGCAACCCTAAATTTGTATACCAGCATGTATTTTGTCTCAGAATGCTTGCAATGAGCCTGCCATCCTGTCTGATGATTGTTTACTGTGCATCACATTTTATTCTTCACAGTGACCATCCTGAAGATAAGAGAAGCAGAGTCGGGATTAGAAACCATGATGCTCCGAGGTCGTGGTTTTCATTCTTAACCAGTAGCTTCGGCTGTTTCTAGTTAAAGTAACTGGGCCTTTTGCGCGGCCTTCTTGCTGTCACAAAGTCATGTGAGTATTGTGTCAGATGCTTAAGGCTGTCTTTTCCATCACATCACTGCACTATACTGCCACTCTTTCCCAAAGCTTATTAACTAACGTTCTTCATCAACAGAGCAGCTATAGCTGAAATTATGGCAGATATACCTCTCTCTTTCCCACCACCCAGTAGATATTCTTTCCCGGTGGTTTCCTTAAAGAGAACAAATTTAACCATCTCTCAGTATTCTGCACAGTGTTAACAAAAGCAGGTTGTGTGTATTAACTCTGTGCAACTTGCAGTCAACTGACAAGAAGGCAATTGAAGGAAACCCGAAAGTTCAAAGTTTCACAAAGCTAATGAAAAACAGCGATATGATTAAAAAAACAGGACTTACAGTATGTAGCTAGGAATGGGCTAAGACCAAGACTATCTGACATCCACTGGATCTCAAGCACCCCCCCCAACAGTCTGCTGATGAGACAGCAGAATTCAACACAAAACCAAATTTGTATTTTAAAAATATTAATTGAAATTATTTGAAGATTTCTGTAAGATGTTCATATAGTCTTTGAAAGTAATATATTTTAGAAAATGCCATTGAAAATGCTATCTTTTTTCAAAAATCTGTCTAAGATTCCTGACCTCATTCTCTGTCCTATGGCCATCTTCAGATCAATTTTGCTTAGGGAACACATAGATTGACTAAACATAATGAAAATAATTGACTGTGCAGCATTCTGAGAGGGACACTGAAGTGCAGAGTGAGCAAAGCGACTTGCTGAGACCCTAGCTTGGGGTGTCAGAGGAAGCAGATGTGGACACGCATCCAGACTGTGACCTTTAAGGCTTGGAGTCCACCCTCCTGCTTTACAAACTGCAGCTAAGTTCTCGTCTGTATTCTTTGAAAATTTCTTGTTCCTTTGTTCAGTGCAGTTAGAAAATTCATCAGTTTCTAAGGGGCTGGTGGTTTCTCGTGTCAGGTAAGGCACTTTGTTGGCATCATCTCATCAGCCCCCCAGTCAGTTCAGCTCCAAGAGGAGGGAAGAGAGACTGCTTCACCAGTTCAGACCCTGCTTGCTTCAAAGTAGCTGTTGGGGGCTAGAGAGACGGCCCAGTGATTAAGAGCATGTGCTGCTCCTGCTGAGGACCTGAGTTCAAAGCCCTCACTCACACCAGGCAGCTGGAACCATATTAAACTCCAGCCCCAGAGGGACTGGCCCCCTCTGGTGGCCTCTGTAAGCACATACACTCATGTGTACATACTCCCACACATCCCGAAACATACATCTAATTTAAAAACATAAAAAACAAGTAATATATTTGAAGAATACTATTCAATAGAATCTGAAAGGAGTACATAAGGCAGATTTTTGTTGTTTTGTTTGGATTTTTTGAAGAAAGGAGAAACTTGAAGAATTGGTTTTGGGAATAAAAAGGGTTTATATGACTATAATTTTCTAACAATACATATGGGAAATGACTAAAATTTTAAACTGATCTTGGCCAGTTTATAACTGGTTTCTATTTTTTTTACAAATGTCCCAACTCTCGAGCTCTGTATTTTTCATTAGACTGATACCATTTCAAAGGTATTAGTATCTTTGAAATCACTTATACTTGAGACAAATGGTAGTGTGGAAACGATACAGGCATCTCACTGTGCTGGATTATCCATCTTTGTCTCCTGTATCCTGGGAGACTGATGGATGGATGGACACCTGCTTCATTATCAGGTCTCTCTGTTCCTCAAGCTTCATACTGGGCTTGGCTAACAAAAAATGCCCAATGTGGCCTCTGAGATGTGAGGACTCGGCAGCCCTGTCCTCTGAATTTAGTCCTGACCTGTGTAGTTTGTCTACAGAGTGGGGGTTGATGTGCCAACTGTAAAAACTTTGTATTATTTGACAACAGCTAGAAAACTATATGTTTATTCTGTAAAATATGGATTTTCAGGCAAGTGTGCCTAAAGGACAAAGCAAAACAGAAAATCAAAACAAAATAGGATTTTTTTTTTATCTTGAACGTCTCATCCTTTTTCCTTTTCATTGCTCCATCGCCTGCTGTTCTACAATCCTTTCCCTTTCTCTTTTAATATCAGTGCAAGTGTTTGCTCTTGAACATTAAGGAAGACTCGTCACATTTTCTTTGTCACCAGTACTCAAGTCTCCCATTGCCTCCAGAGCATTGCTCCCTCTGGTCAGTCTTCCTGTCTTCACCCCCTTGACACTCTTGCTCTCTTCTGCCTTTCCAGGCACAATTGTGTCCCTGACTCATTAAATTTCAACCTTATCCCCTGCTTCAGCCTTTCTGCTCGCGATGTTTCTATTTAGACAGGAACAACAGAAACAGCGGTGCCCACTTCCTTCCTAGAGAATTGCCCGGAGGCATCTGTACAAAATGGAGGTCCTTGCTACTGTGATGTTTGTTATTATTGAGAATGTCATGTCTTGTTCTGGTCTTACCTTCTACTGACCTGTCTATCTTTTTCTAAACTTCCACACCACTGCCTTCCGGAATCATCTAGCAAATCCATAAATTGTACCACTAAGTGAACCAATACTGCATGACCTCTAAATGGTCCAGATTGTGACTGCTCCTTCAATCCTGGGGACTAGTGGTGTAAGAGTTATTGTGCACTATGAAAACTAAAGAATTTTATTTTAATTAAAGTAATGATGCTTTGTAACCAGGAAAAGTGAAATAATAAAAGCAAAGGTATTTAACCATGACTATTAAAAAATTCCAAAGAGTTGGCAAGTCATTGCATTTGATTATCCTTGAATTGTTTGTGTCATTAATGTTCGTTTCCATTAATGTACTTTTGAGCCTTTCCCTTTCATAATTTTGTATTTTTCTCATTCCTTTAATGAGGAGGCAAAAATGTATAAATGTCTTAAAAAGCACATAGACATAATTTTGAATGCTTGCTATTGGGATTTGCATCTATGTATGTGTGTGAAATAGTCAGTGTGTTTCCTATGTTTGCAGTATATATTTTATAAAATAAAAATAAATAAAACAAAATACAAATCCTCCCTCTGGAACATTACTCTCAAACGATTCCCCCGAGGAAAGTGAGATTTGATTTGGGAAGGATGAATGGAGCAAGTTGGTCCCATAAGTAGTGCAAAGTACTCAGCTCCACTCCAGCCACTTTAATAACCCTCACCCTCCCTTTATACTTTTCATTTCCCTGCATTTTAGCACTTCCAAGCCCATCTCTGGAGACCCAAGCATTCTTTCCATGTTCCTGACACTTGTGCATATATAAGTTGGGGCTGATCCTACCTCGTCCATTAGATTTTAAATTTATGGTCCACCAAGAACTTTATAACTTCCCAGTCCACTTAGTAGCCCCAAAGATGAAGATTTAACTCCCCTGCACACTCTTCCAAGCTGACCCCAGTGAGCCTTGTCTTCTGCATTCATATTCTATTTCTCACTGCAGTACACACTCTGCAGCTCTCGACATAACGACATTTGCCGAGCACTTATTCTGTAACACACTTTGTGTGTGTATACATTCATTTACCGCTGACAATAACTAGATATATGACATTCTTCTCCTGCAGTTCAATTGACAAGATATGAGTATCTCCTGAAGCGACACTAGTTAATGAGGGATGCCACTTACATTTCTGAATTTGGAGACTCTTTTCCCTTTGGAGGATTGCTTTGGTCACCTTGTCCCCTTCCTCATGTACACATTGTCCATGATGTAACTATTGTTCTGTTTAAGCTATTTCTGCTTCACCAACGTATGAAAGCAACCCTAATTCAGTAGAAACCCTACTTTGAACTTTGAACCTTTCTCCAGTATGAAATGAAAATTTGATATAATATCCACACTTCACAAAGGTTTCAGAAATACATAAGTCCATTGCAAATCAAGTAAAGATGATGTGTAATTTCACCTGTTAATGATATCTTATAAATCTATCGAATCTCTGGCAAATGTCATCCTACATTTAACCCATATAGTGTTCACGTCTATACTCCATAAACAATAAATCTACTTTAGTGACTTTAGAAGACATAGTCGCTACTTAACAGCTTTCACGAGAGTCTCTGCTGCTGCACACTAGTTCGCCAAACTGAAAAGAGCCATGCTTTCTCACCCTATGGAACTTTTGAATCTATTTTGATATCATGGGATCATTGCAAGCAAGGATCTAGTGAAGGAAACCTGGAGCTGCTCAGCCTTCTACAGGCAAGGGTAACGAAGTATCGCTTCTGCAATTGAGTTACTAACTGGCAGTGCAACCGAAAATGATTTACCTTGATTCATGCCAAGAAAGGCAGGAAGAAAGGAGTTTTGCTGGTGCTTTAAGTTTAATTTTTTTACGTTTGTGTGTGTGTCTGAGTGTGTGTGTGTGTGTATGTATGTATGTATGCATGTATGTATGTGTGTATTGTATCATGCACATGACAGAGTTTGTGGAGGCCAGAAAATGGCTTTGGAACCCCTGGGAATGGAATTAGAGATGGCTGTGAGTCAACATTTGGGTACTGGGAACCAAATCTAGCCCTCTGTAAGAGCATATACTGCTAGTAACTATTGAGTCATCTGTCCAGGCTCCTATGGTGTTTTAAACTTTATTTTATATTATTTATTTTTAATTGAAAATAGATTTTTTTCAAGCAATATGGTTTCCCCTTCCCCAACTTCTCTCCAGCTCCCCACCCACCCAAATAAATCCATAACTATCTATTCTATTTCCTTCTCCTAGGGAGCTCTTTCTTTCCCACCTAGTCCCTCACTCTATAGCTAACCACCGTGGTTATTTAAAACAACAGTGGGCAAACCAAGTGGATGGAGGAAAGCCTAAGAGGCCTCAACACTACACTAAGTACTACAGACAACTAAGGCATGCTGAGAATCTTCCCGAATGAGGAGCACACCATTTTTTTGTATAATATCAAACAGTCATCCCTGAATATGCATATGTGTGTGTGTGAGTGTGTGTGTATGTGTGTGTGATATTATATATACCTAGAAGGTTATATTTAGGAATATATATATATATACATATACATACATATACATATATGCATGTTATGACAATTACCAGGGGGAAAAGGCCATGAAATTGAAAGAGAGAGAGAAATATGGGAGGGTTTTAAGGAAATAATGAGAAGGGAGAAATGATACAGTTACATTATTGTTTCAGGATAAGCTTTTTGTACACTGTGAAGATGTGTCTTTGCCAAGGTACCTTCTGATTGATTTCATAAAGAGCTTAATGGCCAATAGCTAGGAAGGAGAGGATAGGTGGGTCTTCTGGGGAGAGAGAAAACTCTGGAAAGAAGAGAGGCAGGGAGATACTAGCCAGACACAGAGGAAGTCGGTGTACAGAATGAAAGAGGTAAAAATCCATGTGGCAGAATATAGATTAATAAAAGCAAGTTAATTTTAGGTATACAAGATAGTTGGGACAAGCCTAAGCTAAAGGCCAAGCCTTCATAACTAATAATAAGTCTCCGTGTCATTGTTTAAGATTGACAGTCCAAGAAATCCAAAAAGAAAGTCCAACAACACATTATAATATCAAAAATTAAAAATTATAAACTGTACTTTAGTACAATTAAAGCAAATGATTCTTAGGACCAGGATATCCATGTAATTTTCATTTTCACATAGAAGAGGTCTCAGTATGAACAAATAGACCCTACGTGTTTAAAACATTATGAAATTCTTTTCAAGATTCTGTGTGTTCTTTGTTAAACCTAATATTTAATCTTCTGTTTTTTCTGTCAAGAAAGTGAAATAAGCAAGATGTTTATACATTTGGAAAGGACCCTTTTATACTCTCAAACATGATTGGGGTGCTGGGGAGACTGATTAGTGAGTAAAAGCCCTTGCCATACAACATCAATAAATCAATAAATCAAGTGTGATTCCTGATGCAGTGGAAAGAGGGAACCAACTCCAGGGTTGTCTTCTGATATCCACACACATATATCTTTATACACACATGATAATCATTTGTTTAATTAGAAATATTGTAACCTTCAAAGTGCTTTTGGCTACATTTCTTATTGCTCACTGTAATACAAACTGAAACAGGAAAATTGTAAAGGAAAGGAAATCACTTACCAGCACATACTCCCTGGGCACAGAGACTTATGGCACTTCCATACACCTTGTGTCTTCAGGAGATCTTCACCATGCAATCATGAGTGAAGGAGAATTAAAAGATAATCATGGTTTTGTCCTATTGCAAAAAAAAGTTTCTACTTTATAGCCCCTGGAGGACCAAGGTAATCTCATGTGTTCTCTGTAGCATCTTGAGAATCTTAAAGAAACCAAATTCAGGCCATATAGATAGCTAGGAACACAACCTGCTCATTCAGAGTACCACTTCTTTTGTTCCTAGCACCCACATGGCATCTCAGAAATGTCTGTTATTCCAGTTTCGTGATATCTGATGCTCTTATGTGGTACACATACACGTTGAAGGCAAGCAGTCATACACATAAATAAAAATAAATACTTTGTGAAAATGAAGAAATGAAATCTCGCCATTGATATTGTTTCCTCATTTGTTTCTGGCTTTTGGGAAGATGAAATTCAAATGTGAGACTCATTTCTGGAAAGCGGTCATCCTCACAAGTGTGCCCCTCAGTCACGAGACCCACTGGTTTCAGTCTTTATTTTCTCCTTTCTTTTGCGTTTGTTTCATCTGACTGTGTGGTATACATACTTACAAATCCACTTATATTCCTTTTAGTATAAGATGGGATTTAGGATGTAAAGACAGCAACCACAAGGTCTGAGGAAATAACCCAGCCTATGAAGTATTTGCTATGCAAAATGAACCTGCATATGGATTCCTAGCATCCCACCCACATCAACAAACTGAGTGCTCTAACAGGAATGGGTAATCCCAGAGTTGGGCAACAGAGACTGAACTCTGACCTTGCTGGCCAATCAGTCTGGCCAGGAAGTGAGGGCCAAGATTAAGAACCTGTCTCAAATAAATAAGGTGAAGAAACAGGAAGATGCCGGGAAGTGCTGGGGTTCATGCCTTTAATGCCAGCACTGGGAGACAAAGGCAGGTGGATCTCTGTGAGTTGGAGACCATCCTGGTCTTCAGAGTGAGTTCCAGTACAGCCAGGAATACACACAGAAACCCTATCTCAAAAAAAATCAAAGAAAGAAAGTAAGGAAGGAAGGAAGGAAGGATGGAAAGAAAGAAAGAAAGAATAAACAGGAAGACACCCAACATTGACCTCTAGGCATTGTAGGCAAATACAATGACAGCTGTGTACATTATTCAATGATGCACACACATACTCACCATATACATTCATTCCAAAAAGTATGAAAAGGTAATAATAATAATAATAATATAATAATAATAATAATAATACACAGGATCATCAACAGATGCTTAAATGGGGCAATGACTTCGTAAGGTAATTTATTCTGAAACCACTAAGTCTAGTGTCTTGATTACTATTAAAAATTTACACCTCCTAATAGTGAAAACCCTTTAAAAAGACTTTAAAAGTAATGCAATCCTTTTCCCCCCACTTTTTTAAATTTAAAATAGAAACAAGCTTGCTTCCACATGTCAATCCCAGCTCCCCTAAGTCCCCTCAATCCCCACTCCACTCTCCAGGGAGGGTTAGGCCCTTCATGGGGGATCACCAAAGTCTGTAATATCATCCGGTGGCAGGGCCTAAGCCCTCCCCCATGTGTCCAGGCTGAGAGAGCATCCCTCAAAGAGGAATGGGCTTCCGAAGTCCATTTGTATGCCAGGGATGGATACTGCTCTGCTATCCAAGGCCCCATAGATTGCTGAGGCCTCCTCACTGATACCCATGCTCAGGGGGTCTGAATCAGTCCCATGCTAGCCTCTCAGTCATCAGTGTGAGGTCCATGAGCTCCCTCTTGATCAGGTCAGCTGTTTTTGTGGGCTTCACCTGCCTGGGCATGACCCCTTTGCTCATCACCCCTTCCTCTCTGCAACTGGGTTCCAGGAATTCAGTTCAGTATTTAGCTGTGGGTATCTGCCTCTGCTTCCATCAGCCAATGAATGAAGGCTCTAGGGTGGCATATAAGGTAGTCATCAATCTCATTATCGGGGGAGGGCATTTAAGACAGCCTCTCCACTATTGCTTTGATTGTCAGTTGGTGTCATTCTTATAGATCTCTGAAAATCTCACTAGTGTTACATCTCTCCTCAAACCTATAATGACTCCCTTTAGCAGGAAGGTTGAGTCAGGAGAAGAACAGGGTAATGCAATACTTTTAAAGTTAGAAAGAGCACTGATGTTTCAGCCAACTGAATTTTTACAGAGGAGGGTAAAATAACATTATCTTTGCTGCCATTTCCTCAATTGTTAAGCATGTATTTTGAAAATTGTACTTCTAAGTTCTTGACACAGAAATTTTACTGGTATTTAATTACAATTTTTATCATTCACCATGATAAACATTTTTATAATTATTCTACCAGGATGAGCTCTAACACTACTTACCTTGTGACTCGGATGGAATAGTTGATGCATCTGCACTACAGAAGTGGATTCCACAGGAGTGGCCAGTACCTGTGTGTGTGTGCAGTCCATCATTGACAATACAATACATACTCATATGTGTCGGTGGTAGCTTTCCTTCCTGCTGGTAGCCCATTGTTAAAGACAAATGTTTGAAAACACAAGATTTCTCCCATGAAAGCATAAATCTGTGTTTGTGGTATGGTCTAATCTCTGTTGTGGGAATGGATTCGACATCACCATCTGAAAATTATGGCTTCTCTCAACTCAGAACCAGGATACAGACGATGATAAAGAAGAATTTCCTTTTTCAACTCCAGCAAATGTTACATTTGTGTATAATTCTGTTGCCCATGCTGAGAAGCATATGGACTTAGGGTTTACGATCTTTAATCAGAATTATCTTTCAGGAGATGTCATGGCTTATGCATTCACTAAGGCAATTCAATTGAGCCTGCCTTCCCCTCCAGATAATCTTGGGCTTGAGAATGCAAATGTCATCACTGTAATGTTAAAAGTCATGGAAGTGTCCCAGAAAGGAGGATTTTCATCCAAGGGTTCAAATCAAGTCCATATTTCCAGGTCCCCAATCACTTCCCCATGTTTTCATCAAACATTTCCAATGCATATCACACCTTGGTAGAAATGGTTTTTGAATTCCTCTTCGTCAGAATGACATGATGCAAAAGCTGTATTTTATCATAGAAAAAGTGCCTGCCACCTATTTAACTGCTCACACCTTCTTCAGTACCAGACGCTACCTTCCCAGGAAGCACTATTGGTTACTTAGCCTTCTTTTCTGACATTTGAGTATATGATGGAAGCAATGACATCATGTGCTGACCTTCCTCTCTTCAAGAGCTTACACTTTTCAGGCAAGATGTTTGGACTAAACATTAAGCATGTGTCCTATCTGTTTTCTGCTTTTGGCTAGCATTCTCCACAGTGCCAGAGAGAGGCTGAATTATGGAAAGTGACTCTGTCTGATGCTGCAGCTGGGAATAGAAGCCTGAGAACCCATCTCTTGTTAATGTGTCCTAGCTGGAAAACACTCAACTTGTTTCCCCAGGGAAGAAGGCATTCTCTGAAAAGAGATGAGAGATTTTTCTGAGGGGAGCACCGTCAGGCTTCAGGAGCTCTGCCTTAGCCCCCTCAGACATCCACACAGTGGTTCCTCGGTGGGTCTGACTTTGCTGAGAGGCATTTCTGTCAGAACAAAGACAATGCTACTCAGTGTTTGAAAAGAGAAATATGAAGGCAAGATTCATACCACAAAATAATAATAGCGACAGCTGGAGAAAATGCCACCCCATCTAGAAGATTCCAGACATGCTCCCTCACCTCCAAAATAAAAAGAAGGTACAGACACTCAGTGGTTAACGCACTGACCCCTCTTGCAGAGGACCCAAGGTAACTTTCCAGCACTCACATGGTGGCTCAAAACCATCAGTAACTCTAGTTCTGGGCAATTCCATCTCCTCTTCTGACTTTCTCAGATACTAGGCACATATGAGATGCACAAACCTACATGCAGAAAAACACTACACACATAAAATAAATAAATCCAATAGCTTCAGTTTTTAGGTATTAACTTTACTCAAATGGTTTTATTTAACTTGCTTGATTTTTAAACATATTACTTACCTGTTTTAATCTTTACAAGTGTTCATTTTAATTTTATTTTTAAGTAAAATATATTTATACAATTTTCCTCATCCTGTTTGTCTTCCCCCAGTCACTCTCATAACCTTCCCCTCACTACATCTCAAATCCATGCCCTGACTTTTGTTATTGTTGTTACGCATATATGCATAAAAGTGTAAATATGAATGCATAAATACATTAGCAAATTACAAATCCATAAATACAGATACACCCTCTGAGTCTGTTTGGTGGATCTTTGTATACAGAATTTCAGGGATGGCTACTTCCTATTGAATGACCAGTTGTGGGATTCATCTGTGGGAGAGGCTAGTTTCCACACCTCAGAAGTCTGTAGCTGCCTGTACTTTTTCTTTTAGGGATGGGATTTGCTGAGATTTCCCTGCTTCTTCCTTAGCATGTCTGTTGGCATTATCATTGTTCGTGTCCTGCTTAGGCAGCTCTATGGTTGAGATATCACAAGTGTAGCTTCCCTATCATTTCAAGGGGACACATTCTCACATTGTTTTCCATTTGCATTTCCAGCTAGATACAGGCTGTAAATAAATATTTGTTGACTAGTATAATGAAAATTGCTGTTAGAATCCATGCCTATGGAGGATGTTTCTTTCCTATACTTATTTCCTAGAAAAACCACGTTGTACAGAGTCGTAGTATTTCATGAGACTAAAGAATTATTTGACAGCAACACAGAATATTTGAGATGTATTAATACTCATACAGATGCATATGACATCATTGATTTTAGAGCAGTGGTTCTCATCCAGTGGGTCACAGCCTCTTTGGAAAACCTCTATCTCCAAAATTATTTACATTAAGCTTGTAATAGTAGCAAAGTTAGAGCCATTAAATAGCAATGAAACTAATTTTATGATTAGGGGTCACCAAAACATGAGGAGCTGTATTAAAGGGTTACAGCATTAGGAAGGTTGAGAACCACTGCTTTAGAGTGTTATTAAATTCAATTACACATTTTCATCGCATTAACATTACTGAAATTAGCCAAAGTAATGAAGCTACTGTCTCTACTTCATCTTCCAGAAATACAAGACTCAACAGAGTAAAACATGAGAATTCAATTTTAAGGCTACCTCTTAATTCTAATTTGAAAGTTTCCCATAAAATAGACCCTTTTAAATATGACTGTAAGAATTCAAGTTAAACACACACATGGAGCTGAGAAGTCATTCGTCAACCAGTAGCCTAAAGTTCAGTACAGAGTGGGGTAAACTTGCCTGAAGGAGTGATAAACACAATGTATTTACTGGGGCAAGGGTAAGTAGATGGAGGGAGGTGGGCGGGGAGAACAAGGCAATCTTGAAGTTGGTGACCTTTCACCTGACTCGCGTTGTTCAGAATCCAGCATTGGCCAGAGGAATTGGAGCTCATTCTGATGATGTGATGGTAAAAGTCTGTGAGCTCTATGCGTCTGGTGGTCTTGGCACTATTCCCAGAGAACTAAAGCTCCCGGTGTATTAGTAAAGACCTCAGCTTTGGCCCAAATGGCAGTCTTTGTTCTGTCAAAAAGGACTCAGCCTGGAAATGGGCTATGGGGACACAATTTTTCCTTCTTACTGACAGGCTCCATCTCTGAATGAGTGAAGGGGACTCTGGTGGTCACTTATGGAGAGGTGGTGGCTGGGACCCTAGTCTTACTCTGACCCAGGTAGTGGTGGACTTGACTTTGAAGAAGTCCTACACAAGGCGCAATGCTATCTTTGGGGAGCATAATGAAATATAAAATTTATCACTTGGAAAGGTGGAGTGATTACATGTGCAGCCTTCATATCAGAGTCCTCAAGGAGATATGATGGATAAGCTGAGAAATTTTATTCAGCAGAACTATCCCCTTGGGTATGGGGGAGAGGGAGCCATACTCATCTTTATTAGAAGCACTGCACCTGAAATCTCCCAGACAGAGTGAGAGGGTAAGCATGACTCCACTTTAAAACACTTTCAGATGATCTTTAGAATGCATTAGTGCATTAATACACAGGGGTCTAGCTATGATTGCCTGATATGGAAATTCCAGCTGCTCATCTTTAAAAAGTAACACTTTCCATTATAGTGTCCTCCTCCCTGTAGGGGTTTTCTTTTCTTTTAATTCATCTATAGAATCCTTGCGTGGTTACTATGGTTATTGAAATTCTAAGACAAGAACTCTTTAGTGGAGTTTTTGCAAGTGGGGGGTGTGCACGATTCCCATTCATTGATAGTCTTGCCTCTCCACTCTCACTGTCTCTAATGTATTACAAGCTAGGTTATGGTGAAGTGGTAATAGTCTCTATCATTTTATTAATGTGCCAATCCAAACATACTATATAAAAGAATAGTAATCATATTAAAGGTTCCCTGAAGGGGTTCTGAAGATGAAGGTTTCTGTCCTGCCTGATCCCACAGTTGCTTTGCCCCAAATAAACACACAAAGACTTATATTAATTTACAAACTGTTGGCCGATGGCTAGGGCTCCTTACTGACTATCTCTCTTTTAATTATTAACCCATAACTACTAATCTTTGTATTTCTACATTGGCTATCATTCCAGAGAATACCTGGTGCATCCTCTCTTTTCAGTCTCTACGTGGTGTCTCTTCCTGGTGGCCTTTCTCCTCCACCTCTCCCCAGAATTCTCATCTCATGGCCTGGCTAGTGAACAATCAGTGTTTTATTCATCAGCCAATAAGAGACACATATACACAGAAAGATATCTCCCATCAGGATTTTTTACTAGTGTGGAAGGGTGTAGGTAATCAGAAAACAAATCACAAAATTACATATAAAATAGGAGTAAAACCCCTAAACAATTTTAATAAAAGAAAAAATTGCACACTGAACAAGAAATTATGAACTGGCAGTTCAGTCAGATCTGTAAATGTGTCTTATAGTTTGGAGTGATTTGGGGTATCTTAACTTAGAGTATTCTCCTCTCCTGCAGACTTTGCCTCCTATCCAAACTTCTATTCCAGCTAAAAACCCTGAAGTGTTTCATTGAACTATAAATCTTTATTCTTCCCATTCTGCAGAACATCCATGGGAATCCTGTCCTGTCGTTTGGCCTTATGTCCCATCTGTTTAATGAAAGTTCTTGCATGGTCGGGAATATGTAACATGCTAATAACACCAATCAAATTAAATTCAAAATCAGATATTCATTAGGTTATCATAAGAAGAAAAATCTATCTTTAAGCACACTAAGGTTCTCACTGTAGCCATTTGTTTATGTGTTTATTTAAGGAAGAATTATTGAAACAAGGACTATTCTAAAATGGAGAATGGAAAAGAGAACTGATTAATAATTCCTGATGTCATTACATAAGTGGTTTACAATAAAACACATGCATAAAATTTATGCATGCAAATAAAAGGTATGTTAGGTTATGGTAGGTTATAGGGAGACAAAGAGAGAAAAAAGAGAAGAGTGGGTGAACTGGGATAGGTGAATGTTACTAATTTTAGAAGATAGGATTATACCTTATTGAGGATGTTTGAGTCAAAGGGTTAAAGGGATGAAGGAGAGCCATGGGTCTTCCACAGAGAAATATTATGAGCAAAGGAAAAATCAAACACAAATGCTGAGTCGAAATCTTCTCAGATCTCCCTCTTCCCTACCCTCCCAACTTTGTGTCCCCACCTCATTTTCTAGACCAATGTGTACACTCAAATATTTTTGGTTATTCAGTCTTCCCCTAGAGTATGTTCAAGTTACCATGGGCTATACTCGTAGAGAAAACTGACCAGCCCTTTCTCAGTAGCCAACAGTTACCAGTAGCTTCACAGCTAGGGATAAGATTGTATATCCAACATCCTTCTCCATGCTGGGATTTGGTCTGGCTTGAATTTGCAGAGATCTTGTACATTCTGTCCCAACTACTATGAGTTTGTAAGTGCAGCTTCCCTGTTGTGTTCAGGAGACACTGCTTTTTTGCAGTCAGCCACTGCCTCTGCCTCTGATCTTCCACTATGATATCTGAGCCTAAGGAGGGTGGTATGGGGTTTACGTGTTTCTTTAGGGCTGAACACTTAATAATTTCATGTGTTCCCCTCAGAACCTTTGAATTGGACCAGAAATGGTGAATAACATGAATTGACAGTAAAGTAGTGATAGTTTCTCAAAAAGAAGTGCTTACTGACTCATATAGTTGGATAAGGGATGTCATGTGGGTCATTATAAATGTATTAACCACATGTCAACAAGTCATGTCTTCTGTTAAAGACTCTCATTGTGTGTGCCAAGTGTCACAGACACTCCTAACCTAACTTTAACCACTAAGCTTCTTTTTTCTTCCTAGGCAGCACTAGATATTCTCTTGTGTTTCTTTTTATGCCGGCATCCCTCCGTTTATTCAAGCAAAAATCTCCAGGAAACATAGCTCATTTATCCCCTCCCCAAATTCGGTGAACTATAAAGTGCTGAGGATTTGGAAGGATTGCTAGCTTGGACCATTATCCATAGGGGTATCCTTTGCTTTTATTGTCACACCTTTCTTATAATGTGTTTTCCTATTATAGATGAGTATATTTCTGCTACCAATTCCATTTGCATAGTTTCTTTGACTGATGTTCCAATGCCAACCCATTTATTCTCTTTTCCTTATTTAATTAGTGCAAGTTTATATAAGCAAAGAGACACATGTGACACATGTGGGTTCATGTGCCATGGTGCACAGTACAGGTCAGAAGATAGATAGCTTGCAGTAGTCAGTTCTTCCTTCCAATATGTGGGTCCTAGAGATGGAACTCGGGTCATCTGGCTTGATGGAAAGCATCTTTACCCACTGAGCCATCTCAACAGCCCCCAGTTACTAATAAAATAACGGAGTTATAAAAGTCCTTTCCATCCTGCAGTTTCCTGTCCTGGTGCTTTTCTCCTCTCACACATGAGGCTGCATGCCATTTCTTATAGGAACTCCAGCCTTCCTCTCAGGTTATTGCATATTTCATTTCCTCTCTACCAAGTAGAAGCAAAGTTTGCCCTTGTCTCTCATTTAAAACAAGTGTGAGAACGTGTCTGTCTTACCCAGCTCATTCATTGCCTGATGTCTTACCCTGGAAGAGATCCTTATTAGCATACACTGTATCCTTCATACAAAATAGTCCTAACCTCTCACTTCCTTGCCTCTCAGGGCTTCTCTGGGTGCTCCTGACTCAGCCTTGCTGTTCGGGAAGATTTGCTTCCTGGCATTTCACACCCTGAGAGTCTGAGTAGAGGGTAGAGGGTGGATCTTCCTGACTGAAGACCATCAGTCATCCTCTGACTCATTCATAAGGCTGCTTAGCCAAGAACGGACTGTTTCATTATAATAAATCTCCAATAGAATAAGCAACTATGTTAAAAAACAGCCACTAGCAGTGCAGTTACAGAGTAAGTGATGGCGAAGGAGAATGCTCTTCTTTCCCACAGGGCAGATGTGAGAGAGACTCATCACACACGGTTCTCAACACTCAGGCTAAAGGCACAGGCAACCCACAAACAACAGCTTTGAGGAACTGTACACTTAACTAAGTTAGCATGCTTCCTTCAGAGAGACAAGTTCTGTCAGTCAGTTCTGATAGTTTCTGTCAGGCTTTCCATTTATTTAACATTAGTTTGAAAATTTAGGATATATATTTCCAAAATCATTTAAAAATTAACCTTGATGAGATTTATAGCTTCATATCTTTTCAAAAGTCATGATTTCACATCTTTTAAATTGTCAGCTAGTCTTGACAATTTCTCTATTAGAGAAATTGTGACTTCCATTGGTGAGCCACTAACAGAACCCAAATGAAATGCAAAGTAGCTGCCCTGGGTGATGAAGAGTACTACTCCAGGAATCACCTTTTCTGTAGAAAATAAATCCCATTCTCTATGAAGAAAATAATATATTAAGCACAATAAAGCATGAAATAGGAAAAGCAAATGCCAACCTTGAAGTTGCAATTACTGTAGGTGTTATTACTAATTATTTCTAAAGGGAGTTTGAATTCAAACAAAATAGCAACATCTGAAGCAATCACAAATTCAACCAAAACTCATTGCACATGTACATACAGGGCTGTGGGAAACACATGCATTACTCTTGTGAACATATTCCACAGATTTGTAGTAGCATCTCTTGTAATTTAATGTTACTCGTGTAACTGTAGGATCCGGATTCCATTTGAAAAGCTGGTTTCCCTATTGACAATATTATTTTACCAGCTTGTCACAAAGCCGCTTCAACTTCAGAGCTCAGGAGACTCGGCCCACGGTTAATAGGACGCTAAATGTTTGCCCAGCAGGGGGCGATGGTTCTGCTTTCAGCTCAGCTCTGAACCGCAGCCCTGCAATCTGCACTGCATGAAGGATCCCTTCCAAGGACAGCTCCGGGAAGGGAACAGGCTAAGCACAATCTAGTTAGAACGGGTTGTAAACATCCTCGAGGCTTCTGAATAGCAGGAGAGGAGGAATCCCAAATCGCCCAAGGTTCCTGAGTCAGTGGTGGGAGACCGGCGAGAACGGAATGCGCTCCTGAGACAGTCCACCTCCAAATGCAGTGAAGATCTGTCTTTTTCTTTCCTTCTCTTTTAGCCTTTAACTCTGGCTGAAACTTTCAAAGAAGAGATGCAATTTAAAAATTAAAAAATGTGAAAGAAAAAGCCAAACAGCCTGCTCTCAGTAAAGGGTGCAGAGCCAAAACGATCATACACAGAAGGTTATTTCCCACAGACGTGTGTGAGTTCTTCCACAAGCAGAAGAGGCAATGTCTGCTTCTTGCTTGTTTGCTTCCCATAGTGTTACGATTCTCGTTTGCTCATTTGTTCATTTACCTACTGAGACTTGTTTTACATATAAAAAATTTAAAGTTTTACTTATTTAGTGTGTGTGTGTGTGTGTGCGTGCGTGCGTGCGTGCGTGTGTGTGTGTGTGTGTGTGTGTGTGTGTGTTTATGTGAGCCGCGTGTCTGCAGGAGCCTGTAGTGGCCAGAAGAGGGTATCGGATCTCCTGGAAGTAGAGTTACAGGAGGTTACTTGTGAGCTGTCCTGTGGGTGCAGGTTCTTTTAATGCTCAGCAGTCTTTACGTCTCCATTTGTTTTATTTTTATCTTGTGACTGTTTTCACTCTTCCCATTATATCTCATTATTCTTTCACTGTCTGATGAAAGAGTTGTTTGGGGATTTTTTTCTGTATTTTTAAAGTTAATTTTCTCAGCGAATGAGATGCTAGGTTTCATTATGCTGTTTGCTATACTTTGTTTTTAGTCGCCTGTCTCCCCTGCCACTTCCCCATTCCCCCCCCCCAGCTGATCTCCTTCCGTCTATAAACGGTACATCTTTCTGTTTGAAATCATGTGAATACTTTTACGACTTTTTTTCTCCCTTCCCTCCTTCCCATCTCTTTTTCTGCTCTCATGGTCCCATTCCTACTTTCATCTCTCTCTCTCTCTCTCTCTCTCTCTCTCTCTCTCTCTCTCTCTCTCTCTCTCTCTCTCTCTCTCTCACACACACACACACTTTAAGTAAAAATTCTGCATATAAAAGAAATCATGGTATTTGCCTCTCTGATTCTCACTCATTTCATTCACAAATTTCCAGTTCCACTCCTGAAAAGGCCATGTTTTCAACTGTTTTTTAATGGTGGAAAATATTGTGCAGCATATAAGCCACATTTCCTTTACTAAGCGATCAAGCAGTGTCCAGATTCAATGGCTACACCCACAACACAACCCTTTTTACCTAGGGTTCAAGGAACACTGTGGAAGAGATGGCAGGAAGATTGTATGAGCCAAAGAACCAGAAAAAATAGTGTGCTATTGTGTTGCCTAGAACTGATAGGGAAATTTGCTCCATGATAGCCCAACAATATGGCTGCCTAAGCAAGACAAGAAAACCTATAACATCAATAAACATGCTAACTTGGAAGGGGGAAATCTCATGGGACTGCACCCCTAGACAAAGAACTATAAACAATTAAGGAATGAGGAAAGCATAAGCAATAGTCATTTCCAGGGATGAGCCCCCTAATTGGTTATGCAGTACCAAGAGGACAACCTTGAAATCATATGTATGTATGCATGTATGTATGTATGTTTACACACACACACAAAACACTAAAGTGACTCAGCAGGTTGCATTTATATATTTAGGCATTTACATGAACATATAACAATAACAAATCAAAAGGGCCATGAATTTGAGAGGGATCAAGGGGAGGATGGGTGGGGCTGGAAGGAGGAAAGGGATAGAAGAAAGACATAATTATGTTTCAATGTAAAATTAAAGTTGTTTATGATTTTTTAAAATAATTTTATAATTCTTTGAGAATTTCACATTATGTATTTTTATTCTATTTACCGCCTCCCAACTCAGATCTCCTCTATTTACCCAGACCTCCCTCCTCACATAACTTACAGTTTTCTGCTTTTGCCCCCCCCCAATTGAGTTCAGTTTGTGTTGGCCAATTACTCTTGGGTGAAGGGTCTAGCCTGGAGTGTGGTCATCCTTCCAATAGTCACACTGTTAAAGAAAACTCACTGTCCCTTTCCCTAAAGAACATCGACAGATCCTCAGCTAGTGGCTGGATTTCATGCCCACCCTCCCTGCCTCACACTGGATTTTGTCTGGCTTGAGTTTCCTCAGGTTTTATGCATGTTGCACAATCACTATGAAATTAGTGTTTAAGTGCTCGGTTGTGTCCGGAAAACATAATTTCTTTGAAGTCATCCTCTCCTCTGGCTTTTAGAAGGTATCTGAGTCTTAGAGGAAAGGGTAATTTGTGTGTTCCACTTAAGGCTGAGGATACCATAGGTTCTTTAACTATACATACTGAACAGTAAAGGGCCTCCATGTTGCTTACCATCTACTGAAAGAAGATTCTCTGAAGAGAACTGAGAGATGTCCTGATATATGGGTATTAGCAATGAGTTATTAGGAAGCATCTTAATACTGTTTCTATGTATCAGAATAATAGTACTAGACTCTCCCTTAGGGTCTATAACCCCCTTAGCCATGGGTTTTGGCCCTGTCAACTGTAGCAGGTATGGGTTCAATGTCATGGAGTGGGCCTTAGACCCAATCAGAAGTGATTGGTTATTCTCATAACATTGGTGCCACCATTGCTTCAGTGAGCATATCTTGTCGGGCTATTTGTTAATTGCAGCTCCCAGGGTTCACAGCTGGGAAAAGCTGATGACATTTGTCCATCCAGCATTGTGAACTTTAACCAGTGAAGATGAGGCATCCTGGACAATACCAGCTTTATTCCCCATGTTCTACGTACGACCCAAGTATGTACACATTTCTTATCTGATCATCTTCTGATGAGCATCTCAGCTACAGTATAGCAACCAGAATGAATGTCATATTCCTCTGTGTTGTTTTTGAGATGCATTTTGTTGTAAGACCTAGGCTGGCCTCAGCTTCAGAGTTCTGCCTCAGCCTCCCAAGTAGCGATATGCACATCGAGTAAGCTTTTAATTCTAATCTCGTCTTCCTTCTTTCTCCAAGTTTTACCTCAGTTAGATCATTATTTCTCTCTTTTATTTTTCTAATCTCTCACCTTAAATTTTTTCTTTTCTAATTTTAGTTTGGTGTTTTAAAGGGGGTATTGAGCTACCTCTTTCCTTTCTGGTCTTCCCTTCTATGTTTCCTTTGTATTCTTTTCACTTATCTTTGGTATCATTTTGGGGTTATTTTTGCATATCCATTTGCTTCTAAGACTTTTCCAGCGTGTCTGAAGAATTGTATTAGCTTATGCCATGGTTGCTGTGACACAAATCAATGTAAAATAGGTGGATTTATTTGGGCTTTTAATTGAAGGATAGAGCCCATCATGGCAGGGAAGGGATGAAGCCATGACTCTCTTCACCTTCTACATGTCTTAGAGAAAGCGGAGAGACTGGAAACACAACAGGGTTGTCAATGCTAAGTCCCATCTCCTGGAAGCAATCTTCCCGCAGCTAGGCCCTACGTCTCAAAAGTTCCACAGTTTCATAAAGTAGCGTCACCATTTAGGGACAAAGCATTTAATTGTATGAACTTGAAGGGGAAGTTTCACATGAAAGCTTTATCAGAAATCTATTTTGCTTGCTAGTCAAGTGTGAGAATCTATTGAAGCTAAACATATATAGACCTGCATTCTCCAATATGGAAGCTAAAATGTCATGGGATTATGGAACATTTGAAATGGGGCTGCTAAAAACTGAAACACTTTATAATTAAAAAATGCACACTAGAATTTGAAATTATAACATGGAAAACAGAGCATAAGATATCTTACTAGTTATTTTTAACTATTACATGTTTAAGATAATACTTTTGATTTGCTGAGCTAAATACAATTTGTTAATAATACAAATTCATTTCTTATGTTTTAAATGGATATGTTAAACCATTTAAATTTATCTATGAAACAGGTGTCATTTTTTAATAGTGCTGTTAAGAAAGGTTATATAAAAAACATTTCCAAATATATACTAGCCAAGTCCTAACTTTTGATCTCTAATGCACTTAGATTCTAAAGCAGAAGTACTGATGTCTTTAATTCTGAAAAGGAAACACCAAAAGTAGTAGAAATAGGAGAAGAGAGGAGATGTTCAGTGTGTGATTGATAACACAATTTCTGACTTTTTGAAGGATATTTGTTTTGAAGCATATGAGGGTCTTGGAGTTAAAGACCGGGCACATCAAAGTAGGGCTTTTGGCAGCTGAGGAAATAGCAGAAGCAGGGAAGTCATCTCTACTTCTTTCTTCAAGTAGACCATGAAGGAATCTATGACCTCAAAGCCCATAAAACCTCCATTCCATTTATTTGTCTCTGCTCCCCTCTGCTAGGATAACAAGCATTGGAAACCATGACTGGCTTTTGGCATGAATGCTGTAGAGTCAAATTGAGGTCCTCATGTTGCAGAACAAGTCCCTATTTATTAAAAACATTATGTATAAAAAAACCCTCCATTCCAGAGGAGCCTTCCCTTTACCAAGAGAAAAAGAGTATCTTTGTTTCCAAAGACACAGAGGTCTGAACAGGTTGGCCTATGCTTCAAGTTGGTTCTTAAATATTGTCTCTTGTCATTCAATTGTATTTCTGCCCAACTTTCCATGAGATACTCCTTATTTCTTTGTGTCTTCATTTCTGAATATTCCTGTGTCATGGTAATTTCATATTGAATCATCTGTATGCTTATTTTTCTTTGCCTTTTATTATTCTTTGCCTTTGTCATGAGCCTTGTGAGAAATGAAAAGTCTCTTTCTTATGTACATGAGACAATTGACAGCAAGTGCTGCAGCTATTTCATCAGTACTTGGAAAAAGAAAGTAGTTAATAGCATGAGGAGGTGCAAAGCCCAAGTCAGCCGTCCTTCGATCTTAGAGCACATGTTCTGGTGGGCAGGGGATGGTGTGCACATGGAGTAGAACAGGAGAAGGAAATAGAAGTGCTTAGACAAGATGAGGCTGCTAAATGATTCTCAGCTTTGCAGCACCCTGTGAATTCCTCAACTTCATCTGTTACAGTTTCAACTACACCCTCAAACATGGCCATGAGTTTTCCTTGCTCACTCTGCAAGTAAAAAAGTATAAAAGCATGCAAGGAACACATACTGTCAGGCATTGTACACCTTAAACTTCAGTCATGACAATCATACCTAATACCTACAGCTGTGGTCTTTATTATTGAAATTCTTAAGTCCACACATTGCCATTTCTGCCTGCAGAGAAATCACTTATGTAGGTTAGAGGAAATTTTGAGTAGCTTGTATTAGGGCTTGGAATCAAGCAACTCCATGTTTTAATTGTGGTCTTACCGCGTCCTAACAGGGTAACAGTGAATTTGTCACTCTTCTCAAACTAATTTTCGTGTTTGGCCCAGATGGAGAGGAACAACAGCACTGACCACAAAGTGTTGTTGAAAGGAAAAAAAAGAAGTAATTCAAATGCTGACATTTACTAAATACACGGTAAATGTGTTATTTACAGTATTACTATGAGACAAAATAGTTATTATTTCCAAAAAGTAGTCATACATTTTATGGAAGTCAAACACTACAGGAAAACATAAGGAAATATCAATCGACTAAGTCATTCATGATTCAAATATTACTCAAAAATATTTAAAGTTGTAACAATCTGGAAATAAAAACTGATTTTTCCAAGTAAAATATTTTCATGATACATTTGTCATGGTTGGCAGGCTCCATAAGCTACATCTTAGCGTATTTCATCAGTATAAATGTTTTCCTAAATGACACTGATATGAATGACAAAGATTTTAGAAAAAAAATTTTGAAAAAGAGTGTCCAGAGGGTAACAGTATAGTGGCATGCAACATTTTACTACAGAATAATCACCCTTGTGGTTTGGTCGAACAGGAAACTTCTTCCACTTCATTCTGTAAAATTTTATTCACTAAAAACTTCCTCACACACTAACGCTCACACAATTCATCCCCCCTTTCTTTTTGTTTAAGCACTTTAGTCTTTTGCTTTAAATGTTAACCAACTTTAACATTTTTCTATTAATTAAATCTATTCATAACACACAGGGACACAATGGAGGAGGAGCAGCAGGCAGGGGGTGGCGCTTCCGAATTTGGTTCAGCAGAGTCTTCTTAGAATAGAGGTTTGAGTCCATCTCCAGCCAGTTTTCTAAACAATGAAGAGCTCCTAAATTGCATTTCAATAGACACAGTTTTGCACAGTAGACTTAGGACGCTGTGTTTTGAGGTCAGTTAGGCAGGTATTGTAGAGAATCTGCTGACAGTATTGAGAGAAATAGATGGTAAGACCCAGAGATGGCTCACTGGTTAAGATCATTTGCGGTTCTCCCAGAGATTCTGGAGTTCTGTTCCAGTAGTTATGTTATGGCTCATTCCCACAGGATACTGTAGTTCTGTGGAATTCCGATGCCCTCTTCTGGGCTCTTGTAGGCACACATACACATGTGGTGCACATATATTCACCAAAGCACACACACACATAAAATAAATCAGTATTTGTTTTTAAAAGGGAAAGACTGACTCAGCTGTTAAGAGCACTGGTGCTCTTCCAGAGGACCCTGGGTTCGATTCCCAGCACCCACATAGCAGTTCACAACTGTCCATAACTCCAGTTCCAAGGGATCTGACATCCTCACACAGACACACATGCAGAAAAACAATAATGCACATAAGAGAAGAATAAATAGGTCATGAAAAAAGGAGGAAAAGCATGCTGGAATGCCATGTTCACTCTTAATGCATGGGAGACCGGCCAGGCCCTGCCCCAACCTATTGTGCCTGACTGTGTTGACTCCTCATGGGAGCCCTTACTGGTGTGTAGGAGTGAACTGGGAGTGAGCTAGAGGGTAGGTAAGGAGGGTGGAAGAAGGTGAGGGGGTTGAGAGGAGGGATGGGAGGGAGAATTGTGGTTGGAATTTAAAATGAAATGAAAAAAATAAAAATGGAAAAAAACAAACCAAAAAAAAAAAAGGAAAAGAAATACCTTCAACTTGTGATATGTAGCCAAAGGCAACAGCAGTAGCCTATATTGTTTTCAGAATTACTTGGATTCCTCTGACCAAAAACTTGAAAGAATGCTTTCCATCCTTGTTACTGTTATTTTCTTTTATTAGATAGCCTATGACTGTTGAGGGGATCACCCCAAGTGGCATAACTTCATTTATGTATGTGTGCATACATATACACTTAAGTGTATGTTATGTGTAATTAGGCTAAAAAGAATAATATGATTACCTATGATTTTTTCAAATATCCTTAGTGTGTATTTATCTCTCCCTCTCAATATTAACCCCCCTCAGTTAGTTCACTTCCCCTGGTTTTCCAACTTTCTCCTTCATGACACCTGTCCCATGCTATTGATTACCCTCCTTAGAGCACCTCTTCCCTCATGGTCACTTTCTGTTTTTCTAGTTGATGCAGTTACTCCAGTTTGTATACTCACATCTGAAAACTCGGAGCTAAGAACTGCAAATGGAAATGTACACTTGGTGAAGAGCTACAGGCAGTTTCACAGGGGAGAGCCAAATTTCTTCTCCAATGACATGTGATCAGCCCTAAAGACATATATACCTCTGAGCAACACTAAATGAATTCAAGAAAAGATACCTTGAGTTTCAGATGAGATGGTGTGTGTGGGGGGGGACATGGGAAGATTTGGAGGTGGAGATAGTGAATGATGTAAAATAATTAAATAAAAGAAGAATAAAGAAATCTATACTTGACGTAACAAATCGCCTATTACAACATGTAGATAAGTGTTATACACACAACTCATAGACAAATGCTTTATTAATACTGAATCATGAATGGTCACTCTCATTATTTTGTAGTCTTACAAGTCCAAGTGTGTTCATGTTCAGGTTTTGTCTGATCAAGAATGAATGAAGAATCTGTAACTGGTTCCTTTTGTTCTGTCACTTTTTTCCATTGTAAACACAATTTTCTTCTCTCTACTTTGTTTTCTATTTTCCTTTACTGAAACTAGATTTTTAACACAGTATTTTCTGATTATGGTTTTCCCTCCTCCAACTCCAATGTCCTCTCAATTTCCCCATGCACAAGAATTCCTCTTTTTTGTTAGCATACAGGCATCTAAAAAATAAAATAAAATTAGACAAAATACAAACAGATACACCAGAATAGGACAAAATAAACAAGAAAAAAAGAGTCAAAGAAGAAATCTCAAGAAACACATATGGACACAGACACACAGAGAAATCCCATAAAAACACAAAACCAGAAGCCATAATGCACGCACGCACGCACTCACTCACGCGCGCGCGCACACACACACACACACACACACACACACACGCGCGCACACACACAGGACCTGTAAAGCAAAGGGGGAAGCCCCCCAAATCATTACCAAACTGCCATTGAGCTCACTTGGGGTTGGTCATCCTCTGCTGGGCATGGAGCCTGCCTTTAAGAGTGAGATTGCTTTATTGATTTTGCATGCAGCATTTTGTTCAAAGGCAAAGAATCCACTTAGGATGTATCCATATTCCCACTCCCAATTGACCACCATGGACCTAGTCTTCCGGTGAGTTCTGTTTATGTCTCTACATACTGATTTTTATTTAAATTTTTGTTCTTTAATGATGACAGAAGCTATTGCCTATGCAGGAGTTTAAATCAAGTATTTGGAGAGACTTAAGCCTCATAGAATTTTATAGATATATTAGTCGATGTCTTCTAGTTTTTAAGTATACCAATGCATTCTGTTGTATATTATATTTGGTACTTTGTATTATTACCAATAGAAACTGGTAATTTTGATTTTCTTTGTTTTGTATGTGTACAAGTGTGTGTGTGTGTGTGTGTGTGTGTGTATGTGTGTGTTCCTATATGCACATGTGCATGTGGAAGCCAGAGGACACATTTTGGTACCATCCACCTTGACTTTTGACACAGGGTCTAGCATTAGGTTGAAACTCACCAGCCAAGATGGTCTCATGGATCTGGCTGTGTCTGCCCCTCCAGTTCTGGGAATACAAGTGTGTGTCACCACACACCAAGATTTTTATATAGATTCTCATGTCTGAAATCACTTCATGAGGTTTGCATGTCAAGAACTTTACTGCCTGAGCTATCTTCTTGTCCTAAACATTGATTTTCTCCGCTGAGCTTAAAGCCATAACTAAAGGGAAGCCATATTTTCATATAAATACTTTTCAATATTTTGTCAATTTACATGGACACATCCTTGTCATCTTTGTTCATTTAACAATTGCATAAAATATACACTGACTTAAAAGTTGATAATACCTTAAAATGGAGTGGAAACTTTCTTGCTGTACATGTGACAAAAATCTATAGGTTAAATTTCATCTGTGTACATGCAAATGTGTCATTTTAAAAATCATCTTGTCACAGTTGCTGTTTTACATATTGGTGGCTAAAGAGACTTCAATAACTGTGAATATATCATAGAAATTAAATGGGTGTTTATTAGGATTGTTTATGTAAAGTACAATATCAAATTTATAAAAGTTTATTTTTAATAAAACAAAATTTAATTACTTCCTCTCTTTGATGTGTCAGTCATAAGTGACTGGGCACAATTTTTTTCTTAAAATCTTTTTATGACTACAGAATTTCACAAAAAGAAAACCATGTTGTAAGTTTATGAATTATAATTAAATCACCCAAGGATATGAGATCAGAAAACATGTGGCCTCCTGGAGCACACTGACAGCAAAATTCTTCAGTCTGAGATTTTGCTGAAGTAGAATTGATGGCACTTGTGTTCTGTCTCATCCTTCTCTCATTTCCTCTCCTTCTCCCTGCTGACTTTGCCATTTCCCAGTTTCCTTCCTTTCTTTGGATACACAGGACAGAAGGCAATGGGCGACACTGAGCCAGAGGCAGCAGAACTGGAGGAAGAGAGTGGAAGGAGCTGATGCTCAGCAGTGTAAGGACGCTCTGGCTTTGACATGGTGATGAACATTGGAAAGACCCGCATCAGGGCACAGACTGACCTCAGAAAGAAGGGATCTCAACAGAGCCTGACATGATTGCTGGACCTTGGAGGGTAACGAGCGCAGAAAAATCCAAGGTCCAACCTTAGAATACAGAACAAAAGAGCAATTGCATTTAAAAATGAGCTTGTGGAAAGGAACAAACAAGAAGAAATCAATGAAATTACCAAGAGTGAACCAATTAAAAAATCATTGAAATGATAATAAAAAAGAAAATGCTGACTTTTGTGAACAGGGTCATCAAATTAGTAAGCTAATATGCAGGCTAAGTAAAAGAGGGAACTTTCTAAATAAAGTTGTCCAATATCTCAAAAGACTCAAAAGGCAGACAATGTGATGGTTAGATTTCATTGTCAACTTGACACAACCTAGGGTCTTCTGGGATAAAGTACCCTCAGTTATGAGACTGCCCAGAGTAGACCAGCCTGTTAGCTTGCATGGTCTTGATTGATGATTTCTCTGGGAGAGGCCAGACTACTATAGGCAGGTAAGCTGTATTCCTAACTACACACCCAGTCTGTATGTCCCTTGCATAGATGTTTTTATGGCTGACCGTTTTGTATTAGATAATCAATAGGAGTGTTCTTCCCTGTAGAAGACTATTTCTTCTTCTCTCAGCATTTTAGTTGCCTGTAGTTCTTTGTGTTAAGGTTGTGGCCTAGTGGGCTTATTACTTTTTACATTGTTAACATTTCAATATTTCATATCTTGGGTTTGAGTTGGAAAACAAGACCTAAGGTAGCTGCTCTGGTGATGTCTCTTAAGGATCTCTAGTCTTTGCTAGTGTAGATGAAAGACAGAGTGACAGAAAGAGGGAGGAAGAGAGAATACAAACTATATAACATATGCATTTTTGTGTAATACGTTGTACCCGGCTCTATTTTAACTATTCCCTTTTATTTCAAGTACTCCCTTCTTCATAATAGTTTGCTGACACATTGGAAGTAAGCAACACATTCAGGTATTTTCCTTGATGGGTTTCAGGATATTAAAGTAAAAACAACAAATGTCCTTTGGGAAATTACAATATAATTGATAAACCAGTTGGATTGCTATCTCTGTGACAACATACTCAGGAGGTGACAAATTAAGGGAAGGTTTATTTTAGGTCATAGTTTCCAGGTTTCATCCTACTGTTACTGAGCTTCACCATTTCTGGAGGGAGGACATTGCAGCAGAAGTGGGTTCTGGGGGAAAGTCTGATGCTTAATGGTGGCCAGGAAATATATAATGAAAGACTTCGAAACCACAACAGCATGTAGCTTCAAGAGTACATTCTCGGTACTGTTTTTTCAACTAGGTCCCATTTATAAACTTTCCTCTACTTGTCAATGTTACTACCAGCTGGGGACAAAGTCCTTAACAAAGCAGGAGCATTTCATATACAAACCCCAATGGATAATATTTAGAGAAGGTTTAAGGAAAGGCTTGAAGATTCAAGCAAATAGAATGTTAATTATCATATTGATTACCTTCCAAGATGCCTGAACATTGTAATAGTGGACTCCAAATAGTTGGCTCTTGACCCACTGCTTTTCCGTCTTCACATGTATTCCTGTCATTATCTCCTCAGCACTGATATAGGAGCAGTAGACTTACTCTTGGGGCTTGGCATCATGTCTCTTGGTCTTCATTGCTGATGACCTCCCTTAAGATTTTGCACCTTGCATTCTCACAGTTGTTGGGCATCTCAGTCAACCCCTGCTTCTTACACTCTGGCCTTTGTGGTCACTGTGCTCAGTCCATCCATTAGTACCTGCAATAACCCCAGATCCACTGGGCTTTATTTTCTTGGCCTGGCTTCAAGATTCCTAGTTTTTCTCGCTGCTGGTCTTCGGCGCACTGATCAAGGGCTCCCCAGTGGACAAGGATCTATTTGCCTGTTTAACTTCTGTCCTCAGCATTTCAAAACTATTAGTCAGGATCTGGACTGGAGCCAAGAGAATATGAATATTTTAAGATGCTCACTTACTCCTGTACTCCCTTACCCCTAGCATCTGGAAGACAGATAATGACTCCCCCAGAGTCCTGCTTATCCATACCACATATTAATTTTAGTTATGATCCTAATAGCTCATTCCTGGCTATTAAGTTTAGGAAAACACAAGTAGACATGAGGACTTCTGGCATGCTGAATTAGCACAGAGTGGCTTTTGGACATTGGAGAGACAAGTAGAATGGAGGGCTTGAGCCATGGAACACCTACAGCTTAAGATATTCCCAACTTTTTCTTCTTAGTGGTTGATTCTGCCATTTTCATTCCAATAGGATCCTTCTGTGACAGTCAGATTAACTATAAGATAAGTGTAGTTTCCAGCCAACTTATTGTCAGTGTAGGTTTCCATTCCTAAAATCCACTCAATCCCCAGGCATTTGTGCCTCCAGCTGCATCACTATAAATACAAGGTCCTTGCTCTAAGGAACCCCCCAACTGTTAAACTCATCTGCAGGTATGTGATGCCTCATGGAAGCCCAGCCTCTCAGGCACCTTCCTCTCTTTAATTTCTCTGGCCTCCAGCATTTTTCTCTCTGGGGGAAGGTATCTCTTATTTCACTAGCATTTAATTTCTAGGGACAAGAAAACAAACTGAGTCTGTGAATGGAAGAGGGGAACCAGCGGTAATCCTGCTGCCAAGGGCTGGATCATTGAGCACCTGCCTTGGCCTTCGCCACACCACATAGTCTTCAGCACACCAAGGGATTGCTCCTATTCCAGGCTTTACTTCTAGGCTATTCCTTTGGTCACTTATGACTTCTCTTCTGCTCTTGGCTTAACTTCCTTATGATCCTATAACCAACTCTTCATTGTCTTCTTTCTTGACATCTTTTATTCCTTCCTTTCTTTGGAGGATTTCCCAGAAGAGCACACCTGTTGAAGTAGCTCACCTTATTTGTCAGATTTCCTCTTTTCTTTTGATTTATACAAACTTAAAGAAAAAGTAAAACTAAATTCTCTTGATAATAAACACTTAAAATAATTCTAGTATCATAGTAAAATTTGTCACATAATTTGTGTACACTTTAACGATACATCCCAAGCCTAAGGCAGGTCTTCATAAATTTTACATTGTAGTAAGTGGAAAAGAAGCGGTCATTGCCTACAAATACCTAGTGTTATTTATTTTAAAATTCAGACTAGCAAAATACTTGTATAAGATGAAGGAAAAATCCAGTGTAAGTATTCTGTTGAGCAAAAATGAAATAAAAAATTTCTCCTTTCATTATGGAATAAACAGTACCTTTATTGGTCTCCAATAACAACATATAGTAGAACTTACAATAAAAATTAAATTGAATGTGAAATTATTGACCATATCATATTAATACATGAGAAAATCTGTTTTGTTTCTTACAGTCAATGGGAAAAATGTTTTTTATTACATTTCAGCTGTTGATTATATACCATATATAATGTATTTGAAATAAGGATTTGATCAGAAAATGTATTAATGTAAAAATAAATATGATAGGTACTATCTTCTCTACATTTCTCCTTAAAAGAAAATTGAGAATTTTGTGTGCCATGGGATAAAAAGAAGAAATCAACACTAGGAGTAGGTTATTAATAAAGTCTGAAAAAATATTAGCTTATCTTACGTGTCAAAAGTCTAAATTATTCTGTCTGTGTTTACAATTTCATTCTAGTTATAATTCACTGTATATGACATCAAACACGTGATCATATGTATATCCATATTAGAAACATTCTTTAACATTTTTACAAATGTATTTGTGAATATCTCTATGTTGCCTGCATTCCCAACACCTGAAAAGTAGTTTGTTACTGTGAACCCTACTTGAATTTATCAGATACAACAAAAAGTCATATAATATTAAGGTATTTATGAATAGCAATGAGTACTTGAGCTATAAAAACAAAACAAAGACATAAGAAAGAATATTGTGATACATATAAATAGTTAATTATTGAGACTACAAATGATCAAATATCAAGTTGAAAAAAATGGAAAGTACAAAGAAAAGGACACAGCCACAGCTGAATACTGAACTGAACTCAAAGAACCCAGAGACAGAGAGGGAGGACTGATGAGCAAAGGGGTCAAGATTGGGCTTGTTTAACCTACAGACACAGCTGACCTAAACAAGGGGTAGCTCTTGAACGCCAGACTGATGTCTGGGAATCCAGCATGGGACTTGATCAAGACCCCCTGAATGTGGGTGTCAGTGAGGAGGCCTAGGCAATCTATGGGGCCTTGGGTACTAGATCAGTATTTATCCCTGGCATAAAATGGACTTTGAGTGCCCATCCCACACTGAGAGATGCACTCTCAGCCTGGACTCTTGGGGGAGGGTGTAGGCCCTGCCCTGGATGAAATGACTGACTATGGACACCCCCCATGGAGGGCTTCACCCTCCCTGGGGGAAACAGTGGGGACAGGGGGAGGTGGGGTAGGGGCTAGTGGGAGGCTGTGTGAGGAGGGGAGGGAAAGGGAGAAGGACCTGGGATTGACATGTGAAGCAACCTTGTTTCTAATTTAAATTAAAAAAAATTATTCAAAATAGAAAACAAGATCATTTTTACATTTCTAAAGCATACTTATATATTCTGGAAGACCATCATCAGTTAGAAGACCCAAGACTTCATTTCCCTTGATTTATACCAGGGCAACAGAGCATTTGATGACGGCTTCCTCCTAAATGACAGTTCTGTGACCAGCAGACACGTACTCTAGGTACCGTTAATTGTAAATTTGAAAACAAACTCTTTTTAACAGAACGTATTTCTACGTTCTGGAGCTGGACAGGAGAGAACGGAATGATGTAAATACAGCATGTATGCATGAAATTTTCCAAAATAAATAAATAAATAAATAAATAAATGACCAAAGAAGCAAAACAACTTTTTAAACAATCAGCCAGAGGCTGGAGAGATAACGCAATAGCTAGCAGTGCCTGCTTCTCTTGCAGAGGACTTAGGCTCGTTTTCCAGAATCTACTTGGTGGCTCAGTCTTTCAAAATTCTGGTTTACAGAGCTTGTGTGGCCTCATTAGTAACCAGGCATGCGTGTACTACACACACACATGCATGTTGGCGAAATACTCATAGTACTTGTAAAAACGAGTGTATTTTGAATGTGTAGTATTTTTCTTATTTCTTAGAGAATTTTATACAATGTATTTTAATCATATTCAACTCCTGTTCCTCCCCCAAACCTCTCCCCATCTCCTTCCATGGGCTCCCATGAGCTGCATATACACAATATTTACATAAAAGTTTCAGTCCCCAAACTGTTGAGCTCTATGTTAAATGTCTGGAAAATGGTCATATTGTGTTTCTCCCTCCAAGCGCCACATTCAGGTTTTAGTAAACTCATTTTTGTTTTGGAGTGAAGATTTTAATTAATAACTAACTAACTAAAAAATAAACAAATAATGTAAATTTATTTTAATTAATTTAATTTAAATATTTTAATTCATAGTCTTCTGCTAATTCTAAAGCTTCTTTTTATTTCAAAGCTAAATAAGGTTGTAAAGTTCAAGAAAAAAAACAGGGAAAGGAGAGGGAGCTGGGATTGACATGTGAAGCAAGCTTGTTTCTTATTTAAATAAATAAAATGAAGAAAAAAAGAAAAGGAAAAAAACAGCTAAAATATCTTTGCCCCTCTTTGTAACTAAGATGCATTCTCAGAGTTCTAAAGTAAAATTGTTTTTAAATGTGTGCTTGGGAAAATCCGTTTTCTTTTGTGCGGTAGCATTGGTATATCAGCTACATTCCAGCACAGAAGTATGACACAAATCATACTCCACATCTTGCTTTGAAAAGAAAGAAAAAGCACGAAATTGGGTGGGCAGAGTCTGAGATGGAGGATCTGAGAAGAGTTGGGGTAGGTAAAAAATACAATCAAAATACACTATATGAAATTATCAAAGACTAAACACGCATGTATAATGCATGCTTTCTGGATTCTTTGCCATAGTTATTTGGATCTTGTTTACAGGTAGTAAAACTTACCCTATTTTGACACAGTTTCATGAACAAGTGTGTGAAGTTGTGAAACCAACATCACAGTCAACTAAGTGCATCCCCAAAGTGCTGACACTCTCTTGTTACTTTTCTCTGTCATTTTCTCAGTATTGTTAAAGGGAGGCCACACTGTGTTTACATAGCCCAGTGTCTTTGGCATTCTTCCTGCTCTGGGTAGCTGTGGTGTCAGGAAATGAATACTTTCATGTCTTCATGATTGCAATTTTCTGAGCCAACTTTGAAGAACCCTGGATTATTGGATTAAACTTGGAAACTTAGACAGCTTAGTCCTTTGTCCCCCACAAAGGATAAAATGATGCTTTCTGAGGTAGACCCCCCCCCACAGATACGATGTATTTATTTTTCAAAAAGTAATGACTTGTGAAGTGGTGAGGTTAATACTTTAATTTAAAGGATTTTGAATAATGAGAGAGTTCTGTTCTCTCTCAGAAGCAGCTGTGTACAAATACCCATATTCCAAATTCTGGTTCCCTTGTTGTGAGGGAAGTTTCTCTTAGGTCCATTCAGGGCTCATCTGTCTCTCAGCAGTTTCCTCATTGGAGTGTGAATAAACAACACAGTTATTACTAACTGAATATTATTTAGCTCTTCTTGACCCATAGTCTGTATGTTTTCATCCAGAGTGATGTGAACATACAGAGATATTAAAAACATTAAATAGTTCAAATTGCCCTTTAAGAAATTGCTCATTTCCTTAGTCTCCTGTGGTATCAAGGGTCTCCTTACAAGCATTATTCCAATGCTGAGCACCATAGCTAGCCAAGAAACTGTTCACTTTATAACAGTGCTCAAAACTTATGGCAGTCAATTGTTTTTACTGATGTTACTATTTTTATATCATTAGAGCCAACATTAATTTCTTTTAAATGCTGTAACCATTCATATTTAATGTAATTACTGATATGACTAGGTTAAAATTCATTATCTTGCCATGTGTGTTTGTATGATTATGATTAATACATACCAAGTTGATATTTCCTTCCTTTTTGTCTTTTTCAAATTAGTAGGAAAAAGTTTATTTAATTTTATCATCATTTAATTCTTTTAGTGACCTCTATGACTTATAATCGTCTCTCCCTTTAATTCAATTCAGTCTGTTTGCAAATAGTAGTGTATCTCTTTATGAGTTGTATAAGAAATTTACAATACTATACTCTCAAGTTTGTATTTTCATCTTTTACCTTGTTTCTATAACTTTAATTCCACAAGTATGCATATATAATATACATAGGTAATTTTTTCTATAAAATGTTTTAGAAAAGTAAAAAAATTATGAAATGGATTTGCATTTATTAATGACATTTTCTGTATCATACACTTTCTTTATAGGTATAAATTTGAATCTAGCATCATATGTGTTTAGCCTGGGAATTGTTTTTAATCTTTTGAAAACAAAATACAATTATATCATTTTCTTCTTCCCTCTTCTCCCTTAGATCCTTCCCTTATACCCCTGTTCTCTTTCAAATGCATAGTCTCTATTTTTAAATTTCTTGTTACATGTATGTATGTATGTATGTACATACATTCTTAAGTATATAAATGACACCTGCTCAGTCTGTATAAATTCACAGCTTGTACAACATTCAGGAATGAATACTTAGTACGAGGTAACCGATTTGGAACTTCTCTCAAGAAGACTATCATTCTCTGAGCTTTTCTTAGTTATCTATAGTTCTTTGTCTATGTTTGAGTCTCCATGAGATGTTCCCCTATCATGTTAGAATCTCTATTGGTGTCATTATTATTCAGGTCTTGACTCTTACCATTTCCTTTTTTAATATGTATTTATTTTATGTGAATAGTGTTTTGCCTGCATGTGTGTATGTGCACCACGTGCATGTCTGATGCTTGTGGAGCTCAGAAGAGGGCATTGGAGCTCCTGTAACTAGAATTACAAATGGTTCTGAGCTACCATGTAGGTGGTAGGAATGAAATTCAGCTTATCTTCAAGACCAGCAAGTGCTCTTAACCACTGAGCCATTCAGTGCATTTTTAAACTAAATTTATGGAGGACTGGACAGTGAACCAAGTAACTATAGGTAGAATTCTGGGTTACTGCTTGAATATTATTTCAAGTACAGCACAAACATTTTTAGTTGTTCTGATCTTGTTGGTGGAGGCTTATGGAGAGTTTTTTTTTTATTTTCTACAGGGCCTAGACTACTCTTTTTTATCATTTTTTATTTTAATTTTAAATAGCTTGTTTTACATGTCAATCCCAGTTCCCTCTCCCTCCCCTCCTCCCGCACTCCCTTTCCCCCCCACCCTCCCACCCTATTGCCAAATCCTTCCACATAGGGGATATCTAGAGTCTGTCATTTCACTCTGGGTAGGGTCCAGGCACTCCCCTAAGAGTCCAGGCTGAGAGAGCATCCCTCTTTGTGCTATAGGCACACGAAGACTGTTTGTATATCAGGGATAGACACTGATCCACAGCTCAGGGCCCCATAGGTTGCCCAGGCCTTCTCACTGACACTCACATTTGGGGGGTCCAGATCAGTCCCATGCTGGCCTCCCCACTGTCGGTCTGGGGTCCAAGAGCTCTCCCCTGTTCAGATCAGCTGTCTCTGCTGGTTTTGCCAGCCCAATCTTTGCCAATTTGCTCATCACTCCTCTCTCTCTGTCACTGGGTTCCTTGGGTTCAGTTCAGTGATTAATTGTGTGTTTGCCTCTGCTTCCATCAGTCACAGGATGAAGGCTCCCAGATGGTTATAGACATCAAGTTCATTATCAGGAATGGGCATTCGAGGTGGTCTCTCCACTATTGCTTAGCTTGCCAATTGGTGTTATCACTTTAGATCACTCGAGGTCGCTCTGGTGCCTGATCTGTCTTCTATCCTATGATTCCCTCTTCCCCCTATTCTACCCCCACCCACTCAACTTCCTGTTCCCCCATGACCAACTCTCTTCCTCTTCACCCCTCTCTTCTTCCCAGCTCCCACTCCCCCCCACCCCTCACCGTGTTCCCCATCCATTCAGACAACTTCATCATAGTATTGGCTGTGATTCAAAAAAATATAATTAATACTCGATTTTGTTTAATATTGATGGTAACTATATAAATTATATGAGCACATGCCACCTGTAATAGGGCCAGAACTGTCACAAAAAATGATAATACCTGAAAACTTAATTTCTCATTGAAAGACCCAAAATGTGTTCCTAAAATGTGATTTCTAAACTGTGTTCTGATTTTAGAAATTATAGTTCCATTAGTATTTCAATAAAGGTATCATGATTTTACTAGTACAGCTAGTGGGTAGAGACGTTCAAAGAAACTTCAAAGAGAAAGAAAAAACTGGGATATATCCAAGTAAATATTCTAGAATTTTCCACAATTGACTGTCTCTGAGAATTCTAGGAGATGTATCTCTGTAGGCTTGTCTGCCTTACTTTATGTTTTCTTCTATAAAAGGGCTCTCGTTTTCACATTCATATTTAAAAAGTAAGCACCTTGACTCTCACACCTTGTAACAAGAGAGACACCTTTACCTAATCTCTCTATCTGGAGTATCTTGATTGCTACCAATTTAAGTTTGGTGTATTCAGCTCTTCTCTAGATGTCTGGCACTACGAAGGCCAGACTCTTTGTATACCTGGAGAAGTTATTGAGTCTTTCTATGCCACCATACTGCCACTCAAAAAAAAAAAGACTAATATTTAGTTACTTCCAGAGAGTAGGTTGATACAAGAAGTCAATGAGATGAGAAGTGAAGCAAGTGCCAATTCAAGGCATGGCACAAAATTGTTAATTGTTATTTGTTTATATTATCTATGTTACTAATATTAATAGAATAACACAACCATTAGTATTTATATAACGAAAGAACATCTTGATTTTTCAAACCAGTAATGTCTGATAACTTAAGATGGAAACAACATCTCTTGATAACTACATAACTAGCTATCTCAGAAAAATTTTAAAAAGTCACATGTTCTTGCTCATCTATGGATCCTAGCTCCAAATCTTCAGATGTGATTATGTAACCTGGAGTAACACAGATATCAGAAAAGTGAAATGGAACTGCAGGGGTTAGAAATGCTAGAGAGTAGATTGGCACAATATAACTGACACCATGGAGAAATTATGAATAACAACAAGCTCTAATTATGGATGGGAGAGGGAGGTCAGCACAGAACTAGGAGGAAAGAGGAGGGAAAATAACCCCAGGGGTGTTTGAATAAACCATAAGTAATCATATGATCTTTTGCTTACATAAGTATGTAATGTATGAATGTATATATTAAAGTGAAATTTCAAAGCAACCCCCAGAACCATAGGCTATAGTGACATATTATTTAATATTTATTAAAGCTTGCCTAGGATTCAGAAGCAAACCCAGCCACCAACTATAGAGGTCAGGCAGTACTGATACACACCTTTAATCCCAGCAACCATACTAGCTAGCCAGGTAATGGTGACACATACCTTTAATCCCAGGACTCAGGAGACAAGCAGATGGAACTCTCTGAATTTGAGGCCATCCTGGCCTACACAAGAGTGAAGAGAAACAGAGCTCATGCCTTTGATCCCAACACTTGGAATCACATGCTTTTAATCCCAGCACTTGGGAGATGGAGACAGGAATGATATGGCTGGGTGAGACAGGAAAAACATGAGAAGACAGAAACTAGAGCTTTTGCCTCTGAGGATTCATGAAGACATGGTTACCATTTAGTCTGAGGTGGAGGTAAGCTCTACTGACTTGACTGCTTTGCTTCTCTGGTCTTCATTACTCCTACTCAGCTGTGACACCTATGAACCATAACAGCCTCCATCATAGAAAGATTTTGGTAAAGGTGCAGTAGTGGCACTCCTTGATGGTAACCAACACCTGTCTGACTGAACTGAAAGATCATCAAGCAGGAGAAAAATAATGCCTGAAAAACTCAAAAATACTCAGTTTTCCAGCACTAGTAGAGACAAGAGTCTTAGAGGAAAATCTTCTACTTTACTAAACCAGCATAATGTCTAGCTAGGTTTTTTAGTACTTATCCTTTATACCCATAGAGAAGTTTAACTCTTACCCCTCATAAGAGTCTTTTCTTTACAGCAGATGGAGATCACTACAGAACACTATAACTGGTCAAAATGCAAAGAAAAATTGATTCTGAAATGCCCAGACTCAATGGATACATCTTTAACATAACTCTTCCTAAGGCTTATGCAACATCATGGAAGAGAAGGCAGAGAAACAGGGATTCTGTTGTGAGATCATATATACTAGATATGGCAGGGAAGCTATATACCCATTGTAATGGTTTAAAAGAAAATGGCCTCCAAAGGAAGTGGAACAATTAGGAAATGTGGCCTTGTTGGAGTAGGTGCGGCCTTGTTGGTGGAAGTGTGTCACTGTGGAGGTGGGCTTTGAGGTCTCATACATGCTCAAGATACCACCCAGAGTCTCAGTCTACTTCCTGTTGCCTGAATATTAACATGTCTCTTCATAGCAATTGAAACCCTAAGTAAACCATCATAACTCAATGACACGCCCAACTAATCAGGACCTGAACAATGATAGCTATCTTGGAAGGAGGAACTCTCATGGGACCCAACCCCAAGACAAAGAACTGCAGGTGATTTATGGCTGCTGAGAGAAAGAGAATAGTTGTCCTCAAGAGTGAGGGCCCTAATTGACTATCAAATTCCAAACATCATATATATATATATATATATATATATATATATATATATACAAGTATCACTAAACAGATTTAGCAGGTTGTATTTACGTGTCATTGCATTTATGCACACACGTAATAATAACAAAGAAAAGAGGCCATGGATTTGAGAGGGAAAGTTTACATGAAAGTGGTGAAAGGAGAAATGAAAGTGGAGAAATGATGTAATTATATTCTAATAAAACAGATATTTTTAAATGGTGGGGAATGAAATAAAAGCTATAAACAGGAAAAGCGTTTGAAAAAGAAAATTTATAATGAAAAAGTTTAGCCAAAATACACAGGGAAATCTTAAAACTCAATAAAAAGAAAATTAACAAATCAGTTAAACGTTATTGTGTCTTCTAGAAATGCCAGAGGCTTCACCTATGAAGTCTCACCAACATAACTGCCTAAGTATGACCTGAATGAAGATGGCACAATCAGACATGTTAACCTGTAAACTCTCAAAGATTGTTTAGAATTGATTATAAATTAGTAAAGAACATGAATCTTGCAAATTTTCCAGAAACAAAACTTGTGCATGTTAAATACCCCTCCCTACTGAAACAAAATTGGATGATAACATTGAAAGAGAAACAAACAGAATGCTTAACCATTCTAAAATTTAGTTGTATGCCTTTAAACATTTTCCTATTGTCGCATAGATAGAAATTGCAATTGTAGACTATTTAGATTTTGTAACTCTGTCACTAGTTATGAGACACATCCAAGGGGAAAAAAACAAACACTGTAGCCTTAAATGCTCTTAGTATTAATCAGAAAAGAATGAAAACAAATTCAATATTCAACTCAAGAAATTAACAAAAGCACCCCACCCCACAAAAGCCAAAATTTTTGTGAAACAGATGGCAAGCAATAATAATTAAGAGCAGAAGTTAACAGGCATATGATGGAATTGATATTTTCTTTAAATACTAGGTCTTTGAAAAGGTCCATCACATAGACAAAACTCTGGAATAGCCAGCAAGTGAGCAGACATGACTATAGGCATAAGTTAAAATTGAGTAGACGTATTTAATCATGTACATGGAGGAGAGTTGTTAAAAAATGTGTTGTGAATCTGGGCCTGCAGCTCAGTGATAGATGCACTTTTCCGGCATGTACCAGGCCCAGGATTTGATCCTCAGAACCAAAATATGCACGCATACACCCATACATGCATACACACACACACACACACACACACACACACACACACACACATATGTATTACAAAATTAGCTTTAAAATCTGAAATTTTACCTTGCCTTAGTATACCTATGGAATATACAAATAAACCAACAGATAGCTATCTGCTTCCAAGACTGTAAAGGATATGAAAAATATTACAAAATAGCTAGGCCAAAGACAGATAAGCTCTACCAAACCCATGATAAATCAATAACTGCCCTAGCTCACTAAAAAGATGTATTTTACTGTTACTATAAAAACATAGATGAATATTTTATTTTATTTTGTTTGAATCCCTTCAGTACTCAATTTAACTTTTCTTTCTCTTGGGAAGCAATCTCTACCATGTATGCTTGAGCCTGGCTTTCTCTATATGAACTCTCATATTTTCATTATTAGTTTTCAACTCATTGAAATTCAAGTTGTTGAGCCGGGTGGTGGCGGCACACGCCTTTAATCCCAGCACTCAGGAGGCAGAGGCAGGCAGATCTCTGTGAGTTCGAGGCTGGGTTGGACCAACAGCCTCCAAAACATTAGAGAGAGACCCTGTCTCGTAAAAAAAAAAAAAGAAAAGAAAAAAAAGAAATTCAAGTTGTTTTTACTCATTAATGATTAAATTAAACAACAACAAAAAATCCATTATGAGTTTTAAATCTGACGTGGGTTACTTTTTAAAAAAATAATATGTTATAGCAAACTATAGAACTTCCCATCCTCTCCTCCTGCCATTTTCTTCCTTTGTAGTACTTGTACTGGGTTTTGGGTAGTCTGCTGTCTTCTGACATAATACTATATGTTATATATTTTTGGCAATTTTTATAGGTTTCATGGGAGTTTATGCTTAGAAGTAGTTATTATTATGGTTTATCAAAATAACACTCCTTCATAATTTTCATTGGTTCCAATGATGCCTTATTTCTCTAAAATGGTTCAAGAGTAGGACTCTTATGTTCTATTCCCTTTCAGTTTGTGTCATGACTATGGTGCCAGTCTGTCTGGATTCAAACTACAATTTTAACATATATTAACTTTTCTGTTTCACTTTCCTCGTTGACAAAGTCAGAAATGTAATACTAGTCCTTCTCTGATATTAAGTTTTAAAGAAAATTAAATGAAATAATTTATAGTAGAGACTTAGAAAAATAGTTGACATATATTATGCACCACAGAAATGTAGCAATTTTGACTTGATTGAAAGGTGCCCTGAATCAACAAAAGAGGGTATTAATGTTCAGTTGTCCATCTCATTTTTAGTTTTGGAAAGAATAATCTATAATTACATGTGCCAACTTTTCTTCTCCCCATGGCTTGACGTCTTGGCTAAAATGATTAAATATGTTTGGTGTTTGTTTGTTTTTTCTCTTTTGGGGGCCTGCCACCCAGCTCCCAAATAAATACATGGAGATGTATTCCTACTTATAACTTCCCTGCCTTAGCTTGGCTTGTTTCTAACCAGCTTTTCTTAAATTATCCCATCTACCTTATGTTTCTGGACTTTTAACTTTATCTATTTTATATTCTTTCATCTCTCTCTCTCTCTCTCTCTCTCTCTCTCTCTCTCTCTCTCTCTCTCTCTCTCTCTCTCTCTCTCTCTCTCTCTCTCTCCCTCCTTACTCCATGGCTGGCCATGTGGCTGGGTGACTGGCCCCTGGAGGCCTCCTCTCCTTCCCCTTTTCTCTCGCCTTCCCTCTTGTCTTTTTCTCCTCCTATTTATTCTCTCTGCCTGGTATCCCTGCCTATCCCCCTCAGGCCTAGCTACTGACTGTTCAGCTCTTTACTAGACCAATCAGCTATAAGTAGGCAAAGTAACACAGTTTCACAGGGTTAAACAAATGCAACATAAAAGAATGCAACACATCTCTGCATCATTAAACTAATATCCCTCTGCATGAGCAACTGTAACACATCTTACACTAATATTCCACAACAGCTGTTTTCTTGGAGTTATCCAGTCTTGCATTTTAAATGTAAGAATAAGTAGAGAGAGGTTGTGGATAGTGGCTATATACCAAAGGAAGAGCATTATGGCCTATGTAGCACCTAGGGCTGGCAGAGACACCTATGTTGGAGATAGTATTTCTGTCTTCTTCTGGCATTCTCTACAGCAGAGATGTTAGTATTCAGGCATTTGCACTGGCCTGCCTTTGGTGTTCTGACAGGATAAGCCCTCAGCTGCTGCCACTAAGAGCACCACCTGTGCCTATTTAGTATTTTCCCTTTTAAAAGAGTCCTGCCCACGTCCCATCCCCCTCTCTTTCTCTACCTCCGTGTGTCTGTTTCTCTCTGTGTCTCTCTCTGCCTCTCTTTCCTCTCTCCCACTGCTCCTATGCTCATAGGCCTGTCTCCCCCTTCCTTTCCCCCTTTTTATGATCCCTTTCCAAGATTAAAAAAAACAACTCTCTGCTTGAACTTGGTTGCATGCCATCTTTCTCTCTTGCACCACTTAAAAAAATTACAACATGATACATATTGGTTTGTGTTCCCAGGAAACTGATATGCACTGTTGTAGCTTTTATTCTGGTTCCATCCACCCTATAGTAAGTTAGTAATTCATATACCCAAGGGCATCTGTCATTTTGGCTTTTAATTTTAAAATCTAATTTTTCTCATTGTGGCATTACGAAGTTCTGCTGTGTTACTCCTAGCACTACAAGGAAATTCTTTAAATTTTATTTATTATTAATATAAATGTATACAAGATTTCTAACTTAATGATATCCATTTGAAAATAAGAATTTTTCTCAATGGTGCTTTCTTTGCCCATCATTATTTCTTTCAAACATCTAACAATTATATTTTTACCTGTGATTTTTGCTTCTTCAGCTAATAGTGTAGAGACTTTTTTTCTGACTTGAAACACTCCCTCCTAGAAGGAGGAGGGGGGCTCATTAGACTCAGGAAGCTAAGGAAACTTGCAAGGTTCAAGGCTCAAAGGAACCTTGGGAGATTCACAGTTCCTCCCCATGATTTCTGGGGAGAGGACACTCAGCAGTGATGCTGCCTGAAGGTGTTCAGGGAGCCCCCACCCCCAAGCTTTTGTGAATTATCACTGGTTTAAGGCGGGACTTTCTTTGCTGTGGTTGACTTTGAGCTACCTAAGCATCTGTAAGTCACCCCAGTAAACACACTGATTCACCATGTTCTACTTGGTTAGAATGGTCTCCTTGGCTGGTCATTAGTGTCCTATGTTGGGATAAGTGTATATTTGTTCTTATGTCCTCAGGAACAGGAACAGCTAAAAAAAATTACTAATAAACAGTAAAGATCCTCTTGTGTAATACTCAAAACTGAGTTTTAAAAAAGTAAAGAGCTGGCTGAAGAAGGCAAATATGCATTTGCAACTGTCATAAAATACATATTACATAAAGTAAAATAACCACAAGTTAGCATAATGTTACAATAAATGAAATAACCACAAATTAGCATAGTCATATAGTCATATGTGTTTTATGAGTAAGACTAGTGAATATCCTTTCTCTTCCTTTAGGAAAACGTTCCTAAACAAGGGATTTCTGAAATTTTTTCTCTGAAGCTTTTTTTCCCCATCATTTGAAGACTTTTAAATGAGAACTACCATCTTTCATGTCATGGTACTATTTCATACAATTTGCATCTTTGTCACCTGTGACTTTCACTTAATTTTCAGAATATTTGGCATATTTGTCCTTTGGGGAAGGAGAACCGATCAATTAAAATCATTAGAAACAAGCAATTAGCTTTTGAAAATGTGTGGTATCTACTCTCCTTTTTTAGACAAAACGGCTCTTTCCACTCACTTTCAGCATCCCACTGTTTTCTCCCGAAGTGAAAAGGATGTAATTTCTTAACCCTTCCTTAGTTCATTGTAATTTAAACTAATACCATGTGCAAGGATCTTGACCCAAGACAGGTACAAGACAATGCAAAATAAAGAAGGAAAGTGATCTATTGTGGAATTTCAAAATCCCTTTCTCGGTCTTGTTGAACTCTGAGCAGTCTTAAACTTGGATCTACCAAATTATTTTTCCAACTCCAGTAGTTGAATCCCTTGCTAATTAAAAAGCAATGTCTCTGTGGTTGGCTGGTATTTCAATCATGCAACAGACGGTTGTTGTGCACAAACAAATCAGGAGTTGCATGGGACAGCAAATTTTATTGCCCTGCCTATCCTGAGCTTAATGCTATTGTCTGACATGTCTTCAGAAGAAACACTCTGGATAACAAGTGTTGATAGCCTTTCACACTGAAAAACTATCTCAGTTGCATGTGCTTTGAATATTTTTAAGTAGTCATGAAAAATAGCATTTTGTTTATAAAGATCACGGCACATATGGTCAACAACTGGAATTCACACAGAGGCTTCATCAGTGTAAACAATCATCAAAATAATAAAATTGGCTATTTTCGTCCTCCCAGCTGCATTGTGAATCAGAACAAGCAATTAATCATTTCCACCATTCTCATTAAGAAAAGTGTACATAAAATTTGAATTTTTTAAGACTTACTTTTAAAATTGTGTGTGTGCCCATGCGTGAATATGTGCCTAGAAGTGCGGGTGCCCATGCAAGACAGTGGCATGGGGCTCCCTAAAGCTGGTGTTACAGGTAGTTGTGAGTCACCCATCATGTGTGCTGCAGTCAGAGCTTGGGACCTCTGCAAGAGCTGCATGCATTCTTAACTTGAATTTCTGGAATAATGGTATCATTCTCTAGCACAGCCAACTTTTATACTTAAAATATGAAAAAAACAGTTTTAAGTAAATATGCTCTTCAATATTCTCTACTCAAAGATTGCTTACTGTAGTGAACAGATTATTGGTGGGTTTTTGCAGTACTAAATTTTTGCTTCTATTAAAATTTAATTTTCATTCTAATGAAACCAAGAAGGACAGCTGTGTATTTAGTCAGAATTTAGGAGATTTGGAACATCTAGAATTTCCTAAAAAGTTATAAATAAGGAAAAAAAGGCAAAATTACTGTTTCAATATAATTGAATATGCATATATCATCTGTGTATGCAAACATGCATGAGAACATCTGTCAATACAGGTAAAGGTGTGCATGAGGAAGTTTAGAGAGAGTCTCAAGAAGTGTTAGCATGCTATGAAACATGCAAGTTGATAAGGTGCACTTAAAAGAAAAAACATCAGTAAGAAAATATAATTTCTGTCCCAAAATTGAAATAATGAAATTTCCTCTAAAAGAAATTTAAAATTCCAACAGAAAGATCTCACAACGCTGCAATGAAGGGTCAGGGAACATAGCTGAAGAGGGGGAAGAAAGACAGTGAGAGCCGGAGGGTCAGAAGTCTGCTGTGAGATTGTGTCTCCTAAGTTTATAGCATAGCTTCACCCATGATACTTCGACAGTATGGCAGTCTAAATAGCGCATGAAGACTACCACAGAATAGGCATGCTAACATGAAAGAGGTAAATCTCACAGGGTCACTCACCAACAAAAAGAACTACAGGCAACTAAGGAATGCTAAGAGTAGGAGAAATAATCCTCTCCAGGGCAAGGCTTCAATCGGTTATTCAATTGCTGCTCATCACTGAAATCATATGCATACAAGTAGCACGAACCAGACTCTCTCTTTCTCTCTCTCTCTCTCTCTCCCCCCTCTTCCTCTCTCTCTTCCCCTCTCTCTCCCCCCTCTCTCTCTGTGTTTTGTGTGTGTGTGTGTGTGTAACAGTAACAACAAAAAAGAGGGCATAATTTGCAAGTGAGTGGGATCATAGATTAATTTGAAGGAATGAAAAGTGGAAATGATGTAACTGTATTTTAATTTCCATAAAGGAAAGACACTAATATTTAATTATCTAGTAGAGAATGAACGTTGGCAGTTTCAGTAAAAATATAAACAGCAGATAGAACTCATCAGCAAATAGAACTCAACAGACTAAGTAGAACAGGTAGTAGGAGGAAATGCAGTCATGGTAGAAATAGTTGTATTTGAAAGAAGATGAAGAACTGACTAGGCAAAAAGCAAAACAAACAAACAGCAACAACAAAAACAATACAATAAGACCACAGAGGATGACAGTGAGAAAACATTAATTTGATGATTATTGCTTTTCAAAAAGATTTATTCTCTTACTATTTTATTTATGTGTATGTATGTGTTTTCTTGTGACTGTTTTCAGTGTGTGGGCAGATTCCCATAGAGGCCAGAAGAGGGTTTCAGATTCTCTGGATCTGGAGTGGTGGTTGTTACCTCTTCTGTCACCCCTGTGGAAAACAAACTCAGACCCTCTGCAGTAGCACCAAGAACTCTTCACCTCTGAGCATCGGGGAATTAGCATAAATTAAAATATTTTAGATATCAACTGTATATAGAAAAACAAAAGATCCAGGATAGCCAAAACAACCCTGTTCAACAAATGAATGTCTGGAGGCATCACCATCCCTGACTTAGAACTCTATTTTACAGCTATAGTCCTGAAAACATCTTGGTATTGACACAAAAATAGACAGATCAATGGAATCGAATTGAACACCATGATATTAACCTACATACATACAAACACCTGATTTTTGACAAAGAAGCTAAAATTATACAATGGAAAAAAGAGAGCATCTTCAAAAAATGGCTCAGAGGCCAACAAGGGACTGACCCAGACCCCCTAAATTTGGGTGTCAGCAAGGAGGCCTAGTCAATCTTTGGGACCTTGGATAGTAGATCAGTATTTATCCCTGGCATACAAATAGACTTTGGGAGCCCATCCCACATTGAGGGATGCTCTCTCAGCCTAGACACATGGCAGAGGGCTTAGGCCCTGCCCTGGATGAAATGACAGACTATGGATATCCCCTATGGTAAGCAGAGTGGGAATTGGGTGGGGAGTTTGTAGAGTTGGGGGGAGGAGGGAGGAGGAGAGGGAGAGGGAGGTGTGACTGACATGTGAAGAAAGCTTGTTTCTAATTTTTTCCATGCTTTACTTTTATTTAAATTAGAAACGAGCTTGCTTGACATGTCATTCCCAGCTTTCTCGTCTCCCCTCCTCCCCCACCCCTCCAATCCTCTCAATCCCCCACTCCATTCTTCCTCTCCCCAGGGAGGGTGAGACCCTCCATGGGGAATTTTTAAAGTCTGTCATATTATCCAGGGCAGGGCCTAGGCCCTCCCCATGTGTCCAGGCTGAGACAGCATCCCTCCATGTGGAATGTTTGTAATTCAAATAAATGGAAAATAAGAAAGCCGGGTGGGGGGGACAAAGAGTAATTCACAGCAATATAGTATTTTTTTGTAACTGTGGATGAAGAGTTTTAATGAACTTTTTCTTTTGTTCTTTAAAAAATTATTTTAGTTATAAAAGTATCAGTAAATACCAGGAAGAAGTAGGTTCTCAGATCTTTTCGAGCAGCAGTGCTAGAGTCTCATGTGGCAATGGTGCTGTGGTCTTCAAATGATCTCTTTCCCTCTTGCCCTGTTGGAATGACGGTTTGTGACCACACAATGAGTCCTAAAGTAGCTGTGGACAAACTGTACTCATTTGCCAAATGTTTAATATGTCATTGTGATGAGTTCTTCTCAAATGATGGTCTTTATATCAATTCTTCAGTTCACGAAGTAAAAACTACTAAGGTGGGAAGGAAAACAGGCTAACTGCCCACTTTCCCTGCACCCAGCCAAAGTATTATCAGCAGCAAAGCCACAACCCAAATTGAATTTCAGAGATTGCTGCCAAGCTTGGAGTAGAGGTTCCCATCATTTTCACTTGATTCTACCTGGATGGGCTGTATGAAAAACAAACAGACCAAAGTGAGGAACAATGAGTCACCTTGGTCATAGCAGATCTTCAAATATGAGTAGCTGTTCTTGGTGTGGGATGTTTTCCTCCAGTAGCAAAGTACACAGACTGTGAGAGTCATAAACAGCTTGTTTACTCTTTGACATTACTGAAAACTAGACTGAAATTAAAAGGCTAGCATGGTGATCTTTCTGAGATGGAGTAGAATCCCTCCGCATCTCTTCCTGGACGCCAGTTCTTGATATCCCTCAGCTTCCAGCTGTGTCACTCCACCTCTGTCATCATGTGACGTTTTCCCTGTGCGTCTGTATCCTTTTATAGGGGTATGACTCATGTTGGATGTGGATCTATCCTAATGACTTCATCTTAAATTCACTATATATGCAAGGAAACCATCTTCAAAGAAAGTAACATTTTTAGTTTCTGGGGGTTAGGATAGATAGCAACATAGCTTTTGGGGATTATAAATTAGTCTAGAATGCAGCTTATTTCCTGGACTATATCAATTGACTTAGCACTTGATGTGCTTATTAGTCTGTTGGATCAGGGTATATATTCCCTCTCTTGCCAGAACTGTTCACTCTCATGCTTTTTAGCCTCATGTATATTTCAGGGCTCTTGTTTTTCTTGCTAGTCCACATTCTACCATACTGTTTCAATATGTGGATGACATCATTTTATTCAGACTGCATGTATAGGGCTAGAATTTGAACTCCGAGTTTCCCCCAAAGGCCCGTGTATTAAAGGCTCAGAAAGTAAAGTGATTCTATGGGAAACTGGTGACCAGTTTAAGAGGTGTGGGTTGGTGGAAGTCCATGGATTATGAAGGCAGGATTATCAGTGTAGTTTGTAAAACCAACTTCTTCCTTATCTTTTCTCCCTGGATGATGACTGGTGATGCTTGGACACTCCACTTTCTTTTATATGTTGTGACACTATAGGAACCTAACAATGGAGCCCATTTGTCAAGCAATAAAATCTCCAATACTTGAAGCTAAATTAGTTAGTTTTTGCTGCCAATAGCAACTGAATGTGTCATGGTCACGAAGAATATAAGTGAAAGGAAATTATCCCAATAGGTAGAGCTAGGAACACATTTTGTCATACATTGTATATGAAGAAATAAAAAGACTTGTTTTTAGAAGCTGCATAAATTTTTATAAATTGACTGTTTCAGGCACTTTGGAGCCATGAAAATATGACCACCACATTCAAGGAGGAGCAGTTATTTACATTGCTCTGCATTATATGTGTTCAAGGGGGTAAGAAGTAAATCTTACAAAGATTCAATGACTGCCAGATAAAAGGCATTTTAGGAATGTAATCATAACTGCCTGAGACTTCTTCTTTCAATAAACAGTTGCTGTGATTCACATTTTATGTCATTAAAATGAAGCAAAGCCCTCCTGTATATATTAACTTTTCTGTAAGTATATATGTGCTTGAAATTTTTCCTCATTCTACTTAAAACATGACTAGGCTTCTCCCCAAAGAAGAAAATTAAACTTTGTGAAAAATTATTCATCATCCTTAGCTATCATGTAGGTGAAAATCAAAACAGTATTGAGATTCCTTCTCCATCAGAACAGCTGTCATTAAAAAAATAAATGACAATAAATTCTGATGTGTATATGATTGGAAATGAACACTTACCTATTGTTGTTTGGAATATACACTGGTACAGCCATTACAAAAACCAGCATGGAGCTTTCTCACAAAAGTAAAAATAAAAAATAGGAGAATATGAGCAAACTCTGGCGATAAGCAGATGTGAAAATGTTCTAAGAAAACTCATTACTTCTATGCTAATTAACTGAAATTTTAATAATTAAGAAATGTGAGTGGTAGGGCTGGAGAGATGGCTCAGAGGTTAGGAGCACTGACTGCTCTTCCAGGGGTCTTGAGTTCAATTCCCAGCAACCACATGGTGGCTTACAACCATCTGTAATGAGATCTGGTGCCCTCTTCTGGCCTGCAGGCATACATGCAGACAGAACACTGTATACATAATAAATAAATAAATCTTTAAAAAAAAAGAAATGTGAGTGGTAAAGTTATTAATTGAATGCAGAGGCAAAGAGGCATATTGCAGCGAGTGGGGCTTCCCCACTACTTGGGTCTTAGGATAGGTTTAACAAGGCTAATGCTTCCAGCTTTCAAATGTTTTCTTCTGCACATGACCAAAGTGAAGTCAGCTACTGGGGGCTGCCAACAGTCCATGTGCACTGTATGATGGAATGCGCTCTTCTGTCTGCCTGCTGGGATAACTTCCTTTCATTACTATTCTTCATGATAATGATACATTGAGTTGCCACTGGCAACTAACTAGCACCAGCCCCTCCCTGGAATTCACTCCCCTCACTGCTGTAATCAAATTTTTGACAAGATGTATCAAGGCAGAAAATGTTTATTTTGGCTTATAGTATGAGACGGTCAGTCCATCATGGTGGGAAGCCACTCATGGCTCATAAACTTTGAAAATAGGTGTATGAGATTGCTTGCTCACATCTTGGAAGGCCAGGGAATTGAAACAGTAGAAAAATCGAATGCCTTCCTCTTTTATTTATTTTTTTTTATTTAAAGCATGAACTAAACCCAAGAAATGATGCCACCAATAATCATGATGTATATGTCTTCACTCCTCAGTTAAACCTTTCTGGGAGTGTTCTCATTCTAAACCCAGTCAAGATGATCATGAAAATAAACTGTTTGTGAACCAAATCGCTTCTGCTTTCCTACTCCATGAACAGGTGACAGAACAAATCCCATGAGTCCTAATGGTGATGAAGGATGAGGTTTGGGCACTCCAGATATGAGTGATGTGGAAATCTGTGTCAGTTGTTCCCATACCTACCCTCAAGATCTCCTCCAATCTGACTCCCAAAATACTTTTCCAATGTATCCTGGTTTTCTGTTTCAGCAACAAAATTATGAGTCAGTAGATTTGATGATAACTAGTTTATAGCATTCAATTATATTCCCTTTATCACTTTATCAGTCACTCAACCTCCTATAATAAATAGTCAGTAGACGTCAAAAAAGGAAGTTAGATAAATGAGAACAGAATTTAGCAGGGTGGTTTGGACTGAAAACATGAATTTGTAAGTGGTTACCAAATAGATAGTTGCAAAGCCACGTCATCGAATGAGATCACCGAGCTAGCTGAATACTCTGCAGCGTGAAAGAACATCTGTTGAATAAAAGAAAATCACAGCCTCTTCAAAATCCAACTATGCTTTTGAAACTAACCTGGATCATCTGTAAATTTCTTTGTAAGCATGATCATCCACTGTGAATTAGGTCCAAGAAAACTACTAATAAAAAGGAGGAGGCAGCAATCGCTGATCTGCAGTATCTCAGAGCTCTGACATTTTAAGCATACATGCTCATATGGATGCATTCACTTAAATTCTAATTGGCTGTTTTCAAAATGGTGCTGTTATTTGAAAACCATAGGCCCAAAAGATTGATCCTAGGAAGAAAACTAACATCCTTTGTGAGCCAAATCTTTCAAAAACACAGTGCTGTGGGGCCTTAATATTTAGTGTACCACTGAACTTTCCTGCCAGCCTAGGCTAAGTCCCTAGACGTTAATCATGTTTTCTAAAACTTTATATTCCATAAGGGGATTGTAACCTTGAGTAGCAACCAAAATATTTCCTCAGTATCTATTCAATGGGCCTTCAGCAAATGGTTAAGTGTGGTCTTTTCTCAGTATATCTTTCCTTTTAAGTTTCACAGCAAGGCACTTTTTGTTGTCTGTTAAAGTAAATATGATCTTAGCTGAAAACATAAACAGACAAAATCACATTAGCCAAATTTGTATGTATAATTCATAAAACTGGGGTACATTTTTCTAGTCTTAAAGCTTAAAAAATTCTCTGGCATTATAGAATATCAGTATATCATTATTATATAGAATTCAGTCACACAGATATGAGTTATACAAATATTCTGCATTCAGTATACTCCTCTCAGATTCTTAAGGTAATAGATTTTTATGGCAGCTGTAGATATTTACAGATATGATAGGTCCTCTTAAACAGTCCCTTTCAACAAGTGTGTGATTCAAACATATCCTGATATTTTTTTCCTATTCTTCTGTATGCATTTTAGAATATATGAATACTTTCATTAAAATGTGATTCAATTTAATTGCCTTTAAAAATCTCTTGTCTTTCGATTCCATTAGAGCCAAATGGAAAATCAATCTGATTGACAGGTACTTAATCTGTATTTCTGCTGCTAATAAGAGTACTTGTAGGGCCAGTGAAAAGGCTAAATCAGTAAAGTGTTTGCAATGCAAGCAGGAGTACCTGGTTTCATCTCCAACTTTCAAACAAAAAGGCTGGGAGGCATACACACACACACACACACAGGCGCAAGCTTACACACACACACACACAGGCACAAACATGCACACACACATATACACACACACCATTCAATTTAAATGTATTCTAGAAACAGAGAAGCTTCTCGCAGCAGAGGGCAATTAACCGAGTTCCACAACTGGACAATATACAGGAGTGAGAGACTTTGGGACATTCTGTCCTAAATGGGATGTCCTCGTCCAACCCCTCCCCTCGGTGCTCAGGAAACTATTTAGAAGTGGAGGCAAAAAGATTGTTAAGAGTCAGAATAGGTGGATGGCTCCAAAGACACTTGCTTACTAGATAAAACAGGACCGATGCCCATATGCACTCACAAAACTGTGACAGCACGCACAAGACCTGCTTAGATTCTAGCCAGAAAAAGCCAAGTTCCTCCCCTAACTAACAAGCCGTTCTCAGCTGATTACTGGCTGGGAAACGGAACATCACTTTTCTCCAATGGTGTATCACCAGGTATATGAACCACACTCAAGGGCACTCCCCATGGCCAGGAGTAGTTTTTGGTGTGCACTTTTTGTTTTGCTATGGTGGTTTTTTATTTTTATTTTTATTGACTTCCTTTTTTCAGTTTGTTTTCATTTTTATTTTGTTTCGAGAGAGAGAGAGAGAGAGAGACAGAGAGAGAGAGACAGAGAGACAGACTCAGAGAGAGACAGAACGAAAGAGAGAGAGAACATGATGTTGTTGGGTGCACACAGAGGTTGGGAGAGCTGGGAGGAGTTGGAGGGTGGCAAAGAGTATGATTAAAATATATATAAGAATTTATAGTCTTATAGGTAACCAAGGATTTTACTCATTGAATATCTTAGAATACTTAAAGACTAAAACTTAAGGTCATGGCTTAGCAAATAATATAAACAATATTTTTCTAACCTGTTCAAAAGCCTATGTTAATATAAACTACATCTGTATTCCTTACAGTAATCCTTCAAAATATTCCACAAATGCAGACAGTCAGGCAATTATCATGAAAAATATCTTAACCATGCAGAGAACCTGACTTTTAGAGGTCATGGCAGAGAATCTCCTGATAAATCTTGTGAAAGAAATTGAATATCAGGAATTGGGGATTTAGCTCAGCCTTGCAAACTCAAGGCCCTGGATTTGTTCATCAGCTCTGAAGAGAAGAAAACAAATTGACTGTCAAAATAATTTTGAGGGTACTTAGTAAATATGTGAGCATTTCTTTCCCCATTCATGTCAAGTTCTCTATGTATGTATGTAGGTGTGTAGGTATGTATGTATGTATTAATGAATGTATGTATGATAAAAAATAAAGCCTAAAAGCCAATAGTTTGGGCTCAAAACATGTTTCTGGGAATTCCAGTTGGCATATCATGGGCTGTACTCTGAGCTGTGGTTGGATAATTTGCTGAACACATCTATCCCTCCAGGTATTGTAGGACAGCTTGGTGAATATGTTCATGAAAACATTCTTGAATGAGATAGGGCATGTTTACTAGGCAAGAGAAAACACAAAACCTCACAGTGTAAGACAAAGGATTTAGAAAATGATGGTATGTTTTTGTCTAGGAAATAACATGAAAATGTCCCTATGGATATTTGTATATAGCATCCATATTCAACTGAAAGACTTGAGATAATGTCCTGTTGTGGCTGAGATAAGCTTCTGTAGCTCAGACAGTGCAGTGGTAGTGACAAATAAATATCTAAGTGAGTTTTAACAAGGTATAGAGATAACAGGAGGAAAGAATTGTTTCACCTGATAATGTTTTACAGCAACAGTTGATGTCCATGTTATGTGATAACTTTACTCTGTCATGAAGACTTTCTAGAAACTGGAATTCCAAAGGCTGTCTCAGACTGAACTTATACTGGAAGCATTCTTGGTCCTCAGGATGGCAGCTTTTGAACTATAACTGTAACATCGTGCCTGGGTCCTTGTCTTGTGGACAAAAGCTTACATTTTCTACATCTGTGAGCATGTGAACCAATTCACCATTTTAAATATTCCTGTCCTGCACATACACATCTTATTTTTCTGTTTCTCTTGTGATTTCAATATCTGCCTCATGGTTTTTGGGCTACATTATAGAACATCAGACTGGGTAAGCGACAGAGACATCTTTCTCACAGTTCTGGAGGCCTGAAGCACAGTATTCTGACATTGACTGGGCTGCAGTCTATGAAGATGTGTTCCCTGGCTTGCAGACAGCTGTTGTCACGTGCCTCTCCTGTACATAGGAAAGAGGGAGAGAGAAAGCAGTATTTTTTTAAATGAAGACCATAATTTTATTGAGTTGAAGCTTCATGCTTATGAATTAATTTATTCCTTGTTATCCTCTTAAAGATGCTCTCCAAACACAGTCACAATGAAGCTTGGGAAATAGTTCAGTGTGTAATTAACAACAGGTGGGGATGGGTTCTATGTTTCTCATTGTTAAGACAGTCACAAGGGGAGAAACAATTCTACAAGGAAATATACTAATTTGGGGAAGGAATATTATGCTTCCTGTGGCTATTTAGATATGTGCTCCTTTAGGACACTCCTTTAGGTCTTTCATACAGGAATGGGAAAAAATGGGAACTTTAGGAACTATGACCCACGTCAATGAAAACATGAAGAAATGCACTTCACAAATGCATCCTTTCTCAGGAGATATTTCACATTCCTAAAGGTTCTCTTGTTCTGCCTGAATGCCCAGTTACTTGTGGCTGGAGAATGGTGGGGAGTAGATAATTGATAATGGAGATGTAGTGGCAATAAGAAAAAATTATGAAGAAAACAGTCATCGCACTTGTGATTTAACAACTTTTCTGAATGCATGACTTGACTGCCTGTACCAGAATGCCAAATTTTGACATTATTTTCTTTTTCAATTTACTTATTTTTAGCCTTTGAGAATGTTATACATAGGTGTTATATTTATGTCTTTTTTTCCTTATCTCCCATCTGAAACTCCTCCCTGTCTCTAACTCTTCAAATTCATGATCTCTTCTTCTTTATGTGAGTGACTCTGTGTGTGTGTGTGTGTGTATGTGTGTGTGTGTGTGTGTGTGTGTGTGTGTGTGTACGTATCCACTGAGCCCATTTAGTGTTGATCCTATGTACATGTGTTTAGGGCTGATCATTTGGGATTGGATAGCCTATTGGTTACACACACACACACATACACACACACACACATCAATAAGTTGAAACCATAAAATTAACTATCCTCATATTATTTTTCAGGATCTCGCCTACTTAAACATGGGTTTATTATTCCTGCTGGGAAGTTGATTATAGACAAAAATGCAAGTACATTTAAATTTGTGTTGCTTAAAAAGCAATAAATACCTTCCCATGGTCACATTTTTTTGAAGACAAGAACACTACTATTTTATTGTACAACTGTGACAAGAACTGGTAAATGTATTTTTAGGCTGACCAGATCACCTTAATACTTCCATTTTAAACAGAACTCAGAAGTTACCAGTAAAAATTAAATTTATTTATGTATAAATAGACAGAGGACAATATACATATATTTTATCATTTGGTTGGAAATTGTATGACCAAAACACCAATCTTCACTGTAAAAAAAAGGAATATCTGGATTTTTGTTCCCTCAAATCTTCCACAATGGATGAGGATCAAGGAACTCACTGTACAGAATGGCACAGTCAACCCTGCCTGTTTTAGATATGTTATACAAGGTCACAGTCAACAATATCCCTCTGATGCATCCTAGAGAAAGAAATCTAACAAGACATAACACACACACACACACACACACGCACACACACACACTACCCTCTCACACACACACAAAATAAAAAATACAAAGAAAAACTACTTTCATTCCAGAGATTAGTTAAAAGCAAAGACCATCACAGAGTAAATCTGTGATTAAGAAGAAAATATCTAAAGTTAATGAAAAGTTTTCATTATTTCAGAAATGTAAAGTGGCATAATTCAGTTCCATTCCCTAACTAAAACCTTTCCAATATCCTAATTCCATTTCAATGGATGATACAAACTAGAATTTGTACTGTCAATTATTTGTGTCTTGCCCACATAGTTGTCTGTATCTTTATGAAAATAATCTGGAGGCAATTGCCTACAATATTGCTTTAATTAAATGAGTTATATTATTAATTCCTGTTTCAGTACCAACTGTAATTTTGAGAAACAGATTGACAGGGAAAATAGAAACATCACCCACATATTTCTTGTCCCCTGCTGTTTCTGGGCTTATATCCATCAGTTACTTTGTGTCTGTTCTGTCTCCTGAAACTTAATGCCCTGCCCCATCCTAGAACATTGTCATAGAAACCACTTCACCACAAGTCTCTCTAACCATAGACTCAGGCTCTGAACCATAGCTTGTTTCTGCTCAGTTCCTAGGAACCCATTTTGTGTTTTAACTAACTGACCTTAATTATACTACATATTATTTATATTGCGTCTCTTTTAAATGGCAGGTTTAAGTATACAGGAACAGGAATTTGCCTATTTAGGTTGACTGTAGAATGGGCTACTTTCATTCTTAAATGTAAACAAAGTTTAGAACTGAAGGTCACTATCCTTGTGTAAACCCAGGCTACTTTTAAAGAAAGACATTATAAAGTTTTTTATGTATTCAGTACTCTGGTAATTTCTAAGAACTACAGAAGAAAATCTACAATTTAATGAAGCAATACATTTGCATTTTTCTCATTATAATGATGATGCACAATTACTTCCAATGTATTGCCCTAGTGCCAAGGGCTCAATCCAAAACAAGACATCTTTTTCACCCACTCCAAGACTCACAGGATGTCACGGAAGAGGAAGTGGAAAGATGCTAGGAGCCAGAGGGTGGAGAGGACAGCTATAAATTTCTGTCTTCTAGACTTAGCATGACTGTTGCAATCCTGAAACCATAGCTGCTGTGGCCTCCTGCACAAGATTTGCAGAAAAAAGAGAGAAGAGACACAAAAGTAAGAGGAGGTTTCAATGGGAAGACGAGGGGAGTCAACATTTGAATATCTTCTTTGGAGAAACATGTAACTGGTACAGTAGCAGCAGGTCTGGCCACCCCTTGTGGGAGGGGGCCGGAAGGCAGGAGCAATGACAGACTCCTGAAGTCAGGTGAGTAGTGAGCATGCTACAGACTCGTTTATTCTGGAACTCGGGCTTGCCTTTATATCCCCTTCCAGCACCTCATTGGTCCTCTAGGCCTCTAAACATGTGTTGTCCCTTCTCCATTGACTCTGCCAACCATGTGTCTCCATGTCAGCAGTCGCTTGCCACCATGGCAGACTCCAGATTGGCCCAGGTGGGAAGTTACTAAAGCGCATGCTCAACCGGATATGAAGGCTATGACCCAGTTGGGCCTATTGGCTGTCTTCCTCCTACCTATACCGCAGTACTAAATGTTTTATCCTTTTTGGCTGAAACTTAAGAATTCTTTATTCTGAATACAACCTTGACAAAATAGAATTACCAAAATGTGAGTAAAATTGCCCTGAGATATGATGCTGTTTAAAAACCTGTTGGGATCTGTAACAAGTGAGGATGCTCTGGCTGTGAGTCAAGCTACAGCAAACCCGACCCTTACCCTCTTCCCCAACATGGCTGCCTGCCCTGTGAAACTGCACACTGGTCAATTTTAATTTCAAAATGTGAGCATAGACTTAGCATGCAGCTCAGAATTCCACTCTAAGTTATGTACACCAAAGAACTGAAAACAAGAACTCAAATAAATATTCAAATGAATGGTCATATTACTACTGTTCACAATACTAAAATAGAAATATCCTACAAGTCCAGAAACAGGTGAGTGGATAAAAATTGTATTATATAAATAACGTAGAATAGATTTTTGTCCCCCCCCAATAAAGAAATGATGGTTGATGCTTCAAGATGTATAAATCTAAGAGCAACAACAACAGCAATTCTTTCTAAAAGAGGTTAAACAAAGTACCACCTGTTGAATGATTATCTTTATATGAAATATCCAACCGGGGTAGCTGATTGGCAGTAGCAAGAATTAGATAAAAGTAACTGAATACCTGTGGGATTATGTTTGGCTTATTTTTTAGTCAGTTTCCTTGTTACTACAATAGAATATGACAGCTGAGGGAGTTACAGAATGAAACCTCATTTAGCTCTTGATTCTGAAGGCCAGGAAAAGCATTGCCTGGCATGAGCTGGTGCATCCCTGCTGTGTGACATGACCCAGGGCATGATATGATAACAGCCAGGAAGCTAGCCAGACAAAGTTAGCTTTTGTAGCGGAGCAACTTATATCATAACCCCTTCATTTGTTATTCATCAACCATTGAATGGATTAATCCTTACTCCCATATGCCAACCACTGCTTAATTAATCCATCTCCTCACACTGTCACAGCTGCGATCAAATTCCAAAATGTATTTCAGAAGGGGATAAGTCTTACTGAAAATAGAGCAGATAATATGAATGGTTTAGAACTGGTTAGAAGTGCCAATACACACACAAGTGGTTCTTCTAAATGCCACTAAGTCATTTAAAAAATATTTAATGTTCCGATGGAACAATTCCATTTGAAGACTGAATATGACTCCCTGCTCCCTAGGTCATTTGTTGATATTCTAATTCCTGATGTGATTACAGGAAAACGGAAGCCCATGTGGAAAGGATTTAGGTTTAAAACGTTGAATTCCTGAGATGGGAGCTCCTATGAGTGAGTGCTTAGAAAACTAAGACATGAAAACAATGTAGCAACACAGGAGGATAGTCAACACACCTGACAGTTAGGAAGACTCTTCCCACAGCCTCACTACCCTCCACCCCTACCTCCAACTCCCTTGGCTGAAACTGGGACAGGCAAATCTCTGCTTAGACCATGTTACAAACCATCAACAAAGTTCCCAAATTTAAAAATGAATTAAAAATGAAAGCAATTTTTGCTTATTTATTTTTGCAATCATTTTTGTTTTAGTTTTTACATCCTAACTAAAGTTTCTCCTCCCTCCTCTCCTCTCAGTTCCTCCCCTATCCTACACTACAACTTGTCTGGCTGATATCCATGGCAGGCCAGCCTGCTCTGAAGAGAAACAGAGGAGGGGAATTTTTTAAATAGAGTTTCACAATGTGCATAGAAAACTTTTATCATTTCCCTGGCTTTTAACTTCATATATCCATTTAACTCAAATTTAGCATCAAAGGGGAAGGTTAACACATTTCGTTTTTCCTTCTTGCGTGCTATGTGATGTGTTTTCCTATGAATTTGAATTGATTCAGTCTTAATAGGACAGCTCTTCCTAATATTCAAATTAAGACTGTTTCCACAGAAATGTAGTCTGCTTAATTTATTCCCTGAAATAGCTTTTCGCTGTTCATCCAATATCTTTTCACAGACTTGTTTAGAAATAAAATCATAATTTAATTTTTAGAAAATACTATTAAAAATGTATGTGGCATTTTGAACTTAAAATATTGCCCACCAGGGGGCCCTCATTTTTCTTTAATTTTGCATTTTAGAAAAATTAAATACATATTGTAACAGATTGCAACATATATTATCAATGAGAAACCAAATATGTTTTTTAAGTATATACAGAAGCTCAGTGATCTTTAACTTGGTTACAATTACATACAAACATGTTTATTTTGAGTGTATTAGATAACTAAACACAAATAAGGCTATGAAGACTGAAGAACAAATAAACACACTTCAGAAATGACATAATGCTGTGTTGTGTTGTTTTATTTTGTTTGTTCTCCACAAGACTATTTGTGAGAAGGGAATTATATGCTGAACGCTAATGGTTTGAGCAAACAGAGCACAATAAAAATGCTGTCTTTTAAAAAGTCATAGAGTAAAAACTCCTAAATAAATTACATATACAGTAACTTTGCATATTCATTTCCTTAATATAAAAGGAAGGTCTCTAAATTGTGTTTAGAATTGGCATCTGAATTATTGAATTAGTGCAGTGAGTTTATGCTTCAAAACAGCTTTAATGCATACAGTATGTATTAAGCCCATGTAGACAGCTGAGTTATAGTTACAAAACTCAGACTGCTGACTTGAGGAGAAATAACAATGACACAATGAAAACCTTTGAGGATAAATACCAGTGATACAGTGTAACCACTACAAGGAAGTGTGCCAGTCTAAATGAAGTGCGTTTTGAAGAAATCACTTGGAGAATTCTCATTCTCACTCAAATGGCTGAGTGAGAGTTGCAGAGGGAAAAACAAAATAGCAAAATGAAGAAAGTTTCCTAGAGCAGAAATGGAAGTATTCATTGACTGTGGCTCTTAAACTTTTTTTCCAGTCAGGAAGGACCCTTGGATATGGAACTAAAGAAAATAGGTATACAGATCTAATATTTTCTGACAATAAATCATAAAGAAATGTATTCTAGGACATTCTCTGGCATATATACACATATATAATTTCACCCTTTGTTAAGTATTGAGGAAAATGTGTATAACATTTAGAAGGTGCACTCAGTTTCTTCGGTATAAGGAAGCCAATCTTATCTGAATATTTGAATTATGAGTTATGTAGCACATACTCAGAGATTTTCAAAGTTGATAAAAACTTCAAAGATTAAAAATCGACAGTGCTGAGAAGACTACCTTGTATACTTAGTACAAAATAGTACAAGAATGTTTACAGCCACTTCAGAAATTATTGAAAATTCTATGCTGGTTTTAAGACAAAATTCACTTAATGATTTTTAGTCAAACTCAGACAAAAATTTAAATTATGAATTCTTACATAATACAATTAAAATTATACGAATTTGAAATATATATTCTAAGGAATGATGGTAGGAAATTAAATCTTTATTGCCTGTAAGTGAACTATTGTATTTTTATAATGTAGGAACATCTTGTGTGTATAGTAAAGACACTATAGTTCCTAACATACTAATCTGAGTCGCTATGTTTTAAGTAGTGTTTGTAGATGTCTCCTGGCATATGAAAGTGTGCCAGCATGCTGAAAGTTCAGAGCCAAGGTTGCAGAGAAGTCATGCAATGCATCATGGATGAGCATTGTCATTCAAGTTAGGTCATTGTACATTCAGAAACCATCTAATGTTGTAGAAATTTTCCCACATTCAATTATGAGACTCTTAATTGTGGTTAAAATCACATTTTTATTTAAATTAAAAGCAGTCTTATTTTACATACCAATCCCAGTTCCCTCTCCCTCATATCCTTTCATTCCCCCCATCAGCCCTCCCATTCCAATCCATATACACTCCCCAGGGAGAGTAAGACTTCCAGTGGGGTATCATCAATGCCTGTCACATCATTTGGGGCAGGATTTAAGCCCTCCCCCCATGTATCTGGGCTGAGAGAGTATCCCTCCATAATAATTACTGGTTCCACTGCCAGAGGCCCCATAGACTACCCAGGCCCCCGAACTGGCACCCACATTCAGGGGGCCTGTCAAACCACATTTTAACCAATTGAGCATTGGTTAAACAAGATATAACAAAGCAGTCTAAGTAATTGGAAGCCACGGAGGTAAAGAATGAACAAACTAATTATTGTTAGTGGTGGGATTACAGTCATTGCTAGCACCTACACATGGTGTGGTCTTTAAACTACTACTTTCTCCTACCTGTTACCTAGCAAGAGGTCAAGCATGGTCAAATTAATGGCTAACTAAAAGAAACATTGACCTCAATAGTTCCAGATAATTATGTTAATGGTAGGACTTGCGAAGTCTTTATCCAAAAGATTACTTGTGGCCGGGAATATGGCTATGTCAGCATAGTGATTGCCTTGCGTTTATGAAGCCCTGTGTTCCATTACCAGCACAGCACACACTGGGCATGGTGATTCTTACTTGTAACCCCAGCATTTGTCACTTTCATCTACATAGAGAGTTCCAGAGTAGATGGGACTATGTGAGACTATGTTTTAAATAATTTAAAAATGATATTTTAGTACGATCTACTCGGCCTATCTTTTATCTCTGGAAACATATACTGAGATATATACATAAAACTTCAATAATTGTAAGATTATATGATCATATGCTTAACATTGAATATATATTCTACAGAGGTACTGCATGGTATTGATGGATATCAAATCATACACTGATTCTCTCTGATCAAAATATTTGACCATAGTAATTGGTCCAACATGCCATCAAAATAGCCCAATATAATCCAGCAGGAGTACATCTTGAAGGGAAGTTATCTCCATTTGAAGTTTCGTGCTGCTGTTTTGTAAGATGCCTTGTACCAGAATTTTTCCTCTGTTCTTCATTTTCATATTGAATAGGTGTTGAGTCTTATCCAGTGTTTTCAATCTATTGCGGCAAAACTGTTTCTTACTGAGTCTGTCGACACAGTAAAACACGTTGGTTAGTTTTTAGTTGTCAAACCAACCATGCTCGATTCTTTAAGAAAAAAAAAGATGGATGAATGAAGGAGTTCTTGCTTTGGGGACCATCAGCATTACCTTTCTCTGTATGATAATTCATCCCTGATCTCATCTCTAGTACCGAGGGGACTCAAGGCATAGCTTGACTGACATTTACTGACCGAGTCATTCTGCTTACTTGGTAGTTTCACTCATTCCTACAATGCATGGCATACCTACCCCCATAGGCTCAGCTATATAACTCTCTTCTGAACATCTTCAGTGGTGAATTTATACTCCTTCTTTATTTCCTTCAGATCAGTGGTTGAACATCTGAGGTATTTGTGGTTGCCTATTAGTCCTTACAAAGACACCTCTTAGTTTTTCTAAGAGTCAAACCCATTTTCTTCAATAAATTGTGTAGAATATGATATCAACATGTGGTTAAGAAAAGTAACAGTTAGACAGTAATTAAAGCAGTAAAAAACAAAACGTGATCATGAAATGATACCAGTCTATTTCATTGAGTAAATATCAGATCTGAAGACAACATATATATGACAGGAGATCAGTACCCAAGTAGAGATCAAAACCAGAGTGGGATTAAATGCTAGAACCACTGGGGATCGAAGTGGGATCATTTGGCTAGGCACCTCTAATAGGATTCTCGCTGAAGCAGGAACTATTACACATTACTGAGAGACAAAGGGGAATTTGATCTGACAACAAGGGCGATCAGTTATGGAGGGAGTGAGTCTTTCTACCCTAATTTAAGAGGTGTTTTGTTACAACAGAGTAATGCAAGCCAGAAAAGTATCAAAACCAAGGTCAAGAGCTAGAGTGATGAAAATAGCTTGACTTCAAACTCATTTATCCTAACATTATTGGATCTATTCATTATTTACATTAAAACCCATGGGAAACCACACCTTAATCAAAGCATTAAATACAGTATTATCCGTTTAGTGATAAACTGATGTCATTCAACTCCTAGTCAGGTGCACTGAGGATGACAGTGGCCTCTCCTTTGAGAGTTGTCCTCAGCAAAGTTGCTTTTTCTTGCCATTGCCCACCCCACCCTCCTCACCCCTACCACTTGCCTTTCTGTAAGACTGTTTCTCTTCCATGGCCCTTTAAGAAGGACTGACCCTCCTTCCTCTTGTCCAACTCCCAGGGCTTTCAAGAGAAGGATCCCCTAAATGTTATGGTAGTTGCTAGATAATCTTCACTTAGACTTACAAAACCCAGATGATTTAGTGACCTTCAGAAAATATCAGAATCTGCAACATTCTTTATCTTTATTTCTGTACACAAAGCAATAGACAGCATATAAACTACTGTGAAGCTAAGTTCACAGAAGATTAATGTCTGAAATAAACACAAGGGCACAACCCCATGGGGCAGAGGTTATTGTCATATCTGGCCGAAGACGCAATAAAAAGAGACATGAGTGTTAGATTTTGAAAATATGCCCCTCCCCCCATCAGTCACAACTAAATCATTTCACTGTATCTGCTTTTTCTCCTTATAAAAGCCTGTGTAACCCTATGTATGAGCATGGCACATCTCCATTTTCCAGGGTGCCTGTCCTTCATTAAGCATGGCTCCTTCTTGACTACGTTTATCTTTTAAATACTACCTTTTATGCAGCCTTGATCTGCATGTGATAACAACACAGAATTACTTTAGTAGTTTTTCCATTAAGTTCCTATAAGTCAAAACTAAGCATGATCAATCAAAAAAGGATGTATACCCTATAAAATAACTGTACTATGCCCTCAAAGAGCCAAAGTCAAGAAAGCTTTCAAAGTTTCATTTGATTGATTAGTTTATGTTTCATTATACGTGTACATGGGTATCTATGTGTAGCTTATGTGCACATGCGAATACAGGTGTCCATGGAGATCAGAAGAGGATATGAGACAGCCTGTAGCTGAAGTACAGGCAGTTGTAAGTCACCTGATATGAATGCCAGGACTTTATCTCAAAATAGAATCACCCTAAAATTCATGTTATTAAACACTGCATTGTTGTAACTTTCAAATATAGTGCACATATGAAGAAGATATGTCCATTAATCATGTGAAGTTGGTGTTTGGAGGTTTGGGGAATTTTATTATCCAAGGGTAAGCTATATAGTACATTTGTTTTTCTCTTTAGCACATGATCTGCTCAAGCTTGTCTAAAACCTTGTAGTCTTTGGCTCACACCATCTTAATAAAGCCCAGGTGTATTTAGCCAGATTATATGACACATGTTCAAGTTTGTGTTTGATTCCAAATTAAGTAACTAGATGATTTATGGTAAAGAGTTTCCTTCTGCCTTTCCCACACGGGTTCTAATTCTACTCCAGCCTGCTCTCCCAACACTTGCAGCACTTAGAACTTTCCCACTGAACCCCCACCCCTTGTTATTTTTACAACCACAGGAGACAGTCACCTATTCTAACACCTGTTACTGATCCCCCCCTTTTTTAGAAAAAGAAATGAACTTACATGCAACTACCTTATTTTCTGACAGGTCCTAAAGAAAGGAATTGCTTTCTTCACACATCTAAAATTATTTTGTTACACAAGAAGGTTGAAACTTTATAATAACAAGGACCAGCTAAATGGTTTAAATTTTTTAATACTTAATATTTCTGTTTTTAAATGTCCATATAAGAAACTTCCTCACATTTTGAAGAACATACATAAAGGCAATTACAGTTTATGGACAGATAACTTGAATCTAAGTCTGGTTAAAGAATTAAATTATATAACATACAAACATAGAGACATTTCATCTCCAAGATGAACTGAAACCCCAACCCACATGAAAGTTCAACCACTTCATGACTAACTCATCTTATTCTTCTAGTTTTCTACAGCTCTTGATTAGTCTAACACCAGAGTCACTATTTCCACAATTGTGTAAGACAAGCTTTTGAGCCGACTAAAATTAGGAAGCCGAGAAAAAGTCTCCAGCCAAAGGCTGTTTTCCATTGGCTTTGTTTTATTGCAGTTTCATGTACTTGAAAACAAAGGAAAAAATCCTCTTTCATGAGACTTCCAGATTTTTTCCAGATAAAAGTTCAATGGAATATGTAAACACTAGCATTATAACGAAACTCACAGTAGTTGAACATAGTTTTTATTCACCGTATATAAGCAAACAGCCTAAGAGAGAGCATCCTTAGCAGGTGAAGTTGTCTGCAGTGCCTATTTGCCAGGAATCTGCATGATTGACAAGGCCAGAGCGATCTGATTTAAACCATGTTTCTTTCCCTAATCAGGGGGTTAGCCCTGTGTCAAAGAGCTTTTTGAAGATGCGCAGGTCAGCTTTTAACAATACCTGCTTAGTTACTGGCACTGCTGTTTGTACTGCAGCTAAAATCTGATGTAATCTTGGGTCTATTCCTTAAAGACAACAAGTATATTACTAGCAATTAGTACATGGAAAGCTGAGGGTCTCCTAGATTAACGGACTTTTCCACCGAGAACACGCTAGTAGTCAATCTGGGCATACAAGGCTCCCTCCTGGGTTAGAACTTTTTCTTTGTAGATTTCCTGCAAATGCAATTGCTTTTGATACTTTAATCCTTTTTATGCAGCAGAAGTGTTTGATGTTTATAAAGCTGACATTGACATGTCTCTCATCTTTCTATAGGAGAGAACTACAGCAATGGCATTTCCATCCATTGAGGACTTACAAACATGAGTTCCTGTGTGCCCCCAGCAGGAATTCCATCTTCTTAATGTCATCCAGGAAAAGGATATGCTTGGTACATAGGTCTCAGGAGAGTTCCCTGATGCTTATCCCACCCTAAGATTTCCCCATGGTATGGTAATCATGACATAAGGAGGGTGTCCTGGGTATTCACTCCCCGAGCAGAGACAGCAAGCCAGGCAATTGGAAATTCCCAGAAGTACTTTTAAGGAATAGGCTTATAAAAGCCTTTCTTTGCAGACAGCAAGAATGACTTGATTCAATTAATAATAGGAAAGAGAAGGGTATATAGAAAAAATCTCAACACATTTTTATTTTATCCTGTTTATTATGCCTACAGTAGGATATTTATGGAATTAATGAAGATCCTTTGGACTGAAGATAAATGTATATGTAACATATGCTGCGCAACTGCAACTCTCCTATACACTTAAGATGTAGGACACCAAGAGGAGACGGGAATAAAGGATGGCAAGAAGAGGGAGAGAAAGTCTGTATATGAGGAAAATAGACAAATTAGGCAAAACCATACTTAGATCAAAGTGATTTTTAAAATATTGCTTTTGGTTTTTTCTAACTATAAGAGCAACAAAATCATTTCATTTTAACATGCAGAAAGTGCTCCTTATCTGCTGTAGGATATGTCTTAGTTAATGTTTCTATTCCTGTGATGAGCACCATGACCAAAAGTAACTTGGGAAGGAAAAGTTTTATTTCATCTTATAACTCTCAGGTGGTCTATCACTGAGGGAAGTCAGAACAGGAGCTTGAGATGGGAACCTGGATGCAGGAGCTGAAGCAGAGGCCATGGAGGAGGACTGCCTACCAGTTTGTTCTTCATGGCTTTCTCAGCCCACTTTCTTGTACACCCCAGAACCACCTGCACAGGTGTTGTGCCAGCCATGGGCCTGGCCCCCTCCCCATGAATCATTAATCATTGCCCTCGTGCAATCTGATGAAGATATTGTCTCAATTGCTTCCTCTTCCTAGATAACTCTAGATGCTGTCAAGTTGACAAAAACAAATGCAGTAAAGGAAATAATCATGTTATCTGATATGCTGCCCCAATCTTGCTCATATTCCTGATTTCATTCTTGTTCTAACATATGTGGGATTACACAGGTGAATTCTGCTAGTCTCACTACCTGTGTGTAAATCTTTTTGAGGTGGGGGGCGCTGATGGAAGAAAGTGATGTGACCAGTAATATTTGTCATAACTTTACTGTTATTACTCCTGAGAAGGATAAGCTTCATAACAAAGGAAAGGCAGCAATTTCAAAGAAACATGTCTTCTACTGGCTCATCAAGAAAATTCTACAGGCTTCAATATTCTATCTAAGTACCTGCACATCATCTGGATAGCTTGCAAAATCTTGCTTTAATGAAACACATTTGGAATTTGATTTTAATGGAACACATTTTTACCTTTATGTCTTGCTTTCTGAAATAAAATGCAGGTTTGCTCTAGTATGTGCGCTCACCATGCAGTCAGGCAAACACAGGTTATCAACCACCTGTGTGTATAGCTCTCTCATCAACACTGTCATTTCCTCTGGCTTATTACATGTTGCTTCACATTCCCAAGATGAAAAGCAATGGTGCTTCCAGTGTATGGTTTATTCCTTAATATTAGTAGTTTGTACCTCTGTAGTACTTCTGCCTTAAATGTAATCTACCTCACCAGGAACACATCTCCCTTATCCCCAACATATTTTAAGATAGTACAAAACATGTTGAAAGATCAATACATGTTGGAAACATCTTGACTAGAAGAGCTCAGTTTGAGGTATTTATAATCCGTAAAAAGAGATTGACTTGCATGTGAGGAAATCCATCCATGATCCAGAGAGAGAAATATAAAAAAGTCTACTGTCATATAAAGAGTGCTTTTTCCAAACTGTAATAAATGAGTAATCCATCTCACCTGTTGGTACATTAACCATGTGCCATGGAATATTTGAGTTGTAAATTGCATTTGTTTAAAAACTCTTCACATGTCTTACAAATTCACACTAAGAAGAAATGTCTATTTAAATTCATGTGCACACCTTAAAATCACGTCATGGTATACTGAGCAAGATGTTTAAATGTGAGTCATATCCCAACTTTTCTGAAATGATGCTGTCCTGTCAGGTAGTCTCTGAAACTAGTTAATATACTTATGTGTAGAGAGAAGCCTTCCTACCAGCCTGGTCCCAGATCCGCATCAGTCCCAAATAAACACGCAGGACACTATATTAATTATGAAGCTGTTCTCCTTGCTTGTTTCTTACTGGCTAGCTCTGACTTAAGTATTTACTCCATAATTGTTAATCTAAGTATGTCTCTTACCAGAGAAAAGGGTCCAGACTTCTTACCCTTATGGAAGCTACATGATGATTCCCTGTGTTTCTCCTTCCCAGAGTCCTCCTCGACTCCTAGTCCCACCTATCTTGCTTCCCTATTGGCCAACAGTGCTTTTTTGACATATACACAGGACTTCCCCATCACTTATGTAGTTCGGTAGATGGTGATTGACCATGATGGTCATGTTAGCTTCATGACCTACGTAAGAAAACTACCAAAGTGCTCTGTGACATGACCTTAGTACTGAGTGACAATACCTATCTTAGTATCTTCAGGGGGTTCAGAGAGAATCCAAGGCCTAGATAGAAATTAACACATGCAACTTCTTAGAATCTTCCCTGGTTTTAAAATATTTTTCAGAAAAATTAAAAGCAATTATTTGCCAAAGAAAAGTAAAAAAGATAGTTTTTTTTAAACTTATCACCATGCCATATTCTAAAACTAACATAAAACTTAAATGGATACATGTAGGTTTGGTAGCAATTTTTAATTGATTTATTATGTTTACTATTAGTCACGTCTAACACGCAGGGTAGAGATTTAGTGCTATGTACCACTCTTCTATGTGTCTGCTTTTTATTTTTTGAATGTGAAATAGGTATACAACCTTTCCAGTTGAACAAGTCATGCCATCTTTGGAGAATTGTCTAAGCAGTTAATAGAAAACCAAGTAGTTACTTAGCCAGTTTCACCATGACCTTCTTCTTCCTTTATGCAGACGGTTTGTGATGGCCTATCAGGAGTATTCCAATTGTTCTGTATTGTTTCAAATATCCCCCTTGGTGGCTTGAAAAGATCATTTAATATCCTCTGTGATGAAAAAAGGACAGAACCCAAAACATTTCAATGCTTGCTGCTGAGCATGCTAAATGAGCTAAATAATGTGAAACACATTTACAATATGCTTTAATGGTGAGCATATCCAATTTGTGATTTAAGAGGTCAAAAGATTGGTTATTTTTGCATTCTTAGTCATTTAAGAAGAGGCAGACTGGGAAGGCTGCACTCACAGGACTTATAAAACTGCTGCAGTTATTTTGACTAATAGACTTTATGGCCAGTGTTCTGGTGGTAGAAAACATCCTTGTAAGATTGTAAACCAGTAGGCAAGCTCACTGAATCCTGAAGAGCACACAGACATCAGTGTGAGGCAAAGTTACTTCCTTGCAAGTAACTTTACATACTATTGGTAATTCACAATTCAAGGCTTTCCCTCCCTCCCTCCCTCCCTCCCTCTCCCTCTCCCTCTCCCTCTCTCTCTCTCTCTCTCTCTCTCTCTCTCTCTCTCTCTCTCTCTCTCTCTCTCTTTCTCTCTCTCTCTGTTTAACTTTGGACGTGTAGTCACTAGACATACTTCAAATTTTGATAAAATACATGAAGAATGTTTGACCATAAGCAAAAATAAATAAAAGAACTCACTTTAATTTTTCCCTCCTGGAACTTGGCAATTTTATTCAAACAACAATAATAAAACTTTCTATGCAATTATGAAAAACTGCTGCTATTGTTATTGAGGCAGAGAGAAAAAAATACCACCACACTATGGCTCTGGTGTACAAAGCAATAGGGTCAAAAGGGAAATTCAAAGGCTTAGAAGCAAACTCAGTGTTGAGATCTCTCTGTCATGATCCCTGAAGAAAGGGGTGGGGAGCAACCTTCTTAAGGATGCCCTTATAGGCCTAAGCCCTCACCTATCAAAGAACCATGACCCATGTTTCTTTCCACTCACTGTCACCAAACTCATATCGCTGGAAAGAAGGTTGAAGTGTATCAACACATGCCTAATAGAATTCTGTTGTTGTTTTGTTTTTGTTATATTTCCTTTTAATCTTAGTTATTTATAAGTTTAACTGTTTAAAATGTATTCATTGGGTCTTTCACATCATGCCCCTGATCCCACCCATCTCCCTCCTCACGCCAAAAATAATACAAAACAAAATTTAAGAGAAAAAGAGGGGAAAAAGAGAAAAAAGGAAGATCGGGGAATCTCATCACGGAAGCGGCAGGGTGGCACAGTGAGTTGCAGACGGAAGTTTCTGTCCTGTCCTGTCCCATAGCAGCTTAGTCCCAATTAAACACACTGAGACTTGCATTAATTATAAACTCTTTGGTCTATTGCTGAGGCCTCTTATTGGCTAGCTTCTCTTAATTATTAACCAATTTCTATTAATTTGTGTGTCTCCACATAGTCTTGGCTTACCAGTGATGCCTGGACCTCTTGCTTTCTCGGCAGCTACATGATATCTCCCTGACTCTGACCACTACCTTTCTGTATCCCTGTTTGGATTTCCTGCCTGGCTAAATCCCACCTGTACATTGACTGTAACAGCTTTATTCATCAACCAATAAGAGAAACACATATTCACAACATACAGAAGGATATCCCGCATCAGTGAGTCTCTTATTAAACCCTTTTATCCCTAAATTTTAATATGCAGGTGTTCATTGGTCTGGTTCGAGGCCTCTGATCTCTGCTGCACGATTGATGCTGGGCCCTCACTGGGACTCTTCCTGGACATCCCATTGCTGCCCGGTTCCATGAACATCTTTTTTTATTTTTTTAACACACAAGACTATAATACTCTATTTTGGCTCCGTGGTTAATAATTTGCAATCAGTGTCCTCTTCTGCTGACCCACAGGACTCCTTGTCTCCAAGTCCATTGAGTCCCTCTAGAAACTATTTACTACTCCCTAACATTGATTCCATATTCCTTATCTCTCCTCCTTATCAGGCAAGGGATATGCAAGTTACTGAATCATGTTGAAATAGTGGGTCATCACACTCCTATGATTGTCCCCATTTTGTACATTAATAAAGCTATGTACGCTCTGCTACTTCATCTGGCTGTTGACAGAGCATTCCAGGAAACCCTCAAAAAGCAAAGGGGAAAGTTTCTTCACCCTTAAAACATAATTACCTTTTGCATCAATTATTGGAGAATAGAAGGAAGCAAATATTTTAGAAATAAGAGAAAGAATGAAGATAAAATACCATATATATTTTATTTTCTATACTTTAACCAAAAATATATGAACATAATTAAATTTTACAGGAAATATATTTATGTCTAAATATAACAGTTCTTAGAATTGTCCTTTCTGTTTAGGATTTTGACTATTTGCCTGCTCATTTTACAGCTACTTAAGTTTGTCTTCATTTGTCAATGTTTATAATATATACTGCAACTAATGTATGACTATGATCCTTGAATAAATCTGTTGAGATAGTTTAAAGATTTATTTTATTTTTATTTTATGTATATGAGATTTTTGCCTGCATGCATGTGGTTGTATGTACCACACACATGCCCGATACATGAAAAGGCCAGGAGACAACACTGGGTCTCCTGCAACCAGAGTTACACAGAGTTCTGAGCAGTCAGGTGGGGACTGGGAGCTAAATCTGTGTCCTCTGCAAAAGCCACAAGTGCTCTTAACCACTGAACCATCTCTGTAGCTCCAAAACTCTTATTCATCTCTGAAAATTTATTTTAATATGAGGAAGAATCAAGCTATATAAAAAATAACCTGAGAATGCTATATGCAGTAATTATTTCACTGAAACATAATAAAAAATCTTCTTGGGTGTGTTCTAATAGCTAAAAGCACTCTACAAAACAGTACACATGCCATACTTAAGCACTTCTCTGCTATTAAACAAAAATGAAGTTAATATTTAGAAGAAATCCATATTAAAACTCAATCCTCTGGATCAATACAAGGAAATTTTTGATAATCATCTAGAAGCACATGTTTCATCAGAAGAGAATGTGGCTTTGTTTTGTTTTACTTTTCTTATTAGCTTCATATTAGCATTGTAGGATGCATTTTCATGATGTCTTAATGAAAGATGGAAATTAAGATATTAAAAGATAAAATTATTTTAAAGATTCTAGAAGAACATTTTCATAAGGTTACTAAACTGGTTACTTTTTGATAAGCAAGGAAAAACAGTCTTTAAAATTGTGTAAGCATGAACATAGCAGATGACTAGGAACATAAATATACTTTGTAACACAGGTCTCACCTAATTTTAATCTTCAGAATCCATGCTACAAGGAGATAACTAATTCTCACCAAATCATTCTATGACCTCCACATGTGCTCCATGGCAAGTGTGTACCCACACCTATACATATAATATGTTCATTCACAGTAATAAAATTTAGAATATAAATATAAGTTTATTAAACTTGATGTTTTGTCTATCAGAAGATGCTATTGACAGCAAATGGTTGTCCACAAATTGGGAGAAAGTTATTCAAAACATAAATTTTCAGACAAATTCTTTTATAAAATAGAAACAAAGAAAAACATCCTTAAAAGTCAAAGGAGAATTGACTAGCACGTGCAAAGCCCTGGTTTGATACCCAGCAATGGAAAAACGACGACAAAATAATCCTAGTACTCTTGACGCATACCAAATAGTCAGTGAACATTGGGGAAATAGTCTGGCTCATTTATCTAAGTTCTGCATGCTAAAGTCAGGTGAAATGGAGTATTCTCATTGTCCTAGCTATGGAAGAGACTGAGGCAGGAGGACTGCTTGAGTTCAAGAGTCTAAGACAAGTTTAGGCAGAATAGTGAGATCATGACTTTAAGAACACACATCAAAACTCCTGTAAAATACCAGGAAAAACACCCTGTCTCAGATAAAAGTACTGTGTGTTGGCTAGTATACAAACCAACAGGAAATTTTGTGTGTTTTTTGCAAGTAAATCCACTGTGACAACTCTTGTTCCCTTCACTAAGATAGACTCAACATATGCCCAAAGCCAACACCTCCACTGCTAAGTGTCAGTGGATGGCCAGATGGCACACACAGAAGTGTTTACACTAGCACATGTAGATTTTGAAGTGTTTTTGTAGCTTAACTCTTAAAACCTTACACATATCACATAAATTTTGATTAAAATGTAGAAAACAAATGTAGATTTTGGTATTTTTATAGCTTAAATCTTGAAATTTGGCAATATAGACCTATTTTGACTAAAGTATAACTGTGATTCCTATAAGATGAATCCAAAAAGTCAGAAAAACACATGCCCTAAACAGCGTCGTTTGTAAAACTGAAAACAACATAAATATTTATCTGCAGAACAGATAAGTAAATTGTAACAGATTCAAGGATTTCACACAAGCATATCATGTATTTCAATCATATTCATCCCTTCTCTGCTATCAACGCCTCCCAGAATCCCTTCCCTGCATCTTCCTCCCAATTGTATGTACTCTGGTTGTTTTGGTTGTTTCTCTGTTCTCAACAACCCACAAGTACAAATAGTGCTGCCCATATGTGCTTGTAGGTGGGGCCATCCACTGGAACGTGGTTCACCTTTCAGTGCCTGAATCTTTAAAGAAAACCGATTGTTCCTCTCCCAGAATCCCCCACTGTCGATAGGTTCCCAGTTAAGAGTGCCTCTCTACGATCCGTGTCGCAATGCTCACTGGCTTAAGAAAAAGGTTCAGCAATAATTTGGTATTGCTTTAGAATTTGTTGTTTAAAAGATAATATGATGAGATAATTTGTGTTTACCAATCATAACTGAATAGGCTTTCAAAAATATAAATTACTGCTTTTTCATGACATCTTTTTATAGAAGAAAAAAATTCTGTTATGGCCGGGCGGTGGTGGCGCACGCCTTTAATCCCAGCACTCGGGAGGCTGAGGCAGGCAGATCTTTGTGAGTTCGAGGCCAGGCTGGACCGACAGCCTCCAAAACAATACAGAGAAACCCTGTCTTGTAAAAACCAAAATAAAATTATTTTATGTTTAGATGCAGCCATAATCAAGTCATTATTGCTCTTATGGTACAATAGATAGTATGCAATTATGTTTTTTTAAATTTTGAGTCCTTTCATTAGAAAAATATTGAGTTGCTGATAAACATGAGCACAGTATTGACTATTCTTCCCTAAAAGGTCTCAGTCACTGTCATCTGGTGGTAGACACAGTCTTACATATGAAAGTAAAGCATTCAGGAGATAGGCGAGATCCTTCACAAAATTATGTTCCGTAGTGATGGAAACTTCTTGTCTCTTGTATTCCCATAGCACTGCTTCACAGAGATGGCTGTGATGTGCGATGTGTTCTATCAAACAGCCTCAGGCCCAATTTGAAAAATGTTCCTGTCAAGCATCCATGTTTTCATGACAATGTCAAATATTCCCATTGGCGGGGGTTTTTCCTACTCATTTTGAAACCTATTACTCAACCAACATAGGCCTTTTGAGAATTTTGGACTTTCTAGACATGATAAATATTCTCTTGAAGTGTTGAAAGGGCATCCCAGTTTTAATTATTCTCTTAAAAAACTTATTTCATTAATTTAGCATGTGTATGGTGGATATGTGGATATCAGAGTCCAATGTTCAGTCGTCAATTTCTCTTCTGCCATGTGGGTTCCAGAGACCAACTTGGGCCACAAGGTTTGCTTCACCTGCTTAGCCATTTCACTGAGCCTCTTTCTGCTCATTTTAATTCTGTAGACATGTTGAGAATGTGTGGTTAGTCCCCCAAACCAATGTACTCTGTTGACATTGCTATCAGCAGAAAGAGTGGAATTACTGCACTCAAAACCCATTGATGTTAAGCTTACTATGGGTCATATACTAAATATATAGAATTCAGATGACCCACACCATTATTGGGCTGAAACAGAATCTAAGGCTGTTCAAACTGCAGAACACCACTTGTACTGGTATTCCTTCAGTCTAATACTTTTTTAAAAAATTCACTTTACATGCCAATCACAGTTCCTCCTTCCCTCACCTCCTCCTACACCCCTTATCTCCCCCAACTCCTCCTATCCACTCCTCAGAAAGGATAAGGCCTCCCATGGGGAACCAACAAAGCATGGTACATTAAGTTGAGGCAGGACAAAGCCCCTCCCTGCTGCATCAAGGCTGAGGAAGGCATCCTACCATAGGGAATGGGCTCCAAAAAGCCATCTCATGCTACAGGATAGATCCTTGTCCCCCTGACAGAGGTTCCACAGTCCATGCTACACAACTGTCACTCACATGCAGATGGCCTAGTTTGGTCCCACGTGGGCTTCCCAGCTGTCAGTCTAGAGTCCATGAGCTCCCACGAGCTTGGGTCAGCTATCTCTGTGGGTTTCTATATCCTGATCTTGACTATCCCCACTCCCTATGCCCATAAAATATCTTCACCCTCTCTACAACTGGACTCCTGGAGCTCAACCTGGTGCTTGGCTGTGGATCTTGGCATCTGCTTCCATCAGTTACTGGATAAAGGGTCTATGATGACAGGTTAGTTACCAATCAGATTACATGGGGAAGACCAATCAGGCACCCTCCCCACTATTGCTAGGAGTAATAACTGGGGTCATCCTTGTGGATTCCTGGCAATTTTCCTAGCACCAAGTTTCTTCCTAACCCCATAAAGGCTCTCTCCATCAACATATCTCTTTGAATGCCCTCGCACTCTGTTCCTACCCCAACTGGGTCATCTGCTTCCCTCATGTTCTCATCCCCAGTCCCTTCCCCTCTACCACCCACCCTGCCCCCAGTTTACCCAGGAGATCTTACCTTTGCCCGCTTCCCAGTGTGATCTTGTGTTACTTTTAGGGTTGACCTTGTTCCCCGGCTTCTCGGGAGCTGTGGATTGTAGTCTGGCCATCCTTTGCTTTGCATCTAGTATCCACTTGTGAGTCAGTACATACCATGTTTGTCTTTCTGGGGCTGGGTTACCTCACTCATGATGATTTTTTCTAATTCCATCCATTTGCCTGCAAATTTCATGTTGTGATTGATTTTTACAACAGACTAGTAATCCATTGTGTAAATGTACCACATTTTCTTTATCCATTCTTCAGTTGAAGGGCATCTAGGTTGTTGCCAGGTTCTGGCTATTACAAATAATGCTGATAATAACATAGCTTAGCAAATACCCAAGAGTGGTATTGCTGGGTCTTGAGATTGATTGATTCCCAATTTTCTGAGAAACATCCATACTGATTTCCAAAGCGATTGTACAAGTTTTTACTCCTACCATCAGTCGAGGGGTGTTAGCCTTACTCTAACCCTCTTCAACATAGGTGGCTATCAGTGTTTTTGGTCTTAGCCCTTCTGACAGGAAAAGGTGGTATCTCAGAGCCATTTTGATTTGCATTTCCCTGATGACAAGGATGTTGAGAAATTCCTTCACTGTATTTCAGCCCATTTGAGATTCTTCTTTTGAGGATTCTGTTTAGATCTGTACTCCATTATTTAATTAGATTATTTGGTATTTTGATGTCCTGTTTCTTGAGTTCTTTACAAATTTTGGAGATCAGCCTGCTGTCAGAAGTGGGGTTGGTGAAGATCTTTTCCCATTCTGTAGATGCTGTTTTGTCTTGTTGACTGTTTCCTTTGTCTTACAGAAGCTTCTCAGTTTCAGGAGGCCCCATTTATTAATTGTTGCTATCAGTGTCTGTGCCACTGATGTTATATTTAGGAAGTGTTCCACTGTGCCAATGAGTTAAAGGCTACTACCCACTTTCTCTTCTGTCAGGTTCAGTATAACTGGATTTTTGTTGAGGTCTTTGATCCAATTGAACTTGAGTTTTATGCATAGCAATAGATGTGGATCTATTTGCAATCATTTACATGTTGACATCCATTTATGACATCATCATTTGTTGAAGATGCTTTCATTTTTTCCATTGTACAGTTTTGTCTTCTTTGTCAAAATAAGGTGTTCATAGGTGTGTGGATTGATGTCAGGATCAACAATTCTATTACACTGGTCCACAAGTCTGTTTTTATGCCAATACCAACCTTGTTTGTATTACTATAGCTCTATAGTAGAGGTTGAGGTCAGGGACGGTAATGCCTCCAGAAGTTCCTTTATTGTACAGGATTATTTTAGCTATCCTGGTTTTTTTGTTTTTCCCTATGAAGTTGAGTATTGTTTTTTCCAGGTGTGTGAAGAATTGTGTAGGATTTTGATGGGGATAGCATTGAATGCTTTTGTCATTTTTATTATGCTGATGCTACCTATCCAAAAGCATGGGAGATCTTGCAATTTCTGGTATCTTCTTCAATTTCATTCTTCAAAGACTTAAAGTTTTTGTCATATAGATCTTTCACTTTTATGGTTAGAGTTATCCCAAGATACATTATTTGTGGCTATTGTAGGGGTGATGTTTCTCTGATTTCTTTCTCGGCCCATTTATCATTTGAATATAGGAGGGCTACTATTGTTATCCTGTCATATTGCTGAAGGTGTTTATCAGCTGTAGGACTTCCCTCATAGAAATTTTGGGGTTACTTGTGTAAACTATCATATCATCTGCAAATAAAGAAAGTTTGACCTCTTCCTTTCTAATTTGTATTCCCTTGATATCCTTTTAATGCCTTGATGCTGTAGCTGGAACATTTAGCACTATATTGAATAGATATGGAGAGAGTATACAGTCTTGTCTTATTCCTGATTATAGTGGAACCACTTTGAGTTTCTCTCCATTTAACTTGATATTGGTTGTCAGCTTGCTGCAAATCTTTAGTCTAATCCTTACGTATTAATAGGCATCATACATTCTTTTTTTCTATTTTTTCATTTAAGTTAGAAACAAGCTTGTTTCACATGTCAATCCCAGCTACCTCTCCCTCCCCACCTCCCCCACCCTATCCACCAGGCACCCCAGTCCCCCACCCAATCTCCACTCTGATCCCCAGGGAGGGTGAGGCCCTCCAGGGTGGACCTCTAGTGTCTGTCATTTCATTCAAGGCATGGCCTAGACCCTCCCTCAAGAGTCTTAGAGATCATCCCTTATTGTGGGATGGGCACTCAAAGTCTATTTGTACACCAGGGATAATACTACCCAAGGCCCCAAAGATTACCTAGGCCTCTTCACTGATACCCACATTCAGGGGGTCTGGGTCAGTCCCATGCTTTCCACACAGCCATCAACTGGGGTCCAAGAGCTCCCCCTTGTTCAGGTCAACTGCTTCTGTAAGTTAAACCAGCCAAGCCTTAATTCCTTTGCTCATCAGTTCTCCCTTTATATCACTGGATTCCAGGAGTTTAGATCAGTATTTAGCTGTGGGTGTCTGCCTCTGCTTCTGTCAGTCTCTGGATGAAGGTTCTGTTTCCCAGACTCTCTCGCAGTGGGATTGTATGCTGGCACTCTCCTGATTCATGTCTAAAATCCATATATGAGTGAGTCCATACCATGTGTGCCTTTTTGTAACCGAGTTACCTCACTTAGGATGGTTTATTCTAGGGCCATCCATTTGCCTGCAAATTTCAGGATCCCAATGCTTTTTTTTTCAGTTGAATAGTACTCCATTGTGTAAATGTACCACATTTACTCTATCCACTCTTCTGTTGACGGGCATCTAGGTTGCTTCCAGGTTCTGGATAATACAAATAATGCTGCTATGAACGTAGTGGAACATACATCCTTGTTATATGAATGTGCATCTTTTGGGTATATGCCTAAGAGTGGAATTGCTGGGTCTTGTGCTAGACTGATTCCCATTTTCCTGAGGACTCTCCATACTGATTTCCAAAGTGGCTGTACAAGTCGGCACTCCCATCAGCAGTCAAGGAATGCTCGCCTTTCTCCACATCCTCTCCAGCATAAACTGTCATTGGAGTTTTTGATTTTAGCCATTCTGACAGGAGTAAGATGGTATCTCAGAGTTGTTTTGATTTGCATTTTCCGGATGACTAGGGACATTGAGCACTTTCTCAAGTGTCTCTCAGCCATTTTAGACTTCTCTACTAAGAATTCTATATTTAGTTCTGTAGCCCACTTTTTGATTGGATCTTTTGGTGTTTTGGAGACTTGCTTTTGAGTTCTTTGCAAATTTTGGAGATCAGCTCTCTGTCAGATGTGGTGTTAGTGAATATCTTTTCCCAGTCTGTGGGTTGCCGTTTTGTCTTGCTGACTGTGTCCTTTGACTTACTGAGGTCCCATTTATTAATTGAAAACCTTAGTGTCTGTGCTACTGGAGTTATGTTCTGGAAGCAGTCTCCTGTAACAATTCATTCAAGGGTAACTCCCACTTTCTTTTCTAACAGGTTCAATGTGGCTGGATTTATGTTGAGGTCTTTGATCCATTTGTATTTAAGTTTTGTGCATGATGATAGACATAGATCTATCTGCAGTCTTCTACATGTCAGCCTCCAGTTATGCCAGCACCATTTGTTGAAGATGCTTTCTTTTTTCCATTGTATAAATTTAGCTTCTTTGTCAAAGATCAAGTGTTCATATGTGTATGGGTTAATGTCGGGTGTTTAATTTGATTCCATTTGTCTACCTGTCTATTTTTTGTGCCAATACCAAGCTGTTTTCATGACTGTATTTCTGTAATACAGCTTGAAGTCAGGGATGGTGATACCTCCAGATGTTGCCTTGTTGAACAGAGTTGTTTTGGCTATCCTGGGTCTCTTGTTTTTCCATATAAAGTTGAGAATTGTTCTTTCAAGGTCTGTGAAGAATTGTGCTGGGATCATCATATGTTCTATACACACAAGCTTAGAAGTTTGAAGAAATCTGTTTTTCAAAGTGGCTCAAATAAAAAGTGTTATGGTGTGACGGTTATATCTATTATAATTGAGCCCATGATCATATGCAGACAAATGTTATTGGTGTAAAGATGTTGTTTGTTACAGAGAAGAGTGACTTTCCTACCTAGGTATTCAGATACAGTCTTCTAGATACCTCTAGTGGTGTCTAGACTGTAATGTGTGAATCTGAACTTGTTTAATTGTAACAAAAGTGCTCATGCTTCATGATAGACTTTAAAGCACTGAGGAAGAAGAAGAAACTTTTTTTTGATTAAAAACAGCTGTAACAATGCCAATATTAGATATTTTGAAAATTCATGAAAAGTTCCAGAAGACAGGCTAAATGACTGAAATAATGAATCTTATAACGTTTCTACTTTGAGTTTTTGTACAAGTCTATTTTGCTACTATTTGAAACTGATCTCTGTGAAGACAGTCTATAATAATGTTAATAGTCATTTTAGTTTGTATGTTATAGAATTTTACAAAATATATCATGTATATTCATGTTTGAACTTAAAATAAGGAAAAAAACTATCATGGGTAAGGTAATAGAGTGGGGAAATGCAAATAATACATATAAGACCAAGAAAGTCTATAAAACTTTAAATTTCCCGGTTTCTAAATATAAGGTTGGGATTATGAGTATCTGTTCTATTCACCCCTTATGGATTGCTACAGGGAGCCTTATGTGTCCCCACAATCTGGACACTTGGTAAACTGTACAGTGCATTAAGGACACAATTTGAAGGCATCTGTTCAATTACATGAGAAACCTTCAGTCCATTAGGAAATAAACAGCGAGTGTGACATCTTCCTTGGAAACCGATTTCTCCCCGAGGGCTCTGCCTCGTGTCTCAGTTCCAGAACACTATGGGAAAAATTGCAGAACCAAAGCTGACCTGTCGTGAGGGCAGTGAGAAGCTTCGTGGCACAGAGCACTTCTGAGCAAAGCCAGCACTGGTGTCTTGGGGAAAGTAAAGCTGTGAGCCAAGGAGCAACAGAGACTCTCGCGTGTTCCAATAAAACGGGATGGGGAGCGCGTGCTCATGGGCCAGGTCTGAGAGCACACGCTTCACTTTTTGGTCTGTTTTCTCTCTTAGGCCGTTGTGACTATGAGAGTGAGTTAGTGTTTTCCCTTCTCAGCATTATTTTCTTTTTCTTTCTTTTTCTTCTCATTTCTCCAAGTGCAAACAGCTTAGCCAAACCGCACATTTTAGCCAAAAATGTTACTTCATTTTGGACCTGGGGGGTTGTACTTTTTAAGTTAATATTTACTTTGGCTTACTTCTTGATTTGTTTATGTTTTTATTTGACGATCTAAGCCATACTTGAAAAGAGCCATCCACTAAGCAGCTTGGGATGCTGACCCCCAAGGACAGTGGGAATTAAACTCAACATCAGCAATCAGATATAGCATTGAAGATCCAGGTCAGCCCAGGGGGTTTCATTCCTAAGACGTTCTTTTCAAACTGCATTGACATCGATGCACATTGGGAGATGAAGCCTGTTTCATATTGTCTCCCTTTACTCCCCCTTTATTCCCAAGAGCACTCTTTTTGGAAGATTAAGCAGCATGCGGAGACTTACAAAAATGTAGGAAGAGGGTTGAGATAGACAAATAATATTTGCTTACAAAGCTTCTGGTGCAAGATTATTAGTAAACATGATCTTCCATAAAATATTCAAGGGAGTGTGACAAAGTCCTAGCAGTTCTCAACTGGTCATCTTCAGCATGGTACCAGCTGAAGGACAGCCATGGTCTGGGTTTTCTTCCACACAGAGCCAAGTAAATATATGTAGGGAGATCGGGGTCTTGACATGTGGAAAGGATTAACAACTAGATTACCTTTTATACTGCTTTCTATAAAAGAGAAATAAATGCTCATCTTTTGCTACCATGGAAAAGTCTCATTCTTGCTTCTTTAGAGAAATGGTCAAGTTGGACACTGAGCTACAGAATTATTTGGGTTAGCACTGAAAATGCACACTCATATTAACTGTGTCGATCTAGGCCTTCTAAGTGTCCATTTCACAATCCCCCCTTTCTGGCGCCTAATGACTTTTCTCCCTATTTTCAATGGCCTTCCATCAGTCAATGTCCAGGTTCAAATGTATTATTCCTGGCTACATAAGCAGTAGAGACTCCAGATTGGCCTCACAGCCCCTCGAGAGGGCTCTCCATCTTAGCAGACTGTGTTCATCTCTGCATATGTATTTTAAAGAGGAATGTCCTTTAATGCACAGTGGACATAAACATAAAACAGGTGAAATGAAAATGACATTAATATTATAGTCCCAATACAAATTGCTAACCTCTGTAAACGTACCATTAGGGAAAGTGAATGAAGGCTATATTAGATCCCTTTGTATTATCTTTGAAACTGTTTTGCCAAAATCATTATTTTGAAATGAAAAGGTCTTAAAATATACAAGATTGCCTTTAATCCCTAATAAAATGACATTTTGTATCTTTTTAATGCCTATTTTTGAAATTTTCAGCTTTTTAAAAAATATATCAATTTATTTAAACATTTCTGTCCCTAATGTGGAGTTTTGTTAAGGAAGTTTATTTTTCCCCATATTTCTGTTTCTCAAACCCTATTAATTCGTAAGTGTGTCTCACTCAAACACTCTGTAATTTCTTCTCATAGGTTTATTTTACCCTAATAATCAGTATAGGGGTTCAAATATTGTGACTTTCATTTATATTATGTTTTAATAACACAGTTTTCTGGGTATCTATTTCTAACAATACTAAACAGCAACAGTCACCTTTTAGCTTGTGGCTTTCCAAATGTTTTACCTCCCCAAGGTGCATTCTCTTTGGGCCAGAGTCCAGTCTTGATTGCCTAAAGCTGCTAACACAAATGACAGCACTTACATGCTCTGTTATATAGGGAGGAGAGCATACATTACATGATCTTTCAATGAGTTGTGTTTGTACTAATGGCAGTGGCTTTGGGTTTTGCTCCCAATACTAAGTGGGAGAGGTACAGAAGTGTCTTGCTCTTTTGTTTTCTGACTGAACCAGAATACTCTTATCTTCCAGGCTTATATACCCAGATTCTTCTTTATAATCATCAAAATATCAAAATGTGAACTTAGAAGCCTACTTTAAAATTATATTATATAAATTACCAAATTCATCTAAAGGTATTATTTGCCTACAGAGGATGTTATGCATAGAATTCAAGGTTCTTTTGCATATTTAATATGTGTACTATTTAGATTTATTGAAATATTTATCACTTTAGTTACAAATGGTTTTTGACATTTATCCTTTTCATCTGTTTTGCACCCATACTTTTTAATGAAGGTGTCCAGTGTCAAGAATGGTACAGGATATAACATTTTACGGACTCGGCAAGCTTTCAGCAAGAATATACTAGATTCCTTAATCAGAGGCGTCACTAAAAGTTTTATTTTCATGTATGCCGTGTATGCAGGATTTCATACCTTGAAAATCCTAGAGAAGTAGATGATGCTGTTGGTCCTCGATGATGCTTGTTGGATTCACCAGGTTAGATGACAGGAGTGAATCCCTGGTCTTAGAGGACTTATTGCTTCTATATTGAGCAGAAGCAAGACTGCTTTTTGCCGAGAGAGAGAGAGAGAGAGAGAGAGAGAGAGAGAGAGAGAGAGAGAGAGAGAAACAGAGACAGAGACAGAGAGAGCAGAGAGAGACAGAGAGACAGACAGAGACAGAGACAGAGAGACAGAGAGAGGCAGAGAGAGAGACAGACAGACAGAGACAGACAGACAGAGAGACAGAGACAGAAAGAGAGATAGAGAGAGAGAGAGAGAGAGAGAGAGAGAGAGAGAGAGAGAGAGAGAGAGAGGGATCATCCTCCAGGGTCTGTTCGAAAGACAATTCTGTGAATAAACTGGAGAGAGAACAGTCCAGGGCTTTCATTCCTGACATATTCAACAAGAACACTCTGGGACATTCAGTGACCATGACAGATGGCCTCTTCCAGCAACTGACCAGATGGTCTTGACTTCCTCTATGCCTACCATTATAGGGAGAAAGTTGTAAACAATGTTAGCCTTGCTTCTTAAAAGTCCCCCTTTGCTTATGTCTGGCTTATATTGCTCTTGGCTTTTTGTTTGTTTGTTTTGTTTTAGTAAATAGCCACTCCTGTCAGCCACTTGCATACAGTTCTGCACTAATTACATGAGGCCTTGCATTTTTACAGAGGTGGTTCTCAACCTTCCTGATGCTGCGACCCTTTAATATTGTGTCTTATGTTATGGTGACCCCCAAACATTAAATCATTCCCGCTGCTACTTCATGACTGTAATCTTGCTACTGTTATGAACTGTAATGTAAATATCTGCTTCACCATGGTTTTAGGTGGTCCCTGTAAAAGGGTAGTTCAACCCCAACGGGGTCAAGACCCATAGGTTGAGAATCACTGACTACGGAGGACTAGGGAGAAGGGCCTCTACGTATGCATCTATGGGAATCCATCCCTCATGCTGGATTAACACTGTCCAATGCATGTGTTTCTGGTTCACGCACACTCCTCTCATCAACTTCTCATGCAGGTCATGTAGGGAGCCAAATAAACCCAATGGTTCACCAGCGTGAACTCTGGTGAAATTCTGTTTTACTTTGTCATTGGAACTTTAATAAGAATAGGGCGACATTGCTTAGATCCTCTCTGGGTGAAAATTCTTACAACAAATAGCAATTTATTTATAGGTGTTACTGCACAGTATTAAGAAAGAAAACCAATAAGTAGAGAAAATATTCAAAGGATTTAAAATGGAAACATGTTTAATAAGAAGGATTTGTATGTGAAGATTAAGATTACTGGATATCTTCAGAATGAAAAGGAAAGACAGAAATTGATCTGCTCTTGGTATCAATCACAAGAGTTGCATTAAAGAAGAAAATGTATGCCTAATCAATGTTAATTTCAAAGTTTTTAGTTTTCTTCCAGGCCTTAGCTACATATTATACAATAGTTAAAAATATTAGACTGTTTTAACTGCCCTTCTGGGAACTTTGCCGAGGCCAACCAGGTTCCAGGGAAATGTGGGACATCTACTGGAGAAAGTGATGTATTCTCTTGTTCATGCAGGCTATAGAGACCACACCGTCAGTGGACTATAGCCAATGTCAGATCTGCAAAAGAGAGGGAAAATACAAAGGGAAAGCATCCCACAAAGCTTCCAAGCAAAGGCAGAGTCAAACAAGGCCTTTGTCTTATCCTCATATACATGGAACAGCTGATAAAAGATAGGACAAAGTTGCCAGAGGTTTCTTCCCAGCACAAATGACCCCTGAGGACCAGATCTTTAAGTGACCTTGACAGTAAAGATAAAGTGATTGATATTGGTACACTGTGTGGTATTAAACACCCACCCATCAGGAAATATGTGACCAAATACTTAAATGATTGGTATGTTTCATTAACAAGCCAGGAAATTGCACTCCCCAGACAGTAGTCTTAAAGCCATATAAGATGTTACTAAGACAACTACTTCTTGCTAATGGGTTTTTTTCTCGCTAAGAAAATGCTACCCAGATATAAGACTTCAGATCTTGGCTCACTGCAGCTCCTTCTTCCAGCCAAGCAATACAAACCCACTATTATTTTAACCTAAGAATTAAATGATGAGTAAACTTATCTGCTCTCCCTCTCTAGAAGCCATCTGGGAGGGACCTCACACTGATTCTAGCCACTCCAACAGCTATCAAAGTGCCTGAAAAGCAGATCCCAGGTTCATCACCTTGGACACTAGCCTTGGAGGAAAAAGGAAAAAGGAGAATGAGCTAAGAGACGGATGGTCTTTGAGCCCATCAAGAGATTCTAATGGACTTTGATTTGGACATATGAAAAACACCCTGTGTTCTGTCTTCTGATTCTCTGGCCAGGACTGGTCATGCTAATAACTCTTGCCACCACTCTTCTCTCACTTCTCTTTCCAGACCCTTCTGTTTTAGGACCTTCCTTTTCTCCCTGCATCTGATAGCATGGATGTACTTTTAGGGTCTTTTTGATAGATCCACTGGAGTTCTACCTCAAGTGCCACATCTAGTGACACCATTTAGCTCAATGAAGTCAGATTGGCTGTCACCACAGTTCCATGGCAGAAATGGTATTACCTCTTCATAGAAGAAAATGCTGAGAACAGGCGATATTAACTGTCTAGGCAGCATTGGGTAAGGAGATCCTAAGAATAACCAGATTTGTTTTTTGGTTAAAAAAAAACAAATAATGTCCTTGAGATTTTCAGCAGTTTCCTCCTTGCCAGAGTGCAGAGATTCCAGAAGTGTTTGGGGGCTCTGATCCTTGACCTCCTCCCTAAATAATTTCAGGATTATTTTTCCAGAGTGGGACTGCTAGGTAGCAAAACAGGCTCAATAATAATTTTGAACAAACAAACAAAAACTTCCTTCTGGTCAAGATAATAGTGTCTCTGACCTGGTTGGAGACTGAACATGCAGTTGAGTCAGGCTAGCATCCTGGCAAAAGGATTTCCCCTAGGAAGGCTGGCTCATACTAAGCTATGCTAAATACAAAGCCAGAATAACTGAACTTTTAGTGAGACACCATAGTTTTCTGTCCCGGAGGGCCTGCTCATGGAATACTACCTCAGAGCCACTGTGAGTTTTAGTGGGGTCAGTGTACTACTCTGAACTCTAAGTTAGAAAGGCACAACTTCCTTTTTTACTGTCTTATTCTTTAAGATACTGGCTGGAACGTAGGTACATTTTCTCTGACATTCAAGCTTCCTCGACAAGGGCCTCTTTTTGTCATGTGACTGCTCTTTGCCATGCGTCTGATCCCCATGACTGCTTCAGAGATGTGGCTTTCTTATCTATCTCCCCTCTGTTCCCATCCCCAGCAGCTGCTGGGATTTACAACTTTCCTACCCCATGATTCTTTTTCCTCTTATATGCTAATAAAGTTTTCTTGAGCTTTAATTTGAGTCCATTCTTATATTCTTTTATTAATGAGACTAGGGACCCCAAGAGGGGACTCCCTTATATCAGTATAACTGGCATTCTCTTTTCATATCTGTTTTGGTGGGAGATAATTCCCTATCCTTTCCACTTCAATCATTTACCCCTAGGGGTAAATTTGGACTTTTATAGGCAGCACATACTAGAAGATTTTGTTCACTTTGTTTTGGATTTGAAATCAAGACATTCGGTGTCTTTTGATTTGAGAATTAAAGCACTTGCATTTAATGTCATTATTGGTAAATTGAACTTGCTGTTGTTATTTTGTTCATTGGTTTTCAGTTAAAAGCCTGGAATAAAGGAATTGTTTCAGACTGTGAGTTTAAAATCATTGTAATTAGAGTCCAACACATCTTTAACAGTTAAAATTGGACCCATTACAATTAACACATTTTTGAAAATTAAATATGTTCACTTATTCCTGGAGTATGAAAATCATGCGTTGGGATTAGATACACTTCAGGAGAGCATTCCACTTTCTGTTGATTGAAGAAGCTTTTTTTCTGCAGAAAATTTAATTCAAAATGTGTGACTAAGTGGTAGGTAGTTGCCAGGAGATCACATAACGAAAGTGACTGAGGCATAACTTGTAGCCCACTCGGTTCATCTTTGTTGACTCCTCTCTTTCCATTGTTTGCAAACCAATTTCAGATTTTCCTTTTGTAGTAACCATGATGCTTAGAAAGCACATTTTATACTCTTAGTATGCTACTGACTTGAGTTAAATCATGTGCACAACTTCTACCCTTTCTCCCACAATTATTTGAGGTAGTCATTTTTCTCCTTTTGTGCTGCACCCTTTAGCAAGTTATCATAGCTAGAGTTGATTCAGTACTTTTGTCCTTTAATTTTCTGTTGAGATCAAACTCTACCCTGCTCTATGTTACTCCATACTGTGTAAAACAGTGCTTATTCAGGCTGTGACTGCCCTAAGAGTTTCTACTTCACAAGTAGCCTTTAATTGCATTCTAAGAATGGATGAGGCCTTTGCACCTAGGTGGACATGTAAATTACATCATCTGCCTTTCACCACTTATGCAACACAAACCCATCAATGACTTGTTCCTAGGAATAGAGAGTGTTGTCCTTTTTGTTTAGCAGGGTTAAGTGACACTGATGGGTTCTGTCTTATTTCCTTTTGCTATGAAATACACCACTACCAAAAGAATTTTGGAGAGGAAAGGATTCATTTGGATTTCACTTCCATGCCACAGTCCATCGTTGAGGAGCAAAAACTCAGGGTAAGAACCTAGAAGCAAGAGATGAAGTGGGGACCATGGAGAAGTGATGATAACTGGTTACCCTCCATGGATTGCTCAGCCTGTTTTCTTTTACACTCCAGGATCGCATTTTGCTTATTTTGAACTATTTGTCCGAATAGAAAAATAAAATGCATATAAATATTAAATATTTGATATTTATAATTTTAATCTTCCCAAATAAAACAAGAAATATTCTAAATTATTTTGATCATATTCTTCCCCCTCCGTGAACTCCTCCAAAGTTCTCCCTATCTGATCCAAGATCTTCCCCAACTCCTCCCAGATCCTCACTATCTCCATCCAGATCCACTCCAGCTCTCTACCCACCCAATTGCTTTTTCTTTCCACTTAAAAAAATGAAGGAAGGAAGGAAGGAAGAGAAAAATAAAACAGGAAAATGGAAAAAAACTAAACATCAAAAAATCAAAAAAGACAATTTAAAAAAGAAAAGAAACCAAATTCAATAAGACAAAAATACCTAAACAAAAGGGACATGCACACACACACACACACACACACACACACACACACACACAAATCATGCAATCCAATGTGATGACCATCTATTTCTGGGCATGGAGCTTGCCCTAGAGTGTGGTAGGTATACCCAGTGACATTCCATTGGAGAAAATTGATTTTCTCATTTCTAGGAGATATTAGCTGCAAATAGTGTGTTGGTTAAGGATGAGATTTTGTGTTCATTTTCTCTGTCAGGTTTGGGATGTTTCTTTCTGGTTTGAACCTATGCAAGTCTTTTGGTAAACAGTAAATACGTCAGGAGGATTAAATGGGGGAGGAAGTGGGGTATCATGGTAAAGAAGGAATGGGCAGGGGAAGCTAACACTAAAGCCTTTTTGAAAGCCATATGGAACCCACTACTGAAGAAATTTTCTAAAATATCTACATGTATGAAACGAATTTAAATGGAGTAACCATATAATTAAGGAGACAACATCCTACTTTGACGTCTCATGCCACAAAGTACAATCTCCAGTGCCAGAAATAGACTTGAGTTACTGGCCAAAGGGGTCACACAGACTTCCCCAATATCACAGGCTTTTGGCAAGGCAATTGGTTACATTCCCTTACCAGATGGTAAGATCCTATTGCAGAAGACAGAACTTACTTAATGTCATCCAACATAGAAAAATCAAGTTAATGTCCACCTAGAAGCTTCATTCCTAGTGACTAGCCTTCATAGTATTGGCAGTCACTTAGGGTGTTATTGGAAGAGAGAATTGATCATCAATCTCATCCAGCTACAAGACTTGCAACTTTCCATAGGGACCTGGTACAAGATAAGCTGATGCAACGGTGGCACTGTTGTTATGGGAGTTACCAACCAGTTTTTTAAAAATTGTATTCAAGGCTCATGGGGATATCTGTATCAAACCTTTCCTTTAAATTCTCAAGGAACTATGCAGAAGAGGAAGCAAAAAGGTAAAGTCAGAAATGATGGATAACATCAAGAAAGTAGCTCCTTCCAGAAATAATAGAACGTGTGTGTGTGTGTGTGTGTGTGTGTGTGTGTGTGTGAATTAACCAAAACTACAGACCAGTCTTACAGAGGAATTTTCTCTACTGATTTTCCCTTTTCCTAGATGACCCTAGCTTGTATCAATTTGAAAAGAAATCAGAGAAATATTTCCCAAGAATTCACCCAGATCCCGTCCTGTAAAGAGTTGGTATCTGGTATTGTTATGATGATAATGGGCTCCCCTGACCTATCCTATGACTATCTGGTGCTTGTAAAGAACTGATAGAAATTGAATGTCCAATAAATATCATTCAGCAGCCTTCTGACCCTCTTCCTGTTTGCTTATCTTGATCTGCCAACCTTCTGACTGTCCGCTTTATTATCTAGCCAATTTGTCTCTGCAGCTGTGCCAAATTCTACAACTTCTCTTGAACATCTGTGGTGGTGACTATTCCTACTGCTTCTTCAGCTTTTTCCAGTGGCTCTGTTGTTATACTATCAATAGATATTCTATTTAAATTTCTATCATCCTAATTCTGAGAACTCTTTAATTCTGCTATGGACTGTTAACATACATACATAATTTACTATGTGATATATGATATATAATCTAAGAGATTATATTGGCAATTAGTTTGGCATAAAAGCACCCATGTTTGCTCTAGTCCAGTTATTAAGGGAACCAAACCTGTCTGTCAAATTATTGCCATTGAAACTACCAAATTTGTTGTTCTTCAATAAATTCTGACATTGTGGAAAGACATAATGGATTCATCTATGTTTCTGGAATAGAGTTCTAATGGCATATTAATATTAGAAATACAATTTATTTAATTCCTAATAGAGAGTAATAAAGTTCTGAGACTGACTACACACTTTTACTAATAATTTTTTAAATTTTTTTTCCATTTAGGGATGTTTTTCATTATTTGTTGTAAATTTCCTCAGCTTTTGTTTGTCTGAGAAGATTGTTATCTCTTAGTCAATTTTAAAGGACATGTTTTGAAGTATAATGCTCTTGTAGGAAAATAAAAACTGAAATTGAAACACAAAGTGGAGATTGCAAATAAAAACAAAATTAAAAGGAGAATTTTTACATTTGGATGCATTGGAAATGAAAAAAGTAAGAGTCAAATAATCAAGATCATAAAATCGTAAGAGACTAACATGAACAGCTATATCCCAGCAGAAAAAATGGATGGAATACTTTAAATGTGCAATGAAATTGAAAAAAAAGAAATCAGATGTAAAAACAACACTAAATTAGGAGATTGAATCAGTAATTGAATAACTCATCGATTCCAGAACCTGAGGATTTCATGATTAAATTCTAATAAACAGTCAAAGAATTATTATCAATTCTGCTCTTTATATGAAATTAAACAGAAAAAAACTACTTTCAAACTTATTTTAAGAGGCCAGGAGGATACTAATACCAAAGAAAACCAATACTATTACAAAACAAACAAACAAAACCAAAACACAACCATGGGACCATAAATCTGGAGAACATACTAAGAAACAGCCTCAAAAATGTTATATTATTATAATAGATTATGACATATAATACATAACATACTATTATTAATGACAGTAATATCTAAAACTAAGATGCTTAGAATTTTAAGCAGGTTGAAATATCTGTAGATTGGAAGTTATGAATTATCAAAAAATTCAAAGGACAGAAATAAATCTAGAAATATCTCACATTCAGGCACTGGAAGAATAAATAATGTTACAGAGTCTACACCCAGAAAAATTCAGTAAAGTCAACAAACTGCTAATCCAAATTCTAACACCACTTTTCAAAGTAATATGCTTTCACACAGCAAAATAAGCAGTGTAAAGTGTCCCAAAGATAGTGAAAACTGTTTACAAGGCAGGCATCTAAGAGGGAGTTACATGCGAAATACAAAAAATACTATCGTGAGTCAATAGCAAGTAAATAAATGTCCCCATAAAGCATTTAAACAAATATTCCTCCCCAAATAAACAAATATGAAAATGCACATGTGAACTTGTATGTGTGTTTGTGTGTGTGTGTGTCCGAGAGAGAGAGAGACAGAGAGAGAGAGAAGAGAGAGAGAGAGAGAGAGAGAGAGAGAGAGAGAGAGAGTAGGGAGAAGGAAAGGGAGAGAGAAAGACAGAGAAACAGAGATAGAGATAGAGACAGAGAGAGTTACATTTCTGAAAAGTTCTCAATCACTTTTTAGTCATCAGGAAAATTCAAATTTAATTTACAATGAAATATCACTTCACACCAATTACACCGATACAAAGTAACAAATGATAACAAGTGTTGCCAATACTGTGGAGAAAATGAACCCTTGCACCCTAGTGGTGGGAGTATAATTTGTACAGTTATTTACCAAAGAGTATAGGCATTTCTTTGAAAATCATAAAGAGAATCATATGTGCCATCAATTTCACTTCTGAGTACATAAACAAAAAAAATTAAAATCATGAAGTTTTGCAAATGAGGATACTGGGTCATTTGCTCTGAAATGCTCTTCAAGTAGAATTCGCCTTTTTTTTTTTAAAGATTATGGTATATTTCAAAAGAATTCAACTTTGTTTCTCAGTTATTTTCTTCTTGGCTTTTAACTGTTCATTTTATGGTGCTTAAAAACAGCAAATATCAGCTGGCCAGTGGTACAAGCCTTTAATCCCAGCACTAGGGAGGCAGATGCGGGAAGATCTCTGTGAGTTCAATGCCATCTGGTCTACAAGAGCTAATTCTAGAACAGCTAGAGCTACACAGAGAAACCTTGTCTTGCAAAACCAAAAACAAACAAACAAACAAACGAGAAAATCCTCATGAAAGAACTGGTCCTGAGAGTGTATTAAAGGTTATTTCCTCAAGGCTTAGGTGCCTTGGCAGGCTTAATTCAGTTTTGATCTCTCCACCACCATGACACTGATTAAATCTCTTCCTGGTTTTATTGTATAGTCAGCCATTTCCTGTCTAATCTGTTGACCTTTTCCTGGAATTCCTAAAAGGAAAAATCGATAAAACAACATGGGATTATTTTAATATAGTTCTACCTATCTCTGGGAAGCAAACTTCCTAAACCATTTTTCTGATGTCAAATAAATGGGTAGATATATGATATATAGGTAGGTTTGTAGGTAGATAGGCTAATAAACAGATGATAGAAAGATTATAATAAATGATAGATAGATAGATGATAGATAGATGACAGTGGCACTCTCTTTAGAGCTGCAATCTCTCTTTTAAAAGTGTTTTCAAACTTCCATTTTCCTAGTTTTATTATTCTATGACGTTGTCTAACACCACTGTCCATGTTCATGGCCTCATCTGTAATTATTCTACACTTGTTAATATTGGAGATTAAACCAATATTTATGCAGCAGTAAATGCTTTCTATGTGTTTATAGTTTCAACATGAAATATACCCACAAAAGTTTCACCCGTTGAAGGTTTTGCCCCCAACTAGTGGAGGTACTGTGATATGGTTAGAACAGGAGGGCACTAACTTCAACAGTGGATGAATCTGTTGATGAGTTCAGAGTTGAATGGTTTAGTAAAAGGTGGGGTCTCACTGGGCAAGTGGGTCACTAGGGTGTTCCTTTAAATAGTGCATTTCTTTCTCTGTCCTCCCTCCCTCTCTGTCTCCTCTTCACTCTCTTCTCTCTCATTTCCAAACTTCAAAAAAACTCTGCTCCTTCATGTATCCCTTATCACTAATTAATAATCATTTTCATTTTTCACTTTATCATGATCATTGAGTTACAAATGCCTTGACAGTTAAGATGAAACTCACAAGGCGTCAGGTGTGAAGCCTCAGTTAAATAAGTCCTCAAAAAGTTATGAAGTATTTCTCTTCAGCCCCAAACTCGTTTTCTTTATTTTACTTATGCCATTTTGTGAAGAACACTATAATTTGCATGAGGAAATCTATATTTTAAACAAGGTTTTACCCTTGACTTTCCCTCTTCATATCTTAAATTGCTTTGTAGGTTTCTGATTGTTTGTTTGGCTGCAAATAGTGTACAAACTTATTTTTTTTCAGGTTCTTGAGAGTTCCTTGGGAATCTACCCTGCACTGTTCCCTCACACTAGTCCCTTAAACAGTTTCTGGTTGACAGGGTATTAATAATCATTTCCCATACCTATTTACTTTCTGGCCCAAGAAAGCAATCCTGTTGTGGAATATTCTTTTGCATTGCATAAAGATGTGTCAGGCAGAGAGCATGCTGGGAAGAAGAAGGCAGAAATACAAGGAGATGCAGAGCAAGCAGGATGGGCACTACTACGGACATGAGGTAATAAACCACGAGGCAGAAAGTAAATTAATAGAAATGGGCTAATTAAGTTGTGATAGCTAGTTAAAACAAGCTTAAGCTGTCATAGCTGTGCTTTCATAATTAATAATCAGTCTCCATGTCATTACTGGGGAGTTGACAGTCTTGAAGAAAAAGTCGAGCTACACAATCCCATTTCCCAAGCCAAAAATAAAAATAAGAGTGGCAAAAATGCATGGTTCCTACAATGCTGTAGTGAGATACTTCCCTTAACCTGGGATTGTCCTTGGTATTCTCCTAATAATTTTCTCACTGGAAATATCAAAGCTGTGAGTAGAGGATTAGGAGATTAACTGGATATCCTATCTGCCTCCCTCAGTATCAGGAGGCCAATAGTGTTCTGTGAAGCACACTTTTTAAGACAGTCCCCTCTGTCCTACTAAAACTAAGCCTGAAAGCGTCTTTTGCATCGTTATTGACAAGGAACACGACTAAAAATAGAAGGGGAAGCCGGGCGGTGGTGGCGCACGCATTTAATCCCAGCACTCGGGAGGCAGAGGCAAGTGGATCTCTGTGAGTTCGAGGCCGGGCTGGACCGACAGCCTCAAAAACAATACAGACAAACCCTGTCTCATTAAAAACCAAAAAAAATTAAAAAATGGAAGGGGGAGGTTACTGCTATTGAAGTTGAGAAAGCATGAATGGCTGCTCACTGTGTTATTTTCTCGGCTTTGTGTGAATTACTGTTCCATAATTAAAAGTTTTAAAAAAGTTTCCCTTTACATGGTGAATGAAAAAGATTAATTTCATATCTCAAAGTATGAGAAAAGATAAGCCCCCTATATACCTAGAATTTTGGTTCAAATTTTCCCTTAATTTTGGTTATTTTTATTACCTTGGCTAAGAATGGAGGAATCAGAAAAAGAGTCTCCAAGAAGTTTTGTGCTCTAAACACTACATGGAGAGAATAAAACGGATGTAAAGTAATTTAACCAGATTCCTCTGAAACAGTTTCTTGCACAAAATAAGCACTTCCCACAGTCATCCTGTTTATCCCACAGACTGTTGTCATCTAAAGTCTCCTCTAAGGAAACATAAACCTCAAAGAGCATAAAACAAAGAGAAACAAAGCACATCAGTTATGACAATTTTTAATGACCAAGTATCAGCTATTAAAATATGTCAAAGTAGATGCAGATACAAACCAAATATATCTGTTTTCAAAGGATTTTAGTTTATTCCATTTTCTGTCATCCAGCCTCCATTTCTCCATTCTGGTAGGGCCATAGTTTCCTTTCACAGTTAGATTTTGTTCTCTGGAAAAAGAAGGTCTATTCCTCCCTCAAGGACTCTACCCTGACATCAGTGTTGCTGTAGTTCTGTCCGCATTTCTGTTTCGAGGATCTCGCATTCCCCTGACTCCTCCTTCCTCTTTCCAACAACACTGTGAAGTCTCCATAGATCTTCTACAGCTTCTTTATGTTTTGAACAAATCTGTAGATTGCTTATGTAAGCATGAAATCAATCTCCCATTTGCTTACAAAAGCCCCAACTAACACAAGTATTATTATTAAAAAACGAGAATTGATAATGTGTTTTCAATTGTAATGTTGATATGAAGTAAATAAGAAACAATGTCCCATTTGTGTGTTTAGGTGCATGTGCCTAAGATTCCATGATAGAAACTAGAAATTCTCTTGACAGAACAACCAAATTAAGGATTCACTCATAATTTAAGACAATGTCTTCCTAAGAACAGCATGCAGGAAGACAAAGATGCTGGCAATATAAAATATGTAAAGACTGTTAAGGCTTACAGTGCCCTACATTAGGGTGTCCAGTTTCCTTGACATGGTATAATAATGACAAACCAAAGGATCCAAATTACCACTTTAAAGAATGAATGAACTAATGTTCACAAAGAGGCAGGAATTAAAATGATTCTGTAATTTAGCAATGCACAACCTAAATCCTTGGTTTTTGTTTGTGGCCATACGACAATGATCACAAAGAAAAGAAGTATGGGTACTTAAAAAGGAAATAAAAAAAGGAATGAATGAGTCACTACGCCCTGCCCTGTAAAGCACTCACTGACGGCTGCCACTGCCTAAGGAAGAAGTTCTTTTCATTTTTTAGAAGTTGCCCTTCTTTCTTGGCTTAAAATAAATGGTTATTTCCGTGCCTGTGGAAGCTCTCTTTTAAGAGTTAGTTAATAGTTTCTCTCATGCTTTAGTCCCTTGTTATTATGCCACTAACTGGAACCAGACTCCAGAATGCCCTGGAGTGCCCTGTGTAAGAGCTAACTCATGCAAAGAAGACAAATAAACCAAAAGAATGACAAGAATTTGCTGATCTGCTGTCAAAATGTTATTTTGAACTTTGAAAGTACGTGATCAAGGAAGGAAAAGAGAAATTTAGATTTGCCCAAATTAGTTTATGTGCTTAACAAAAGTATATTTATAATGTGCTATTTGAAACGCTATCTTGTTAATGCCATAACTACATATAATGAAACTTGATTTGACATTGGCATTTTTCAAAGAAAATTTGAAATGTCTGTAATCATGTGGTATAGAAGATAGAATGAGAAGATATTAAGAAATGGAAGAACATTGAGTTTTGCTTTTACTATTTATGTATATTCCTTTATTAGCACTTTAACTCCATCCTTAGAGTTCAAATGAAAGCAAATGGGAATGGGAATTGTTGGCATCTGCAGAAGTGACATAATTAACAAGTTGGTGCATCTTAAGGCAGATATTCCTAGGTATTTTGTATTTTTCTAGCTAATTTAAATGGTTATGATACATTGCTCTTGATAGACAACTATAAATAATTTCTAATAAACCTAGATAGAAATTCTCATTCTAGACACTCGTGGAATTATGTATGCAAAAGACACATACAGAATATCCATTTCTAATTTTAAGAATAATAATAACAAAAGAAGAGTTAGAATTATTCTGAACATTCATTGAAAAGGTAGGGAATTTTAAAGATATCTATACAGTTGAATAATGTATAACAGCTAACAATTAGAGGGTTTGAAAGGAGCCCAATAGGTGAATGAAAGTGACCTTTGTTCTGACTTCTCCTGGTCCTCTGCCCAGGGTATGCCATGGTAATAATATCATCCTTACTCTTCTTTCATGTTTCATCCAGGTGCCAGTCAAGTGCATCGTTTCCTCTTTACAGCTAAATGTAACTCCTAATGTACTCCCAACATCCCCTAGATAGGCCAAATCAGGGATCTTCCAAGTGCCATAGACAGTGATGCCACTCAGCTCTAAGAAGGCAGATAAGTCAATATCCCAGGCTACCATTTCACAGGAGGAGATGACATATTTGTTACTTTTCTCATTGCTGTGAGCAAATAAGAAGGAAGAAAGTAAGGATTTGTTTTGATTTACAGTTCCAAAGCATACACTGCATGATGACAGGAAGTTTGGGTGGCAGGAACAGGAAGCAGCTGGTCACATGACATCCACAGAGAGGGAACAAAGTGATAGATGACTGTGCTCAGTTTGCTTTCTCCTACTTCATTGATTTGAGACACTGTCCATGGAATACCATTCACATTAACCTAATCTAAATAATCTTTTGCATACATGCCCAGAGACTAATTGTCATGGTAATCCTAAATTCCATCAAACCGGCAACATTAATCATTACAACTCTACTTCTTGTCAATTTGACATCAAAGACCTCATTTTGAATCATAATCTCCTGCCTCTTGTCCCCAAAAGGTCATGGATGGCTCAAAATGCAAAGTTTATCCAGTTCAACTTCAAGTCAGCCTTGTATTCAACAACTGCAACATTTTAAAAGTCCAAAGTCTGTCTCATTTGAGACTAAAGGCAACATCTTACCTGAGTTGCTATCAAATAAAAACAAATTATGTATATCCAACATATAACTGTATTGAACACACATTTCCCTTCCAAATTGGAAGAATGGAGACATAACAAGAAAAAGTTAGCTCAAAGCAAGAACAAACCTCAGAAGATTATGCATCAAATCCTGTAGCTCCAAGACCAGAGTCTACTACATGTGGTGTAGTCAGAGATCTCAAATACCCTCAGCACCAATGGGCATGGTCACAGGTACATGGGGGAAGTAAGAGATAAAGGTCAAGGAAGAAAGGGTTACTTTCTCGCTTGGGGTTCCGGTTGAGGTCGGGACCACCAGAGCTGACCTCAGTTCTCAGCTTCTCACATAAGTGATTTCTCCCTAATAAAATAACATGCGACATCCCTATCCTGTGTAGGGCAGTCCTCCAAATCAATGTGGTATCATCTGGCCCCACCCCTCCAAGTCTACCATTTGCAACACAAATATACTATTCTTGGGCTTGTTCCATTCCGTGTCTCTAGCCTTCCTTGATGGATATTTCATCAAGAAGCAACATCAAGAAGGCTGATCACACTGCATAGTTGGAAGTAGAGAATAATAAATGCTGTGTGTCCCTTACTTTTTCTTTCTATTGAGTCTTAGATCCCAGTCTATTGAACAGTATACCCACAAAGACTTGCCCATAGATTTGCTTCCATGGTGATTATAAATCCCAGAAAGTTAATAATTAGGATTAATCATTACATACACTAAAATTTCGGATATTATAGTATAAAATTTCTGTCTATGATCATTAAAAATATGTGTCATGTATTAAATTTTCATATAAGCCAGAATATTCCCCCTAATCCTGTCAATGCTTTAGTAAGCACTCATTTTTTAAAGCAGCTAGTATATGTTAGACATGATCTTAGGAGCTAGCGTTCAATGGCAATAAAAATTCCTGTTGTTGTGGAGCTTCATCTTGTAATAACAATAGACATTTCAAATAGTTATAATGACAAATAAGTACTAATATATGTCAGCCATTAGCTGCTGTGACCTTAGCTTAGTGTGGAGACAAGGTAGGTACTGTAGAAAAGTTCATTGCTGTTGTCATACTTGATGATGCCATATCTGAGTTGACAGTTTTCATCATTATTCTTTATTTTCATCTTGGAAAACATAACATTTTCTCACTAGAATAATCATCTGAAGTACCTGAGTCTCTTGGTTTTTAAATTATATTTCTGTGTTGTGGGATATTTCTTTACTCTATGTGAAAATCTGTCACTGTGATTGATTTAATAAAAAGCCAAATGGGCAATATCTAGGCAGGAGAGGTTAGGTGGGATTTCTAAGCAGAGAGAAGAATGTAGGGATGAATCAAGTTGTACAGATTTCATTAGTGAGACATGAGGTGAGGCAGACATACATTATGGAGAAAAGGTATGAAACCATGTAGCAGAACATAGATTAATATAAATGGGTTAATTTGTTATATGATCTAGTTATGAACAAGCCTGAGCTAAATGTCAAGCTTTCATAATTAATAACAAGTCTTCATGTGATTATTTGGGGGCTGGACATCTAAAGAAAGTCTAGTTAAACTACATTTCTAAAATGTGTGATGGCATCCTAGCATCTCCCTGTCTTGTATGAAATCTCACCTACACTAAATCAAAAGTCAAGTGTGTTTTTCCAAATTTTTTATGCTACATCAAAAATTCTCTCTTCCTCTACTCCTCCCCAACTGACAAATTTCTGATTCACCACTGCTGAAGCATTTTTATACCTGGTATCTCAACCAATCTTCAAATTCTAGAATGAAAATCAGTTTAGGATGTGTTTTTTGTTTGTTTTATGAATTGGGTTGGCCTGATACAGCCCTGAAACTCTTTATTGTTGCTAGAGTTTCTTTCCAGCCTGGTCCCACAGATGATTAGCCCAAAATAAACACACAAAGGCTTATATTAATTTATAAATTGTTAACCAATGGCTAGGGCTTCTTACTGGCTAGCTCACTCTTAATTATTAGTTCTGTCTTGTATGAAATCTACTGTTCTGTATATTTCTACATGCCCTTATCTTACCAGAGAACACCTGGTGATTCCTATCTTCCTAGGCTCTACATGGTATCTCTCCCATGGATTCCCTCTCTCTCCTCAATCTTTCCTCTCATTGCCCCGCCTATCCTTCATGCCTGGCTACTGGCCAATCAGTGTTTTATTCATCAACCAATAAGAGAAACATGTATACAGGAGGATATCCCACATCAACCTATCTTGAAAAATGTTGTCATTTCTTAATCTTTCATACTTTTCTGATCAAATTATCTCACCTGTAACAATATTTACAAATGATGCATCCTGAAAATAAACCAGACTTGATGTTGATTATGGAAGCTACAAACAGAACAGAGAGGGATCATAGGGTTCTGGTTTCTTTTGCTGTTTCCAAAAGCAGTTCCCACCACTATCATTATTTTGAGTTAATAATGACAGTGGTTAATAAAATGCACTGAGTAATCTGTCATTATGAAGTCAGTGTCATAGTGGGGAGAATAATTATCAAGTTAGAAAACAAGGGAGATGTCCTTTTCTCATCCAAGAAGCATGCCTCGGGAAGTTACTAAAGAACAGTCGTGCGCTCATTGATATCTAAGATTATTTAAAAAATACCTATCGTATCTGAAATATAATGAGCTTTTAGCTATTTTAAAATAAGATCTTACTATGTAGCCTTGGCTGGCCTTGAACTCATGGAGATCCACTAGCCTTCGTCTCTGAGTGCTGAGGATAAAGATGTGTATGAGCATTCCTGGCCCTGTTTATTTTGAAGACTAATCAAGGAAAGTTAATAAACACATAAGCAGTTTCTCATGCTGGAAAATTTCAAATTTACTACATTTCAAAAATTAAGAAAAACCCAGACTTTTAAAAAATTTCCAATATATATGTTTTATTTTTTCTTTGCTTATAAGTCTAAAATACAATGGATATAATTTCTAACAGAACATTTTGTAAGAAATTAATTTATCCTTATTTCTCAATATGAAAATAGTCAAGTAAAAAGAAAATCATAGACTGTAAGAGCTGTAAAGGTATAAAATGTTATATAAAACAATCGGGTTTTTAGACAGAATTTCTTTCCTGCCTGATCCTGCTGCTCTTTAGCCCCAAATAAACACACAGAGACTTACATTAATTATAAACTATTTGGCCAATAGCTCAGGCTTCTTATTGGCTAGCTCTCTATTAACTATGAACCTTTTTCTGTTAGTCTAAGTATTTCCTCATGGTCTTATTTTACATGAGAATGTCCAGAACTATTATTCCTTCAAAAACTACATGGTATCTCCTGGTGGCTTCTCTCCTCAGAATTTTCCTCATCTGGTAGCCCAGCCTCTACTTCTTGCCTGGCTACTGTCTAATCAGTGCTTTATTCATCAAACAATAAGACAAACATATATGCAGGAGAAAATCCCCCATCACAGGTTTTATAATTGAGAAAAAAATGAGCTAGCTGAAAATAACAACCCTTCTGTTCTAATAGCTAATGTTTTCAATATAAACTTCTTGTAAAAAAGATGATGTGTTGATGGTATTGAGAGAAGATAGCATAGATAATGAGCATGTTAATATACTTATGATTGCTAAAACCATCAAATAATGAAAATAAAATAAATTGATTCAGACTGGTCTCATATTGTTGATGGAGGAACTGGGTGGGACAGGAACTTATATATTTAATATAAGCCTTTGTGTGTTTATTTGGGACTGAACAGCTGCAGGGCAGAGAAGGACAGAAACTTCTGTCTACAACAGCCTATCTGGTTCACCACCTTCACACAGACCCAGCTACCCAAAGAGTTCTTCCAGACAGTTACTGAGCTCATTGAATTACCACAGCAGGTCTTTTCTGAGAAAACAGAATGTTCCACAAAAGTCAGCTTTAGCTTAACAGCCCCTGTTTGTATAGAAGATCCTTCTGGAAGTGTTGTGTATAATCTCATCCCTTTATCTCCCTGTTTCTGTGGATTTAAATCCCTCCTTTCTTTGCTGATCCAAAGGCTATATTAATTATAAACTGTTTGGTCTATTGCTCAGGCTTATTACTAACAAACTCTTACAACTTAAATTAACCTATAGTTCTCATCTATGTTTAACCACGTGGTTTGGTACATTTTATCAGTAAGACAGTCTCATTTTAATTCCTCTGCATTTGACTGGCAACACTGTCTCTGTCTTTTCTCTTCCAAGAATTCTCCTAGTCTCATAGCTCCACCTATATTTCCTGTCTTGCTACTGGCCAATCAGTTTTATTAAACCAAGTGACAAACTTTACAGTGAACAAGAGCACTATCCCACGTCAACATATAAACTTTTACTTTATAAATGGCAGGCAAACATCAAACAAGGATGATGTTATTAGCCAAAAGGCCTGGCATTCATGAGAATGGATGCTTGTTGCTCTTATCATTCGTTACCGAACTGTGACAAAGATGCCATCTAGGTCTTAGTGTGTAATGGAATCATGTACTTCAGTTCTGGAAGTGTGTCTTGACTTAGGTCTTTAATTATGTCCATCCATCTTATTTCTTGTTTTTTTCTCTTTTCAATTTTCTTTTATTTTAATGTTTAATTCTCTATACCATCTATGTAGAACCTTTTTTTTCTTATAATCCATTCCATTTTCTTTTTGTTTTGGTTTTTAGGCAACTTTTCATGTTTTATCTTTCATCTTTTCTAGCCTTTTTAGAATTACTATTAGAATTAAAATATTTAGTTGGATAATCATATTTATAACCCCACCTTAATTTTCAGCTTCTAACATTTGTTTCCTCGATGCCCATTCTTTTTAGTTAAGATGATATTGGTAGATTGTCAGCATTTTGTCATTTCATATGAACTTTAAGATTATTTTTTATTTCTATGATGAACACCATTGGAATTTCTTCGAATGTATAGGTCACTTTGTGCAGTAGATTATTTTTCCACTTTTTTGAATTTAAATTAGAAATAAGCTTGCTTCACATGTCAATCCCAGCTCCCTCTCCTTCTCTTCCTCCCTCACTCCCCACCAATCCCCCAATCTCCCACTCCATCACCCCTCCACTCCCCAGGGCGGGTGAAGTCCTCCATGGGGGATCTCCAAATCTGTCATATCATGCCAAGCAGGATTTAGGCCCTCCCCCATGTGTCCAGGCAGAGAGAGTGTCCCTCCATATGAAATAGGCTCCCAAAGTCCATTTGCATACCAGGGATAAATACTGATCTACTACCCGAGGCCCCATAGATTGCCAAGGGCCTCTTCACTGATACCTTCCAATGTATGTATGCATGCAGACATCTTTCTTAGTTGCTGTGTTCTTTGAGATTTCTTTTATCAATATTATATAGCTTTCATCGGACAAATATTTTACCTTCTTAGTCAGGGTTAATCCCTCACTTTATGCTGCTGATGTGACAAATGACATTTTTATAAGTTCTGTGTTCACTAGCAGAGTTTTAATTGTTTTATACATTTGTCTTTTAAATCCTGTAGGAAATGAAGAACATAAGTATAAGCCAAAATTTAAGTTATACTATTTTTCATATCATCTGTCCATGCCGTTATTTCATCCCACTAACTTCTGTTTTTAAAAAATCTTTGCTGCAATGCTCACTGACAGTTTTCTTGGGAATTCATTGAAAGTGATGAGTTACTTCTGTCTTACTGCTCTTTGAGATTTGCTGGATTCTGCCTATTCACAGTTTGATCATAATTTGTCTCACTCTATATTGCTTTGGATTGAAACCAGCTACAGGTAGATGAGCTTTCTACATTGAATATCATTTTAAATCAAATTTTGGAAGTTTTCATCTATTATTTACTCATTGTCATAATCTTTCTCAGTCTTTATTGCTCTTTCTTTCCAGTGTCTCCATTTGTTCACTTGATAGGGTTCAGTAAGTTCCCTGACTTCTTTGCCTTTTTCTTTTGTAGAGTTGCTTTTTACTTTTCATATTTGACTGTTTCAAGTTTTCTGCCTCTGTTCCTTGATCCTTGAGCCTGCTCTTGAAACTCTTAAATCAGTTACTTATCCAATTGCTCTGATGAAATACCCAACAACACAACTGTTTTGTTGTTTTCAGAAGCACAAGATGTACTGCATCCTTCTTTCTTAGCAACTGGTCTTGCTCTTACTACACTCAGAGGATAGAACTCATATTCCGTTAATACTCTGAACTTCTCTCCTTCTGTATTAACATCTTTTTAACACCGGCCATCCAATTGGCATTTTAGCCCCAATGCTTGCTTCCTCCTTCCCTGTCACTTCATTTCTACGTCCATTTCCCACAACCTCAATGAGTCCCCTCCATGGTATTGATTTATTTACTTCTGAATAATCAAAATATTATCTATTCTTCCCTCAAAGAATTGATCGTCTACATCCATTTCCTTACAATAGACTTATCTCTTGACCACCCATAATTTGTATCATGTCCCATCTCTATCCTCTTTCTTTAATATCTCCAAATGCTTATTTGTCCCACAAATTACTCTCATTCACTACAGTTACTGATTGATCTGTGAAGTTAATATTGTTGATCACCCTTTTCTTACTCCAGTAACTCCATCCTTCCTTCAATCCCCATTGATGTCATAGGATTCCTATTTTGTGTGGTTTTATTTGGAGACTCATCAATTAGTTTTCATTATAACTAAATCCTGTCCTCAGTTCTCTTCTCACTAATTTCAGCTTTCCAATGAACTTTATTCACTCATTTGACTTAGAGAAATACTACCATGTGGATCTATGTTCACTAAACTGTAGAAAGAACCAAGGTATAGAATGAAGACAAAGATGCCTGCCTGATATCTCCTCTCCCCAGATACTTATTCCTCCTGTCTTTAATTACATCTTCCAAACCCTTTTCATTCTGACTTCTCGATCAAGAATACAAGTACTCTTCCAGATATATCAGTAGCATGGCTTTCCCTAAAATATAAGGAATGCAGTATACAAAAATGACATCTCACTATTTTCTAAACCTTCCCAATGTTCTGATTCATATTTCAATCTTTTCTAAGTTATTTTCCTAAATCATGGTAAGATTAGCATGTATATTTTCTCAAATATTTCATTAATAATATTGCTTAAAAGTAAGTGTGAATGATTGTAATTAATGTCCTACAGAATGAAAAAAAACTGAGTATTTACTTGTAAGAAACCATATAGTTGAGATACTGGAGAGATGGGTCAGAGGTTAAATGCTCTCACTGGCTTCTCTTCCAAAGGATGAAGACTTTATCCCCTGCACCCTCATGGCAGTTAATGGCTTTTTTTAAACTCCAGTTCTTGAGCACTAGATACTCTCTTCTTGCCTCTGTGGGCACTGGGCACACATGTGGTGTATAGACCCACATGCATGTGGTAATAAGACTTTTTTTCTCCCTGGAGCACTGGGCCAAGTTCAAAATGATTCTACAGAAAATGTGTTGTCAGTTCCCTAAAGGGAGCACCCTAACTGCTGACAGCTAACACTGCAGTTCATCATCCCTCAGTGAACTCATCTAGACTGAAATATGACATTGTACGCTAGCTGGGAAAGTTTCAGACTCAAGAACTGCACAGGATGGTTTTACCCACCAATTGGGTGGATTTAGAAAAACTATTTCCCATAAAACACTGCATATGCTATGGTGAGTTCAGAGCCAGGATTGGTGATATCTTATTATGAACTTTAATAAGATCTACTATATAGTACATGCATGGCATTCTTTCTTTATCATTTTTTGTTAAACAATATAATATGATAGATATTCACAAAGCATAAAATTGTATTAGGTATTATGAGTAATCTAGAAATAATGTAGAGTATATGAAAAATGCATAAGGTTTATGCAAAAATGATGCCGTCTTGTGTAAGAAACATGAAGTTCTGTGTGTTTTGGTATCCACTGGAGATTGAGGGACCAATAAGCAGAAAGCAACAAGAAAGGTTTCATATTTCTAAAATGTCATTATTTCCAATAGTGTGTTTTAATCACTTAAAATCTTGAGACTTTTGGTAGTCAGTCATTACCTTTTCTTTATTTCTAGTTTGATTCTTTCCCATTTGATAAACTTTAAAAATAATCTTTTTCCATGCTAACTTTAAATCGAGACCATTTACTTCAGTACAACTTCCTCTCTTTCTTAATGATGTTTCCCTTTGATGAAATAGAATAAAACATTATTATTGGATATGTTTGTGACACTTTAATTCTATTATTTTCTTCAAATATAATTTGTCTTCAATATCATCTTAATTTTATTAGCATTTTACTTCTACAATTGTTGCTGTTTTTGTGAAATGATTTTTGTAACTAGACTCTAAGGTATTTGGGGTCAGAGTTATATACATTCAATATTCCATCTATCCAATGACTACATAGTATTATCTTTGCCCCACAATGAAATTATTATACATACAGTTGTGGTTAAAAGTAAAAGTTGAATAACTCCACACATACTTCTGTCAAAAATCTAAAAGCAAGTCTAAAAGTATATATATATATGAAATTATGCATATCATATTTTAAAATCACTTTAAAAACTATTTAAGATGATGATAAATATATTAAATTATGTTTATTGTACAAAATTTCATTCATATACATGAGTGTGTAGATTAAATAATAAATTCCCATTTACTTGAACAATAATCATCCCATACACTTGGTTCATACATTCTTTCCTTCTGTATGACTGAAATCGAATCTAGATAGCATATAAACATCAAACATTTCTGAACAATATTATCAGTGGTATGTGACATAAATTTTAGTTTGGTCTCCTGGTTAGGTTAGTTTTCCTGTCAGCTCAACACAAGGCAGAATTGCCTGGGAAGAGCAACCTCATTTGAAAAAAATGCCTGGATCAGATTGGCCTGTAGGCGAGTGTGTGAGGCATTTTCTTGGCTAACAACCTATGTGTGAGGGCCCAGCCCACCGTGAGTAGTGCCACCCCGAGGCAGGTGGTGCTGGGAGGCATGAGAAAAGTAGCTGAATCTGAGCCTGAGAAACAAGCCGGTAAGTGGTGTTTTCCCATGGCCTCTGCTTCAGTTCCTGCATTAGCATCCTTCCATAGGGAACTGAGACTGCAGCATGCACACTGAAATAAACTCTTATCTCTTTTGGTCATGGCCTTTATTACAGCAATAGAAAGCAAACCAGGACATTTGTTTACAGGGCTCTTAAAGGAAGGGTGAATAGTGGCAAAGTAAATTATAACTTCACAGGCTGAATTAGCGGCAGACATGGATATATAATCTCTTTCCTGTTCCTCAAAATATCTAGACATTCTAGCTATTTCCTTGTTAAGCAGCTATGTGTCTGTTTCCTGAAAGGGTGAACGGCTTATTTCTTTTTGAATTATAGCCCATTTGTTGAAGGTATCCTTGTCCCAGAAATTAATAGGCTATTTTAAAAGGTCATATTTTCAAATCATTCACCTATCTTCTCATTACTTTTTTGTTCTTCAAAGTGCACTATAATGTCTCTCTAAAGGCAATAATTTATACTAGTTGTACTAGTAGGCAGGACTTGGGATTCAGGACTAGTCACATGCAATTAGCTTGAGGCTTCAAGCATCATTTGTGCTGAAGCCCGGTATCTGCACCACTCACAGGAATGAAATCCATCCCAACCACAGGCACCATCTGAAATCACTCATTGAAAAAATTACATGACTTATGCCATTTAGAGGTATTTATGCTTTATTATGTATTATGATACAAATCAGAATATATGTACTGCACATTTGATTTGAGACTTTTATAAAAGAAATTTAGGGCAATATTGTGAACTTTGATATCTTGGGAAAAAGATGACAAAGTTGAGGAAAAAATATTACATTCATTAAAAATCAAGACAGGATTCCCTGTGAACCTACTAGCTGATAGAGAAGGAACTGGGCCAGGGAAGCAGGTGACTTCAGATCTTAACTCTTCTTTCCCCCATGGCCAGATCAAAAACCCCAGTCTCATCCCGAGCTCTGTAGCACACTACCTGTTGTCACGTCGCCTCACTCTCTTCCCCTCTTCCCCACGGAGGAGGAACATCCTGCTTCCCTCTCTCCTGTGGACCATTTCAGTGCCCCACACCACTTCTAGTCCATCTTCATCCCTAAGAGTCAGCTCCCAATACCTAGAAACACATTTTACTTGGAAACTTTCCCATTAGCCACATCTGTCAGGGTTGCAGAAAAAAATACCCTACCAGGCAACACAGAGCAACCTTGTCCTACTAAGAACCAGGGAACCAGAAACTAAACAATAAAATACCCATCAAACAAAGGTAAGACCAGATAACATCACCTAGAATTACAATAATCCAAAAAACCATATGCCTAGATGCCAGCCTATAAATACAATCATTAACCACCAGGACAGCATGGCTAGAGCTCAGCACACATCCTATAGAAGGTTGAGAAATGCAATGCAGATGAAGCAACACCAACACTGACCAGAAGAGAAATTACCGTCAGTAAAAAATAAGCAAAACACTAAATGTACAGAACAAAGAAATAATATTACAAGCTGCAATGGAAAAAGAACAAGTAACAAATAAAGATGGATTCTTAGAATAACACGTGACTTCTCAATAGACTCTAAAAACTAGAAGGACCTGAACAGATCTCAGCTAGACAGTGTCCTCTCCTACTATAAGGACTAAAGACAAACAGTCACAGAGTTAACTCCAGCATACGGTCAGTACCAGGAGATTTCTAGATAAATACAAAAGATTAAGTAACGGTCCTTGTAGAGCCCGTAAGAAGCTCAGTAGGTAAGGGGAGTTGTCACCAAACCCAATGTATGAACAGAGTTCAGTCCATAGGAGCAACATGGTGGATGGAAAGAACCAACTTATCCCATGAACTTCATGTGCGTCCCCTCCTCCACAATATAAATTAATAAATATAAACATAAAATAGTGAAGCAGTGACTAGAATGGAAAAGCTATACCATTCAATAAGAGTCATAACTGACACCTCCCATGGTATTTGGGCACACACCGATTAGACTGTGCCTAAAGAGAAAGAAAGAAACTTAAATCTATAAACCTCAAACATAGCTCACCAAATAACAGTAAAGGACACCAGACCACAGTAGGTGGCGAATTCTTTTTACAGCACTTTCCAGATGAGTGAATTACAAAATGAAAATGACCCTGGCTACAGAAAATAAATAGAAACCCCATCTATTTTCTTCTTTTACACTGTCAGAGTAGCTCAAATAAACAGTATATCTTCTAAACCGCAGACCAGCCAGCTTTGTGCTTATGTCCAAACACTGGAAGTAGAGACGCTGCCTTCATCTCTTTGGGTGGCTACTGAGAAGTAGTCCATGGAAAACAAGAGGAACAGATGTGGAAATTGAATCATGACTCTCAGTGCAGCAGGTTGAAGATCCTAGATTAGCTTCATGGCCTAACGCTTTGCCCAAGGAGTAAGTGGGTGAGGGAGCAGCTAGGACAGTGCTGAGGGTACATGGATGCAATGGTAACTCAAAAGCAAGCAAGCCCATGGCTAGGTCTGTAAACAGGCATTGCTTAACTTCTGACAATGGGCAACTGAGTGCAGTGAATGGCACTTCTCTGCAGTGTGCTTATCCCTTGTCCATGGGGTCTAACACAGTACTTGCAACTTCAAGTTTGAAAACCCAAATATTTGTCAAACACCATGCATGTCAGGTTGCACATGCAAAAATGCCCTAGACTTCAAGAATTTTCTGTCATAGAACATCATGGAGAAAGAAGAAATACATAAGGCATAAAAAATGAAAATGAGGAATAAACAATTCAAGCACCTTTCATCAAGCTAATCAGCTACTGACTAAACACAGTTCTTCTGGCAGCTCTTCAAGAAGGCCGTAAATGACCCTGTTCAGCATGTTGTGTCTGCCATGGCTCTGTGGCTAGAGATCTAAAGACTGTATACCACTTACTCAAAGGAAATTTTGAAAGAGGGAAGCCCAAGGAACAATAGACTAGGCTCATCAGTCCCCATAGGAGTATAGTATTTTAAAAGAGAACGAATAAGAATGACACGAGCTATAACAGTGACATATATCAATCACATCTTTTCCCAAAATGTCTGTATTTTCAGTTATAAAGACTTTCTATGAAATCAATCCAGTCTTATTAGATAAGTGTGACATAGAAAGTTAATGTTTTCAAAATATCCCTAAATTTGATTATTTCCTGGCATCTACTCCTCCTGGGTGAGTTTGCTTCTTTTTGTTCTAGAGCTTTCCAGTTGTGTTATTAATTCTCTAGTGTGACTATTCTCCAGTTTCTTCATGTGGGCACTTAGTGCTATGAACTTTCCTCTCAACACTGCTTTCAAAGAATCCCATAAGTTTGGGTATGTTATGTCTTCGTTCTCATTGAATTTCAGGAAATCTTTAATTTCTTTTTTTTGTTTCTTCGTCAGGAATGGTGTAATTGCACATTGCTCAATTTCCATGAGTTTGTAGGTTTTCTGCGATTTGTGTTGTATTAGAAGTCTAATTTTAAAGCATGGTGGTCTGATAAGATACAGGGGGTTATTCCAATTTTTTTGTATCTATGGAGGTTTGCTATGTTTCTGATTATGTTGTCGATTTTAGAGAAGGTTCCATATGGTGTTAAGTAAAAGGTATATTCTTTTGTATTTGGATGCAATGTTCTATAGATGTCTGTTAATTCCAATTGGATCATAACTTCTGTTAGTTCTTTTGATTCTTTGTTAAGTTTCTGTCTGGAGGTCCTGTCTAGTGGTGAGAGTGGAGTGTTGAAGTCTCCTCGTACTAGTGTGTAAGATTTTATGTGCGATTCGAGCTTTAGTAATGCTTCTTTCACGAATGTAGGTGCCTTTGTATTTGGGGCATAGATGTTCAGAATTGAGACTTCATCTTGATGGACTTTTCCTGTGATGAATATGAAATGCCGTCGTCCAGGAAAACATCGTAAAGAATCAATGAAACAAAGAGTTGGTTGTTTGAGAAAATCAACAAGATAGACAAACCTTTATCCAAACTAACCAAAAGGCAGAGAGAGAGCATGCTAATTAACAAACTCAGAAATGAAAAGTGGGGCATAACAACGGACACTGAGGAAATCCAGAGAATCATGAGGGCATACTTTGAAAACCCGTACTCAACAAAATTCAAAAGTTTAAAGGAAATGGACAATTTTATGGATAGATATCACTTGCCAAAATTAAATCAAGAACAGATAAGCAATCTAAACAGACCTGTAATCCATAATGAAATAGAAGCAGTCATTAAAAGTCTCCCAACCAAAATAAGTCCAGGCCCAGATTACTTCACTGCAGAATTCTACCAGAAATACAAAGAAAAGATAATTCCAATACTCCTCAAAGTGTTCCACACAATAGAAGCAGGATGGTCACTGCCAAACACTTTTTATGAGGCTACAATTACCTTGATATCAAAGCCACATAAAGACACAACTAAGAAAGAGAACTACAGACCAATTTCCCTCATGAACATTAACATAAAAATACTCAATAAAATACTAGCATATTGAATCCAAAAAACAACAACATGATCAAGTAGGCTTCATCCCAGGGATACAGGTATGGTTCAACATATGAAAATTTATCAATATAATTCACCATATAAAAAAACTGTAAAGGAAAGACCCCATGATCATCTCACTAGATGCTGAAAAGCCTTTGTCAAAATCCAATATCCCTTCATGTCCCTCCAGGACAGAAGGTCCTGGAGAGATAAGGGATAACAGAAACATATCTGAACATAATAAAAGCAATATACAGTAAACAAACAGGTAACATCAAACTAAATGGAGAGAAACTCAAAGCAATTCCTTTGAAATCAGGAACAAGACAAAGTTGTTCACTCTCTCCATATACCTTCAACACTTTACTTGAAGTTCTAGCTAGGGCAACAGGACAACAAAAGGAGATCAAGGAAACACAAATTGGAAAGGATGAAGTCAAATTTCAATATTTGCAGATGATATGGTAGTTTGCCTAAGTGGCCTGAAAAACTCTACACGGGAACTCCTATAGCTGATAAACACCTTCATCAAAGTGGCAGGATACAGTATTAACTCAAATATCTGGTGATAACACTAATTAAACAAGTGAAAGACCTGTATAGCAAGAACTTTGAGTCTCTAAAGAAAGAAATTAAACAATATACCAGAAAATGGAAAGATCTCCCAGGCTCTTGGATTGGTAGGATCAACATAGTAAAAATGTAATCTTGCCAAAAGCAATCTACAGATTCATTGCAATCCCCAACAAAATCCTGGCCCAAATCTTTACAGACCTAAAAGAACAATAATCAACTTTATATGGAAAAACAAAAGACCCAGGATACCCAAATCAACCCTTACAATAAAGGGACTTCTGGAGGCATCACCATCCCTGATTTCAAGCTCTATTTATAGGGCTGTAGTCCTGAAAAACAGCTTGTTATTGGCACAAAAATAGACAGGTCGACCAATGGAATCGAATTGAACACCGTGATGTTAACCCACACACATACAAACACCTGATTTTTGACAAAGAAGCTAAAATTATACAATAGAAAAAAGAAAGCATCTTCAACAAGTGGTGTTGGCATAACTGGATATTGGCATGTAGAAGACTGCAAATAGATCCATGTCTATCACTATGCACAAAACTTAAGTCCAAATGGATCAAAAACCTCAACATAATTCCAGTCACACTGAACCTCTTAGAAGAGAAAGTAGGAAGTACTCTTGAATGAATTGGTACAGGAGACTCCTTCCTGAACATAACACCAGTAGCATAGACACTGAGAACGACAATTAATAAATGGGACCTCCTGAAACTGAGAAGCTTCTGTAAGGCAAAGGATACAGTCAGCAAGACAAAAAGGCAGCCCACAGAATGAGAAAAGATATTCACCAACCCCACATCTTACAGAGAGCTGATTTCCAAAATTTACAAAAAACTCAAGAAGCAAGTCTCCAAAACACCAAATGATCCAATTAAAAAGTGTGGTACAGAACTAAATAGCGAATTCTCAATAGAGGAGTCCAAAATGGCTGAGAGACACTTGAGAAAGTGCTTGACATCCTTTGCCATTAAGGAAATGCAAATCAAAACAACTCTGAGGTACTATCTCACTCTGTCAGAATGGCTAAAGTCAAAAACACCAATGACAAATTATGCTGGAGAGGATGTGGAGAGAGGGGAACACTCCTCCACTGTTGGTGGGAGTGCCAACTTGTACAGCCACTTTGGAAATCAGTATGGAGATTTCTCAGGAAAATGAGAATCAGTCTACCACAAGACCCAGCAATTCCATTCTTAGGCATATATCCAAAAGATTCCCATTCACACAACAAAGATGTCTGTTCCACTATGTTCATAACAGCATTATTTGTAATAGATAGATCCTGGAAGCCACCTAGATGCCCCTCAACTGAAGAGTGGATAGAGAAAATGTGGTGCATTTACACAATGGAGTACTATTCAGTGGGAAAAAAGCATCATGAAATTTGCAGGCAAATGGACAGCACTAGAAGAACCATCCTGAGTGAGGTAACCCAGTCACAAAAAGACAAACATAGTATGTACTCACTCATATATGCATTTTAGACATGGATCAGGGGATTGCCAGCCTATAACCCCACTCCCAAAGAGTCTGGGAAACAGGAAAGAACCTAAGAGAGATATCCATGGTCTTCCAGAGAAGGGGAATGAGGCAAGATCTTCTGAGAATATTGGGAGTGGGGGAGGGGGAATTGGGATCTGGGGAAAAGAGAGGGGAAGAAGAGGAGGAGAGAGGAGGTCAGGGGGGAGCAAGAAATTTACATTGGGGAAAAATAAGGAAGAACAGGATGAGAAATACCATAATAGAGGGCGTCATTACAGGTTTGAAGAGAGATCTGGCACCAGTGATAACTCTAGCAATCTACAAGGATGATACTAACTGGCAAACCAAGCAATAGTGGAGATAATGAGTTTGACAACTACCTTATACTCCATCCTATAACCTTCATCCAATGACTGATGGAAGCAGAAGCAAACACCCACAACTAATCACTGAACTGAAACCCTGGAAACCAGTGACAGAGAGGGAGGAGAGATAAGCAAAGAGGTAAAGAATGGGCTGGTGAAACCCACAAAAACAATTGACCTGAACAAGGGGGAGCTCTTGGACCCCAGAGGGCCAGCATTGGACTGATCCAGATCCCTTGATGTGGGTGTCAGTGAGGAGGCCTGGACAATCTATGGGGCCTTGGGTAGTAGATTAGTGTTTATCCCTGGCATACAAATGGACTCCCACAATGAGAGATGCACTCTCAGCCTGGACTCTTGGGGGAGGGCCTAGGCCCTGCCCTGAACAAAATGACAGTCTGGATATCTCCTATGTGGAAACGAGTGGGGATAGGGTGGGAGGCTTGAGAGGGCTGGTGGGGAGGTGCAGGAGGAGGGGAAGGAGAGGGAGCTGGGAGTGACATGTGAAGCAATCTTGTTTCTAATTTTAAAAATGTAATAAATAAAATTCAAAAAAACATCATTTTATTTCAAAGTTATTCCCTATTAGCTTAGCTGTTTTTGCAGTGATAAGATACTCTGACAAAGCCCTATTGTCTCACAATGAAGTGTATTATCCATCATGGCAGGGAAATATAAAAGGCAATACTTTGAGGTAAGTGATCGTGGCATCTCCACTGAAAAGATGTCAAGAACACTGATTGCTTCTGTTAAGCTGGTTTTCTCCTTTTGCCCTCAGCCCAGAATCCAAGCCTAGGGCATTATGATGATGCCCACTTTCAGGGTTGGTCTTCCCACCCCAACCAATTTAATCTAGATAATCCCCCAAAGGTATGGACATTTGTGTCTTACATGGTTCTAGATCCCATCAAGTTGGTCATCTTTATTAACCAGTACACCCATGGAACTGAAACAAATAATATTCTTAAACCAAAAAGGAAAATTTTAAATTCTGGAGGATCCTTGCTCCACACAACATTTTAGGAAGTTTGCTTAAAATAAATTGAGACTTCTATACAATATAATATAATGAATATATACATAACTGAATTATATAATGTATAATATAGCAAAATTATGTCACACAATATGAATAATATAATGAATATAATATAACTGAAATTTAATGTTTGTGCTAGCTAGTTTTGTATCAGTTGACAGAAATTAGAGCCTTTTTTGGAAGGGGGAATCTCAACTGAGAGAATGTCCCTGTCAGATTGACCCATAGATAAACCAATCTGAGGTACATTTTTTTTTATTAGTGATTGATCTGTTAAGATCCCATTCACTGTGGGGAGTGTCACTGTTGATCTCGAGTGCCATAAAGTCGACTGAGCAAGCTGGTAAAAGCTTTCCTCCACAGATTTGGCAGCAGTTTGTGCCTACAGGTTACTTCGTTGCTTGAGTTCCTGCCCTGACTTCTGTCACTGATGGACTATGAGCTAAACATTGTAGACTGAAATACACCTTTGTTCCTCAAGTTGCTTTTGGCCATGTTTTATTACAGGACTCAAGGAGAGAGAAGGAGAATGGATTCTGAGAGTGAGAATGGAATTATCTAATAATGGATTGTATCTCTAAATAAAGAATTAGCTGCCGTTACACAGCAGATGATTGGCATTTGGTTGTTCAGTAATAAACAATTTCCAGTTCCCAGAGTCAAATCCACAGAGGAGGATACATATTTCCATGAGAATTATTTAGTGGTCAAGAAAAGACAAGTGGCTGCCAGATTGAGTCAGACTCATTTGATTTCCAGCTGGACACATTTCTGTCCTTCACTCATTATTGCCTTCATCTTTCAGTGCATTTTATGTGATCAGTGCATAAAACAGACAAAACCCCTCCCCATTCATTTTAATGACTAGAAACAGATAATCAACAAAATATATAATATATTACATCACATAGATATGCATGTTAGATGATAATGAGAATAACAAGGTTAGGACATATGGATGAAGGTTGCAATTTTAGTGAAGCCAGCAGAAAATATTTTTTGAGAAGCTGGCATTAAAATTAAGATGAAAAACATATAAGAGGTGAGATCTTGGTAGGAAATGATGGAGCATGGTTCTAGAAAAGAGAACAGCACAGGGCAAAGTTCTCAGAGGACAACTATCTACTACGTTCAGTAACATCCAGGAGGGCAGAGTGGTCTCCCTGATGCAAAAGGGCATCTGGACAGGGAACATGAAGCCAAACAGTTCCTGGGGCTGCCAAATTATGGGGCGCTTTATCTAAGATCCTCCATTTTCACTCTCACTTTGCTAGAGATCTACGAAAAGATGCTTTTAAAAAGTACTAGCACAGTATGGCTTATGTTTTGTACCAGCCTTTTTAAAAGCTATGCTAAACATCATTATAACATGCAATCTGTCACTCAGAGTGAGGTGACCCAGATACAGAAAGACAAGTAAGTGCCTTTTGTTTTCTCTCATGCGTGAATGCTAGCTTTGAATCTTCAGATATATTTATCCCATTTGGAATATCTACAGGGGTCAGGAAAGTAGTAAGGGTGCCATGACAAGGAGTATTTCAAGAAGGGGAAGATAGAACACAGTGGTATAAAAGGTTGAGGAGGAATAATAAAAAGGAAGGGTTAAGTGGAGCCGGGTGGTGGTGGAGCACGCCTTTAATCCCAGCACTCGGGAGGCAGAGGCAGGCGGATCTCTGTGAGTTCGAGGCCGGGCTGGACTGATAGCATCCGAAACAATACAGAGAAACCCTGTCTCGTAAAAACAAAAAAGCAAAAACAAAAACAAAAACAAACAAACAAAAAAAAACAGAAGGGTTAAGTGGAGAGAAGGAAGCATCAGGGTAAAGGAGAGAATTCCAGGAGGGAAAACTAAGTCTAAATGCAATTTGAAAAAGTCATATGGAAACCTACTACTGTACAAGATACCCAATATACATATACATATATGAGTTTATATTCAGTTACCCTGTAACCGGGAATACATTTCCTTCTAGACACCACAGGATAACAATTAAAAACCCAATACTAGAGATCAGTTACCTTTTTTGGAATGGTTGGACAATAAGGTCCCATAGATCACCAAATATTACAGACTACTGCTAATGCTATTGGTTACCCCCCAGAATTTGACAGCAAAACCCAATTACCAAAGGCATATTCATATACATGGAAAAATCAAGCTGTAACTCATCTGGGAGACTTTTCCCTATTGGTTATCTTTCGTAGTACTGTAAGGTGCTATGCAGCTTATTACGGGAGAAAAATAATCATTCTTATTAGCCAGCTGTGAAACTTGAGAGCTACAATAATGACCAGCTTGGCAAGACAAATCCACTGGTGTATTAGTGGCACAAATATTATGGGAGTGAGCAACCATTTTCTTATCCATGTAAGCTTAAATCCATACCTGGCACCATTATTGGACCAAGAACATACAACTCATAGGCCCTAGGTGAGATATTACCATTATTACTCTGCTAAACAGACACAGCAATAGATCAAGTTCTAATGACTTATCTTTATACCCATAGGTTAGTGTGTCTCTCCACCCTCATCAGAGAAACTCCTTTTTGTAATATGTGATAATTAACATAAAGACCCACAACTTGCCAACGGGCAGGAAATTAGAGTCTGTGGAATTCTCAGCACTTTGTGAACCATTTATATCCTACCCACTCCTCTCTAGGCTCAGAGATCATTGTAAAAGAAAGGGCAGAAAGATGCTAAGAGCTAGAAGTGTTTGAAACAGTGATTTCTTGACACATCACAGCAGTAGCACATACAAATTCATAGGTTGTACAAGAACTATACAACCCCTAACCAGAAAAACTTCTATCATAAAGAGGGTAGGCTGGCACAAAATTCCCACCTAAGAAGATATTGACATTGATACCAGATTAGTGGAGCAGAGGAATTTTTCATTAAGTGTGCAGATCCTAGTGAATAGGCACTTCCTATTTAAGGCCACACATCTAAGAGTATATGGGTAATACAAATTGGATTTCATAGTTTTAACTTTAGGGCACAGGTATGCTAGGGAAGGAGGTGTTTATGTGATGAGTTGGGGGACTGAGTGAACATGACCAAAATATGTTATATAAAGTACTCAAAGAACTAGCAAAAGATGAGGAGTTTTTGACTGTCTAAGTCTTTATAGTTGATCTAGTGTAATCTCCACAGTCTCCAGTTTATAGAGAAGAGGTTGAAGCCCTGACATAGTGACTTTCCCAAGTTCATCGGCCATTGAAGGTCGAGCCAGAATATTTCAGTCTGACATGAACTGGACTTGGAAGGGCTCAGCTTTGTGTTTGGAGGAGGGCAAATCACAGATACATTTGAGAAGAGAACATATGTTGAGAAAAACGATCTAATCCAAAATTGGGTTTCTACTAGACTTGCTAATTTTTTTGTAGTCGTAGTCAAAATCTTCATGCAAATATACAAATCCCACTGAGAATGATGTCATTTAGCTTCTGCCATACTCCAGATACGTTTAATACTTTTGGCAAAACTGAGAACTAAGCAATACATGCTTACCACAGAGTAGAAATGACTAAAATTTTAATAACTTAAGTAAAACAGATATGAATCTAGGTTTGGAAGAAAGTGTCTTGGATGAAGAGCAAAGGATTCTTTAGAACAAAGGGCCTTTCTTAGAGAGCTGTTCCAGTGAGAGACGTTTGGACCTGGTCTTTCACCATGTGTACCATGATAACCTCTGAATTATTTATAAGCCCACATATTTGAAAGAACCTCTGTTTCTTCAGATGTTGAACCAGCTAAGGAAGACTCAGTATCCTAATGGAAGCATGTTTCCCATGACCAAGCCCAAAGTATTTCTTGGACCACGTCTTGGTTGGCCTCTACTACAAAAAACTACATGTTTTTTCACAGACAAAATGTTGCTCCTCACAGACAGAGTCATTCTGTTCTGGCCCTGAGTTCTATAGCAATGTAGATCAGAACTTGGTTTGAACAAATTCGCAACTAGTGGTTGGAAATCTATCTCTGATTATATAAAGTGATGCAGGGTTTCAGAGCAAAGTTCCAAAGAAGCAAGCAACACTAAAAATAAATCCAAGAAAAATTCTGAGTTAAGTAAGCACTGTCAAAACCACAGGGATATGTCTGTCTCTTGGATATTGTCATTGCAACCACATCAAGACATGCAATAAAAAAGCTCAAATAAATCATAGTATAAAATTGGTAATTAAACATCATCATATTTTTTTCTAGTTTAAAAGGAAGGGAAAAAAGCTTATATTCTCATACTGAACTCACCAATAAATAAAGTCCACTAGAAGTAGAATAGTACAGCAGAATTAACAGAAAAAGACAACCTGGGATTGATGAATAAGAGACTAGAAGCAGGGACCCCCAGAAGAGTGTCACTTAGATGGAATACCAAGAGGCGAAACAGAGGATTGATTCCTCAGTCATCACAACCTGTTGATAACAACATAAAAAAAGACTGACTTCCATAGAGCTTCATATGAAAACCTGATAAAACACTGTGAGGGATAATGAAAATACACTTTTGTGTTTTAAACCACCAAAAATGCAGGCAATTGAGAGGAAATTTATGGCAAGATTAAGCTAATATATATGAGAATTGACCTTTACTGACTGCTTCCTATGTGCTAAGCACCAGGTAATCATGGTGTCGATCTTCTTGATGACCTTGATGGCCACTCATTGATTTGTTAACATAGTCATTTAACTAATACATCATATGTCTTAGGTAGTGTTCATGTGCATTTGGGGATAGTGTGTATTCTGAATTGTTGGGTAAAATACTCAATTAGGTACATGTGCTGGCTAGTTTATGTCAGCATGACACAAGCTAGAGGTATCTGAAAGTAGGGAGCCCCAAATGAGAAAATGCCTCCATGTGTCCTATTTTAGGGCTGAGCACTCTGTAGTCTCTGCATTCTCTGCACCGTGACCAACTGTGCATCTTTGTATTACTCACAATCCATAGAGAAAGAAGTTCTTCTGATGAGGTTCATTCGTGAGATGCACTTATCTATGGGTGTAAAGGGAACTCCTTAGGAGTCAGTTTAATATTATGTCTCTTTGGCTGAGCAATAGAGGTAGGTTCCCCTCTAGTGACTATGACCTGACTCCTCACAGGTTCTTGGCCCCAATTATGATTCCAGGTATGGGTTTTATCCTTTGGTGAAGACATTAAATCCAAACAGAAAGTGGTTGTTTACTCCCACAATATCTGTGTCATTATTGTTCCAGTGAGCATATCTTTCCAGGGCAGCCATCGTTATAGATCACAGGTTTCCTAACTGGATAAGACTGATGATTTCTTTTCTGATCTAGTAGTATGTATAAACATCCCAATAACATGCTAGTCAGCATGGATGGAGCCTCAAGGTCAATACAGCTTGATTTTTTTTCGAGTTCTAGGACTATACTGTGTAGTCTTTGACAAGTGGACCTAATTATCAGTTTCCAGAGACTACCCAGTAGCAATGGAAAGAGCATGTGATATTTGGGCATCTAGGCAACCAGATATGCTAAGTACTATTATCTCCATACTTCTTAAGAAGAAACTGAAGCAAACACATTTTTTATTTTCTTTTGTTTTTTAACAAAACAAGTAGAAACATGGGAGTGGAATTGCAGAGTCTGGCTTTACATGTGTGCTGTTTCTGCAGAAGTCCATGTTGATCTTCCCTTTGAGCTCAGTTCCCGGCATCCATATTGGGTGGCTCAAAGCTGTCTTTAATACAAGATGCAGGAGATTTGAAGCTTTCTTCTATGAGGGTACTGCATGGCATACAGTTGCAGAAACACACACAGAAAAATAAAGAAATCTTTTAGAAAAGAAAACAGTAGTAATTATAGGAGCACTATTTTCTCTGATCATGTTTCTAATTCCCAGCATAGAACAAAATTAAGCATAAAATGGGCATTTTTGAATGAAAGAATTAATAAACAGTAAGTAGTACTGAAATGAAAGATGTTCCTTTATCAGAAAATAACAAAAGGACATATAATGGTTATCTGATAAGAGCTTTTACTGCTACTTCCACAAAGCATAGCCAAGGAGACTTTAAAATGAATTGTGTGTGTGTGTGTGTGTGTGTGTGTGTGTGTGTGCATGCACATGTGTGCATGGGTGTGTGTTCTAGTTTCTAGTGAAAAAATAAAATTCATATGCCAAGAGACCATAAACGTATTTAATATATTTGACTACTCCTTCTAGCTTATCTACCCTGATTTTCCAGGATTCTTGGTGTCTGAGAGGAGATTTATAACTGCTGATTATAGAGCTGTTAGCTTTAAAACAAGTGGCAGTGTTGAAACAGCAAGGATAAGAACAGGGTCTTGCAGCTGAATATTAGACAGCCACGCTAACCGGATAGAGAAGTGAGAGGGCCTTGGTATAAAACTAGGCCATGCCTCTCTGGCCAGCTATCACACAGCCCGTCCCCAGAAGGAGCATGCACGAAGCACCTTTGCTCTTTACCCCATTGACGTTTTTCAACTTTATAGGCAGCTACATTTTTTTTATATGTTCTTGCATCTAATTCAAACAGCCTTAATTGTAAAGATGGCCTCTTTGAAAAGCACCCATCTTTGCCGGGCAGAGGAGGCCACTCTGGTCTGCAAAGCAAGTTTCAGGACAGGCCCCAAAGCCACACAGAGAAACCCTGCATCAAAAAATAAAAAACAAAAACAAAGAAGAGCCCTCATCTGTTCTGGAAGGTGCCTATCTCAAGTGGCCATAGGGAAAGACAAAGAAGCCTTATATGGGCCACCCAGAAACCAGACTCAGCCATTGGTCATTGCCTCCGTCTGTTGCCCCTCTAGAGAGTGCAATTTGCCTTCACTTACTTGCCTACCAGCCATAAACTTGACTGCTAGCTCTACATGTGCCCAGGGCAAATGCTTTACCCCTAGGAAAACAAGAACAAAAACCTTCAGCATAATTGGAATCAGAGGGAACACAGGGGAAGGCATGTCCCCTAGCAGGTGTTTCTCCCCTGAGTCTGTTGACAAGATGATGGGCAGGGACCAGAGTAAAAATCATATGGTGCTGGTAAATCAATGCTGACCCATGGTCATTGAAAAAGCAAAACATTGCAAGGATGCTTCATTTACTGTACAGCCCTTTGGGGATTAAGAGAAGTTATGTCTGTACCCAACTCTGGTTAACTACTCACAGCATCGCTAAAGTAAAACCAAGTAGAGCAGTATGTAATTAACTAGCTGTGTTGGAGACTGCCAAGTGTTCTTACAATTCGGCTCAAAATGAGGTGTGTGTCAGAGAGCTGGGCTGACTCTCTCCACAATGCCAATTCCGTTTAGAAGTCATCTTGATTCATTATTAAGAAAGACAGGACACTCCCTTCCCTAAGGGGCCAAAAGCGTTCCACTCCACCAGAGGCCAGGACCTGTGTGCCTTATAAGGATCCTGAGCCAAATTAGCATCAGGTCAGTACAGCCCCACATGCCCCATAAACTTTCCAAGAATCCTTCAGATTAGCCAAAAGAAACAATACTATGGAACTGAAAGGAAGCAAAGAAGGAAAAATGAAAAGGAAACGAAGCCTCCTGTAGCTCCCAACCACTTCAAACAGGTTATTCTAAGACAGCAAGATGTAAGAGCAAATGCCATTGGAAATTATCCAAACTCAGGCATAGAACAGCCTGGAAAAAAGTAGACACTGTTGAGTGACTTCCTAGGTTTTGTCAACTGCCTCTGGGATAGCTGTTGGGCTTTTGATTTCTGCTGATTTTTTCTCATCTTTGTCAACTTGCCTTATATGTGACCCATGAATAAGGAAGATGATTTGAAGTTTACATTCTAGAGTATCACTCATTGTTAGTAGAGAAAACCATCTTCCATTTCCTGAGGACCACCACCAGAAAAACACTCTAATTTATACACGTTCATATGCAAATACACACGGAGACACAGTTAATGCAGTGGCCTACGGTACAATGGATGGGGTAATTATGCTAAAGGATGGTTATTGATATTAGTATTAGAGGAGCAGAAGTTGAGCTGAAGCTCAAAATACAGTGACTATTCCCTAAGAAAGTAGGCTTGTTTTCTTTATTGGAAAATAATAGCTCTCAACTCTTGTTATTTTTTGTATGTAGATGTGTGGATATATAAATACAAACGTGTAATTATGTAGTGCATACAATGAAGCATATCTGGATAGAAAAATAAGACAAGTTACTTAGCAAAGGCCACTATATCCTGGTTCCATTCAGTAATTAAATCAGTGTGTGCCTGGCAGTAAGCAAAATAACTTTGCACTTGAAGTGCAAAGATCTTGCACAAGGACCCAGGAGATGATTCAGTGGGTAAAGGCACTTGATGCCAAATCTGACCACCTGAGCTCAATCCCCAGAACCCACATTATACAAAGAGTATCAACCCCTGGCCGTTGTCCTTGGACCCCCAACATGTGTACCCCACCCAGGCACACACCCAAAAATATAAAATAAAAATAAAAATTAAAGAAGACCTTGCCAGAATAGGCTGAACCCAATTCCAAAACACAGCTAACCACTGCATCTGCTATTCGAGTGGAAAAGCCTCCATCTATTTTAGTGCTGGAAGGAAATCTGCATTGGACACAATGAGAAATGACCTATCTGAATAAATTTGTATTCATAAAGTGATGCATGCTGAATAAAGTAAATAGTGCACAAAATGCTAAACTGTAGGTTTGGAACTGGGCATCTGTCATTCCTCCTGTAATTACTCTTTGGTTGATTCTATCATGAAAGGTTATCCCAGTCCACAAGTTTGTCTATGGTTTTCTACAAGTATCACAGCCATTCCTTACTTGTATTATATATGCATTATAGTTGAACATTAATAGCAACAAACAATTAGAAATTTCTGAAATTCAGTAAACACTTCGCTTGTCCTCCCAAGTCATATAAATAACAATGATACTTCTTTTCAGATAAGACTATGTCTATGGGTATAATAATGATATGTGATAAAATATTGGATTTCTGAAGTGTTGATACATTTTATAATTTTGGAAATGATATCATAGAAATTTGAGTAAATGCCAAAAGCAAACAAGCATAAATGATATTAACTATGACTAGAATAGTTTGTAAATACTTGGAGCAATTCTTTTGAATTTGAGAAAAGACAACACAATGGCATTTTTAATGAATAATCTAAAATAAAAACCTTTATATGATCATGATAGCTTTTTAAAGATGATAAAACATGGGCTCCCATCCAACACTGAGAGATGTACTCTCACCCTGGACTCTTGGGGGAGGGTCTAGGCCCTGCCCTGGATGAAATGACAGACTATGGACACCTCCATGGAGGGCCTCACCCTCCCTGGGGAAATGAGGGGATATTGGGGAGGTTGTTGGAGGGCATAGGAGGAGGGAAGGGAAACAGAGAGGGACCTGGAATTGGCATGTGAAGCAACCTTATTTCTAATTTTCTAATTTAAATTTAAAAATAAAATATAAAAAAGATGATAAAACATGCATATATGTGTGCATGTGTAAGTATCTGCGTAACAGGAATAAATAAATGACCTAGAGATTGATATTGGGGTTCAAGCTTCAAGCTGAATATCAGTAAAGCAAAGCAACTGGCCGCTAGTTTCTTACCTCTACCTCAGGCTGAGTGGGTTTGTCCTGTCTCCATGAGCTCTCACCAAGCCTCAGATAATCTTTAGCATGGCTGGAGAAGGAATGGCTGCTTCTGAAGACTTGCTCCTGTCTTTTATACCCCTCTAGTGCTGGAATTAAGGGTGTGAGCTATAATTCTCTTCCAGACTGATCTTATGTAGATCTGGGTGGCCTTGGACTCAGAGATCTGTCTACCTCTTAATCCTGAGTCCTAGTATTAAAGATCTCTACCACCCCCTCCTAGCTTCTGGCTGCTGGGATTAAAGGTCTGTATCAACACTGCCTGATCTCTATTCCTTGAGGCTGACTTTGCTTTTCTGAATCCTCAGTCAAACTTTAATAAATAATAAATAATATATCACACATATATGTATATATAATTTATCCATTCCAATTTGCACATGCAGGCATAAGAAAAAGCATAAACTTTGTAAGGTAACACATAAGGTTCATGAATTCATGCCTTTCTATTCTACATCCAGACCTTTTCCCATTGTAAGCAGAGCTGCATGCCCTATATCCAAATACAGAAAAGCAAAAGCCAATTTCAAAGTTAGGAGCAAAAGAAATAAATTTTATATAAAATAATGTTTGATAACAAAATAAAGATAAAAATTTACGTAAGACTTGAGTAGAGTATGTAAGAAAGATAATAAAGGCATTCATGCATTGTCTTATATGCTGACTAGTTCCATGTCAACTTGATACTACCTAAAGTCATTTGGGCAGAGGGAGTCCTCAATTCAGAAAATCCCCCCACCAGATTGGCCTCTGAACAAACTTGTAGTGCATTTTCTTATTCAGTGATTGACGTGGGAAGAAGCTGCCCATGTTGCAATGACCCTGGGTATATAAGAAAGCAGGTTGAGCAAACCATGAAGAGCAAGGCAGCAAGAAAAATTTACCCTAGGGGCTCTGTTTCAGTTCCTGCCTTCAGGTTTCTGCTCTGATTTCCCTCGGTGATGGACTGTGACACGGAACTATAAAACCGAAATAAACATTTTTCTTCCCAAGTTACTTATGGTCATGACATTTTATCAAAGCAATAGAAACCCTAAGATAGATCAAACACCAGTGTGTATTTCCAAAGTTTGACGCTCTAAGTTCAAATGAGAACAGAAAAAATGACACTGTGGGAGAAAGGCAATCATTATCAATGACTAAAAATGTAAATACAGGTAAGTATTCCAGTGGGCCCTAATTCAGGTAAACTTAAGCTATTCCTTTGTACTGCCTTATTTAAAATTTAAAGTTTATTTAAAGAAGACATAAACCATGGGGTTGGAAAATAACAGCAAGGTATCCCTTTATGGGTGCCCCACCATAGACCTAACTATATACTCTATTAGCATTGAAGTACCCCACAGTTAACTTCTGCCCACCTTCCATGGAAGGCGGGTTGAATCTATTTCATGCCTCAAATGGCTTATCAAAATACTACTTTCAACAGTGTTTTTACGAAAATGTGCCACAGAAACATTTTGTATATCCTTGTGTATACTTTACGCATTTTAACACCTACCAGTTAACTTTCTTTGTCCTTCGTACCTCCCTCCTTCACTTCTCAATTGAGCAATATCCCTGCACCTATCCCATATAGCCTTAAAAGGTACTACAGCCTTAAAAATCCCTAAAAAGTGTTTTCTAATTTGGCATGAATAATGGCATGTTTTCATCTAAGGGTGACTTTTCCCTAATGCAATTTTTATCTTGTCAGGAATTTAAATGAAAACTAAATAATTTGCCTCTTTGGCTGATTCCAATCACCACATAGTACCTATGTAGGGCAGAAGACAGTCAATGTGACTGTTCAAAAACCTGCATACCTTCTCAATACCCAGTCAGGTATTTTCTGGTAAAATAAGGTCACAAGACTATTTCTTTTAGCTCCATCTTCCTTTAGCTGTGATTTCAAAAACTCTCCAAGTGTTGTGTTCTAGCCACAGATGTCCCCATCAATGAAACACATCCATTGCATGCGGCTGCTTGTTCTGTAAAGGCCACTGTAATTGTGGCCCTTCATCTTGACCTCAGAGCTATCTTGAAAAATATCTCTGCTGTTTTTCAGAAGATGGTCTCAATCCAGGAAGAACTAGAGCTGTGAAAACTAAACCAGGACTATACTTAGTCTGGGCCTCCCCAAGGCAAAGGAAAAGAGCTGAACACTATGGCTGTAAATGTTTGCTTTCAAAATGAAGAAGCTCATTAAAAGAAATTGCATCATGCATAAATTTTGTAAAACATATGTGAAGCAGAATATCAAGAAAAACACACATAACATTTGTGAAAACAATTATTCAATTTGGCATTCAAAATCAATTTAGGAGAAAAGATAAAAAGAACATAAAAAGTGACAAAATGACATTTCTGACACTATTCTTTGTATACACCCTAAATTGGATTGAATGTAAAGTAGAAAAATATGTGGAAACCATAAAATTGTTCACACAATAAAGGGATGTTTGTGCTCTAAAAGCAAAGCACTTAAAGCTAGATAGAACTCTAGAAATTATCTTACCCTGCCTCGATTATTCAAAAAGAAACCATAGCTCAGAGCAGTTAAAGGTCTTGTCCAAGGCTATACAGCTATTGGGGCAGGGGAAACAATAAAAGAAAAGGTCTCTCAGTGTAGTACTGACTTGTCACTAACATACAAAGTAAATGACACCAAAATGTGAGTCTTCAACCAGGTAAAGAATGAGGGTTTTATACAGTTGCTTCCACTCTTTTGGGTTCAACAAAAAGACATTTCTGAGCTCCACAGAGATGCTGGGCACACAAGAAAACCTGTCACACTGGAGGGTGGGTGGCCCTCCAGTCACTGCAGCATTTTCAGAGCCCAAGTTGTCACCCTGGTGTACAATATGCTCAGAAGAGAAGGAATAAGGAAAGTGGCATCTCATAAGTTCATGGTAACTACATGGTATGCACTTATACAACATAGAAGAATATGTGTCTTTTACTATACCTCTCTTGTCATCCATATAAAATGGGGGAAGAGTCTGTGCTATCCATGCTCAACAAACTTCATGAAAATCAAAGGATTTAGAGGATGACACAATCCCCAAAGCACTGTAGGCAAGATTAAAATTGTAGCAAAACCTAAAATTTTCAGTCAAAAGTTCATGATTTGTATTTCAACTTTTTGATGCTGAAATTTATGTTGTGACCCATAACACATTAAGAATATTATTATTTTATGCTATTTTAAAGATCTAAGGTGTTTTAAAGATTTTTTAATAACTGGAGAAAATGAGATAAATACTTCACAGAAAACCTGCTGTATTTTTAAGGTTCTTTACCATGACTTGTGGCCATTCTTTGAATTCTCGAATGTTAGTTTGCTTCTAGTTATCCCTTGGCAAAATGTTCACTGAGAACCAGTATGTACTATTTGATTTAACCTATGAGCAATCTCCCCAGTCCCTACAGTAAATGGTTCATGCGGGTTTTCCTATCTAGCATCCAAGAACTATCTTGTCTTTTCTGGTATACATGCCAGTTACTAGGCTCTCTCTTCTTTTTTGTGGAGTTGGAAGGGACATCCGGACAGGCCAATCAGAGCAGTTCAACTAGTTAGAGATATTAAAAGAAAAGTTCTACCAAAATTCTTTTGAAGTTTTTATATGAAGAAGAACAGAAAATAAAATCTTTTTATTATATCCAATGATCTTAAACATGGAAGACCACATAAGCTAAGAGCTATCCTTGCTGCAGTGTGAGAAATACCCAAGGACTAAGAGAGCAGGGTGGAAGACAAAGTTGAAAAACAAGGAAAGGGAAGTGGCTTGCAGCCTCCTGAACTCTGGAGCCTTCCATACTCATAGCAAATACAGTGCTTGAAAATTCCAATTATATAAGAAAATTAATTTTGTCTTTATTCCTTGGTGAAACTACTTGATTTGCATTCAAGGGTGATAACAATACAAGGTCCTAACAAAAGCAATGTGAAAATGAAGCAAATGATTAAAATTAACTTTTTTTAAAACCTCACAATACCATATGAATTGCTCATGCTGTGAGCCTCTGTATGTCACATACTTAATTCCAGTGTCAAATTATCCTCCTTCTATGTCATCTGAGTCATTAGGACGAATGATGAATGGAAATTAAGTATCTCTTTATGAAAGGGTGTAGGGTTACATTCACCAAAACCACATGGAAAAGATGGAAAATATTCTCTAACTCTACTATTGTCTCATTCATCCATTCATCAAATAAATATTTATTAAGTACCAATTGTATATCATATACTTCTCCAGTTTCTGGGAATGTGACATGATCAAACTCCTTCTCTCACACAACAGATGATACAAGGGGAGACAGCTTGAATAAACAGGTCATATAATATGCAGATGGTGGTAACTGATGTGGGATGTCTTTCTGTATGCTGTGAATATATGTTGCTTTTATTAGTTGATAAATAAAGCAGATTTGGCCAATGGCTAAGCAGAATAGAGTCAGGTTGGAAATTTAAACAAAGATTCAGAGAGAAAGACAGCAGAGTCTGGGAGATGCCATGTAGTCACCAAAGTAGAAAGATGTCTGAGCATAACCAGCAAGCCATAGCCTAGTGGCGATACACACATTAATAGAAATGGGTTAATTTAATTGTGAAAGCTCATCAGTAATACACCTGAATGATTGGCCAAACAATTAAAGTTAATATTAAGACTCAGAATGAGTATTTAATAAGTGGCTGCAGGGACCAGCAAGTGGGAGAGAAACCAGTCCACTGGGATTGGGTGGGACAGAAAAACGTCCAACTACATGTGGCACCCAATGTGATACCTGAACCCATGACCCTGAGATGAAGAGTATCATGCTCTACCAACTGAGCTAGCCAGGCTAAGAGGAAACATAAAACAATTATGAAAAATACAAAGTTTTCTCTTAAGAACCACGTGTATTAAAATTTCATATACAGAATCCATAAAAGACTCACGAAGAAGGGATCCCTGGAGTAAAGACCTAAAAAGAAGTACAGGAGTGAGTCTTGAGACCGTTTGAGGAGTGTCCTCAGAACAGTCTATGGTGAGGTGAGGGCAGGCAGAAGTTGAACATCTGATCAGGAAGGCATTGCAACAATGCTGATGAATGTTAACGGCATCCTAGACCAAGGTAGTGGCTATTTGCTTACAGAGCTAATGCTGACAAGCTAGAACTGTGTGTAGCCTGGAAGAAAGAGAGCAGTTAAACATGACTCACACTTTCAGACTAAGCATCTAGAACAGGGGAGTTCCTGTTCACTGGCATTGTGAATGCTACAGTGAGAGATTTGGCTAGGACATGTGAGCTGGGTGGATAACAGTAGTTACAGACATTTTCAATTCTAGATACTTAGTGGAGAGGTAAAGAGTCTGTTAAACACAAAATTCAGTCACATTATATCAGGAAAACTCACTCCTTGAGTGTGGGGTGTGCATAATGACTTCCTTTCCAAGAGGGAATAGGAATAGGGGAGGGGAACAACTTTGAAGTGGAGACACATGTGACCAGGGTGAGTATACACAATAGCTACATTATTAAGGTATGTTCTTAGCAGGATAGGGTGGAAACAACCCAATAGGATTTTTCCTTAGGGTTTTATTTTGTTTTTATTGTTGTTTTATTTAGTGTTTGTTTCATATAGGTCTCACAGTCTATCTCAGATTAACCTCAAACTTGTGGGAATTCACCTGTCTTAATCTCCCATGTTCTGGAATTAGAGGTTTATGCCACCATACTTAACTAGTAATTTAATTTAAAACTCAAACCTAAGACCCCAAGTTTCCTAGCCCATAACCTTATTATCTGTTATCTTATGAGTAAAACATCAGATCAATTATAATTAAAGGGCATTCTACAGAACACTTAATTGGTATTTTTCAAAACACCCGAAGTTATCAGACATAGAAAACCTTGGAAACTATCACAACCCACAGAAGCCCAAGAAGAAATGATTCAGACAGGAATATTCTAGACAGGAGCCTAAATGGCATCAGGTAAAATATAAAGTCTGAAAGTATAAATTTTTAGTAAGAAACCCTTATCAGCAACAACTCACTAGTTGTGAAAAACTTACTATGCCAATGTGTGATACTGAAATAGAAATTTGGATGTGGTTGTAAGAATACTTAAGACTATTTTGGCAAATTTGCAAGTCTATAACAACTCTAAAACATAAAGGTTAATTTCAAAAACAATAAATGAGCATTTTCTACTAAAATGAAGAAAATATGCTGTTCTGGAAACTCAATAGGAAGTTCATAGCCTCACAATTCTGGAGTCTAGATATCAATGTCATTTCATGAAAAACCGTTTTCTTCTGTCTGTCTTCCTTCTAACCTCTCTATCCATCCACCAATCTATATGTGTCTGTTTGCCTATCCCTCCATCTATAATATATCTACCATAATCTCCCTATTTTCTATAATCTAGCGTTTATATATACAATCCACCTATCTATTTTCTTTCTTTCTTCTTAATCTTTTGATCTTACCTCCTTAGATTAGAACTTCCCACCCAGATAATCTTAACTGTCCTCTCCAGGCCCAAACCCATACCTAATTGAGAAGTCATTTATGCCATGCAAACCCACCTATTCATAAACTCCAGTGGGCATACATGACATCACCTTGCCATTAAAATGTTGTACTTTACCTAGTAACCATGATGGATACTAACCATTAACTGCATTACTATCAAAGGGGAAATTATTAGTTTCCTCTACAAGAGCAGTTTGGATGGAGTGATGAGGTGGAAAGTGGTTTAGGTATATGAAAAGAGAATGGAGGTGGAGGAACTGGAAACAAAGCATACGGATCTTCTACACTGATCTGCTACAATGGTGTACAAGTTAGGACTTTCCAAAGCAACAGAAACAGTGGGATTTAGATCTATAGAGAGGTAGAGATTTATGTGAACCTCCTGTGATTATGGAGGCTTAAAAAGTCCAAAATATTACGGGAAAGGCTTTCAGACAGAGGCTTGGGAAAGTGTTGTGTTTGAAGACCAAAAATAGGCAGGCTGTAGACTCCCGGAGTTATTACACATGTGTAACCAGGAAGAACTACATACATAGATAGAAGGAGGCAATCTGTGAAGGACATAAGTGAAATCAAGATTATGGACATATTAAAGACTGTGGTAATCCCAAATTCAAGAGCAGACATTAAGAAAGTGCCCGCCAGTAGGTAGAGAGTTTTCAGGGAGTGGAATTTACAGAATGGAAAGTCTGGTGTTATAAAGCAATGCTGACAGCACCAAAAAATTCTGACACTAGAAGGCTAGAGAGATTGTTCAATGATAAGAATGCTCTGTGCTCTTGCAAGGGATCAGAGTTTATTTTTTTAGCACCTACTTTGAAGCTTGCAATTGTCGGTACATCAGTTCCAGATGACCCAATAGCCTAATCTGGCCTCTGTGGGCAATAGGCATGCACATCACACACACACACACACACACACACACACACACACACACACGCGCGCGCGCGCGCGCGACACACACAGTCAGTGGACAAACATAGACATAAAATAATAATAAACAATCCTCAAGAAACATTCTAACACTAGTGATTTTCCCAGAACACTTTTTAAATCCTCCAGTAAGAGAAACATAAGCTCCCATGAAGCACCTCAGGGGGACTCTAACATCAACAAATTATAGGACATGGCTTGGGTTAGGAACTCAAGTAGGACCAGAGATTAGAACCTCTGTAGATATAGATATTATCAGATAGTGGCGACAGTTCTGTAGCTGGGTAATTCAATAAATGTTACCTCTAGGAAAAACATGCTGGAGTAACTGTAATTGGTAAAACAAAGAGGTAGCAATTTCTCATTTTGTATAAGAAAGAAGAGTGTTTTATATTTGAGCTGAAATTATTTTTGCTTGTGCTTAGATGAAATGATAAAGTGATTTTATTTTGTCTTCCTTTGCAGTACTATTACATAATAGGGCTAATGTTCTGTGCTATTGCATATACCACACACACACACACACACACACACACACACACACACACACACACACATATATATATATATATATATATATATATATATATATATATATATATATAACTTAGCCTCCAGATGCCAGATGCTATTCTTTTATGGATTTAAATATAACCTTTTTAATAAGAATAGGGAAATGTCAAAAACTCAGAGCTGAAATATACAAGGAAAGAGAGTATAGGTTAAGGAATATAAATGGCTGAAGTCAGAAATGTGGAGTCTCACATCATGAGATTGAAGATGTTCATATGTTTGGCTACTTATCTGTGAGTTTACTAGAATCAAACAGTTCCTTTACTCATCTCTAGGCTCCCTTTCAAGGAGAAATCTAGCACACATGAAGGATGCCAAACAGTCATCTCATAAGTGGGACATTTTATTTTAATTACAGCAGAGGATAAATGGAATATAAGGATAAATACTCAAGAAAACTGTAAGGGATGAATATTAGCCTGGACTGTTATATGGGGGCAATCTCCACTACTACACAGGCACTATCTTAACTCTGCCTGGTGGATGCACTCAGGAAATATTCTTACTCTCAGTTTGTAAGCTTCCTTACTGGCTCAGAAGAAGTATTTGCTACGTTTTGCCAAAATGTCTTTAGTATTGAGTTTATTTTAATAATGCCTAAACATCATGGGAATGGCTCTGTTGGCCTTGCGTGTTGTATGGTCCTAACTACATAGCCCATGTATGTGTGAGAAGGCCTCATAGGCTGGTGGGGTTTTTCCTTTTGTCCCTGACTGGATAACTGAGTGACCATGAGCTGCGGGTCTTGTCCTCTGTGTACATTAGTATCTTCTCCAAATGGAGACACTACACATTTATTATGTAGACACTTATGACATCAAAAAATATTTAGCTAGTTCCTACCACTTATTTAGCCCCAGTTAGAGGAAGTGGAATATCACTGACTTAAGTGTGAGTGTCTTCATTCAGACTATGGGACTGATTCTAAGTTTTTCTACTGATAAAATGTTAACACTGTTCATTTTAACCTTTATATCTCCAAAGTTGAGATAATAAGAGTATCTGGCTTGTGTGTTGTATTAAGATCAGATAAGCTAATGTATGTAAGATATTCAGCAAACTTATTGCTTGACATACATATCAAGTACCTGACAGCACATGCTAATGATTAATTGCTCAGTTATTGCACTCACTGCACTGACAGCTCATGCTACTGATGTGGGTAAACTGCTCAGTTACTGTAGTCGCCACAGAGGTTTGATGATTGTCATTTTATCTGTGGTACAAGGACAGCACTGACTTGTCCTTGAACACCAGCTGAAGAAGCTATCCTGTGTCTCTGAATGTGAATGTCCTTATATGCAAAACATACTCACTAATTCTAATTTCTGCAGATCATGAGAGGATTAAATATAATGTGAATATATGAATCATTGCCCTATTCATCTCATAAATGTTATCATCTCTCCTCCATGTTTATCATGATTAATTGTGAAACCAGGATGGTTTTTCCAAAGGGAGTCCTATGCTGCTTATTTATGTTTATGATATACAACACCAAGTGCAGACGAATAATTCAGGCAACTTTTCCTCCTCCAAGAAGTGTCACTGAACATAAAAAAAAATAGAGAGCCATATCATTTGGTGCCTTAGTTAGGGTTTCTATTGCTATGAGAGACACCATGACCATAGAAACTCTTATAAAGGGAAGCATTTCATTGGGACTTGCTTACAGCTGTCATCATGGCAGGAAGCATGGTGGCATGAAGCCACATGGTGTAAGAAAGGTAGCTAAGAGACATCGGTCCTCGCTTGAGCATTTGAAACCTCAAAGCCTACCCCCAGTGACACTTCTTCCATGCCCACACCTATTCCAACAAGGTTACACCTCCTTATAGTGCCACTCCCTGATGACCAAGCATACAAATACATATGCCTGTAGGGACCATTCTGACTCAAACACCACATTTAGGGGCTGACACACCCTATAAGCACTACACTTTGCTTGGTGTTAGGTTCTCTTAGCCTGAGTAAAACAGAAACCAAATAACATGACTCATGGTAAACACCAGGGCATCACATAAAATAATTCAGTGTGTCCTCTTAGAAGCAAAAAGGATGACTGTTCAACACAGACAGTGAAAGCAGAATATTAAAGCATCATTAAACACCTCTGCTAGAAACTGTATGTCATTTCCTCTTTATTTCAAGCAGGTAAAATACCTTGTTCCAATTTCTAGTCAGCTGCATGATAATTTCATATTCAAGGAAGTATTATGATGCCTAGACCACTCAAGTGCCATGAGAATGAATGTGAAACCTTTCAGCACTCATAGTCTACATTATACTCTTCAAGAAAATGGGTGTCTAAAATCATTCCATAGATGACTAATGTGCAGGTACTGTATAGACTGTCCATTGAGTATGCATCAACAAAGAAGAAATAGACTCAAGAGCACTGGGGCATGTGAGATGAAGAAGAATATAATTAGAAGTTGAACTGTTTTAGAGTTGTAGATGACTTGGCAATATTCCAGAAACGAATGCTTCTAACATAATTTTCCAGATCTTGGTGTGGGTCAAAGAATGAGTTGTGATACAACTTGCAGCCATTGAGAGACAAGCAATAGACATGTGGATTTTTATCTTTTCTTTTGAAGGATTTGGAGATCAAAAGAGAACAAATTTGCATTCTGTGGCTGCACATACAGTTCTGTAACACAAGGGAGTCACTGCAGCTCTGATTTTCAGAGTTGAACCAAGTATATACAGGAGCTGGAGCCAGGGGACCCATGCGGGTGGTTCAGGATGACCTGCCTGGCTTTCCTTCTTCCTTTGTGTCCATCAGAGATGTCTCCCAGTTCATAGTGTATCAGTGTCCTCAAAACAATCTATATGGTTGCTAAGAGTCAAGTTTTTGGAGTTTTCTCTCATCCTCTCATGGCGTACTGTTTTCTCAAGTTCCCAATCTGTTAAACTGCAGGTCATGAAAAATTTAGTTATGGAAAATGTTTCTAAACTGGTAGTTACCAAAAACTAATACCAAACCAAACATGTAAATAAATCCAGGTATTTCTGGCAGGCCTCACCAATGTTGCATCACACAACTTCACTGAAGCCTTCATTCTGAACACAACAGTGTTGTGCACTTTGCTATTATTTTATGTAATGCATAATCCTGCCTGAAAGAGCCAGACTCATATCTGAGACTCTAAGTTATGAATTACAGTGTTCTTACTCTTCAGGGTTTCTTCTAATTGAGAAACAATAGTCTATTTACAGAAAATGAAGACTCTTAATGTTTCCTTGAAGTTGATCCTCGGCATATTGCTTTAAAATTCTGAAATATCACTATGCTTTGCTAAATAAGACCGGCATAATAACACCAGCCAACATGTCAATGTGGATGGGCAAAATTTCATAAATTCCCACACAATGAAGAGAGCTATACAGGCAACCAACGGACACTGAGAAAAGGGGAAATGGTTATCTCCAGGGATGAAATCCCTGGCACATTATATAATACCAAACAGTCATCATTAAATATATGGACAATGGACTCAGGAGAGAGGGAGAGAGATAGGCAGAGAGAGAGAAAGACAGAATGTCTGAGTGAGTCCATAATAATTATAGAGGGAGAGGCCTTGAATTTGAGAGGGAGTTAGGGAGACACAGAAGACTCTGATGGTGGGAGAGAGAAGTAAGATGATATAAATACTTTTGCAGGTATTACATTCTCAAAAACATTAAAACATTACATTTAAAATGCTGTTTGAATTCTTGAATTTCATTTTAAGTCATTTATTAAATTTTTGTTTAAAATTAGAAAAGAATTTCCAACAACTTTTGAAATTGACTTCATTTCTGGTCTTAAGAATACTTCTGCCATTTTGGACTATCTATTTAAGCCAAACAAGGTTGTCATCATTTACATTTACAAAGTCAAACAACTGATCAACTTTGAAGAACACGAGTGATGCATCAGATACATAGCCAATTTCTAATTTTTACACGCTTATGTAAAACTAAACAAACACACCAATCTCATTACTATGTGAATTTGCTTTTATCTTTATTAAATGATTAAAAATATATGCATGCCAACTAATTTTCAAACAAATTTCATAGTGATTATTATCAGTAAATCCTTGATTTGCATACCTGTTTTATATATCTACATACCCAGGGTTCTTTCAAAATTTCTCACATGAAAAGGGGTTACAAATAACAGAGAATGAGGATATCTGCTCTAGTGAGTGGGTGGAAGTATTGGCTACTATTGCTTACCCTGTGCTTTGACAATTAATATTTTAACATTCACATTGTCTTTTGATAAGGGAATACCACCCCACACCATATCTCAGGATTCTTCCCTATGACATCCAAATTTTTCCCTACAGTGGCAGAACAGTATATCAACATAGCCTTAACTCTACCTGAGAAAGGAGCTGAGAGTTTACTGTCCTTGCAATAATCCTTCTGAGTAGAAGGATTATAAGTGGTTTTTTCCTTGATATTTTCTACTGGTCCATATATATATATATTCAAAATATATGTAATAAATATCCACTGATGTAATAGAAAAACGTATTTTAAATGGAACAAGTCTGGCAAAACTTCCAGATAAGCTGTAGGCTCTGGAATACTCAGATCAAAATGGTTTCATGAGAATCACGGAGAGTTTTGCTCAGTTCAGCATTATTGGATGGATAAAGAGGAGACTAAAAGCAGGCAACATCATCAACTAGCAAATGGTCTCAGAGTTCTGGATTTGTTTTATGAGAAACGGGCCAGACCTCCCAGAAAAGCTGGTGACAAACACAACCTTCAGAAGGAGACATATTCATTTAATGGCTTTTGCAGGTAACAAACACGAAACTTTCTTCTGCGGGAGTAATACTCTGGAAGGCAAGAGAAATTTATGACATCATGTTACTTCCTTAAGCCAGGAATTCTGATTCTATGTAAAAGAGAAAAACTGAACAGCCACTTGCATCCAGAAGCCAAAGAGAGGAGTGTGTGTGTGTGGGGGGGGGTATTTTGTTTTCAAGCACACACAGTTGCATTACAATATGAAAATGGAATGGATTGAGACAGCTGTTCAGACTGGACTGCCATACGTTACCAATAAATTGAAATGAAATTTTTAAAAGGTACTGTTTCTGGGTTAGAGAGAGGGTGTAGTGCTTTGTTCAGTTCCCAGCACCTACCTGAACTCACAGCCATCCAAAGCTCTAGTTCTAGGGGACCCAATGGCTGCTTCTTTCTTCTGCAGGTATGTATATGGTACAAAGCCGTTTGTGCCAAGAAACCACACACACACATAAAAATAGATGAATCTTTTTGTAAAGTTACTTACTTCTTAGAGTTCAGAACTGCTACAATGTAGACAATTTCCTTTTGATGTAAATCATATTTTTTTCTTTTGAGTTATAGCAAAGCATTAAATTTAAAGTTCAAATGAAATCTGGCAATTCAGTAAGAAGCTATGGAAACTAAACATTGAATTCATAGTATACGTCAGAGGATGTAGTCTAGAGATGCAAAGAGAATCACTGTTTTGCCTGTATTTGTCAAAAAGAAAAGAAAATCCAAACTTCAAACTCTTATGTACCGTGACTAGTGTTTAACATATTTATACTTAGCAATCATGGAGGTAAAAACATAACTGGCCTTACCAGTGGGGATTATATAAAATCAGACATTTTCAAACCCTTATCAGATGGCCTAATCTACCAGCATTTACCATCATGGAAACCAGAATGTGGTTTTGTTTCGACAGTGAACAAATTCCTAACAAGTGTCTTCAGTCTCTAGGAAGACAGTGTCTAAATATCAGACACGTTGGCTGAGAGCTATTACTAAGAAAAACAGGTTGTGTCTTCCTTTAAGGGGATGCTGTGATCCCCTCAGCTGTGAGACAGGAATTGAAATCAAGGAGCATTCCGTTCCTCAGACACATGTCCTCATGCATCTGTGTGCTCATGGTGTTCGCAGAGTCTCCATGGATACACCACATCCAGCTTTGTGCCTTGTGACCAGCTCGACTGTTTGGCCACACAGTATCCAGAGGACTGCATGTTACTCAGTTCTCTTTCCAAGATGTACTTACAAGCTCCTTTGGAATTCTTTCAATCCCTGATAAAAAAAAATTAAACTTAAGTGGAAACAGTGGGGACAAGCTGGAAGACGGCGTTGTGAAAGCAAACTATGCTGTGATTAGGAAAGGGTTTACTTAAAAAATAAGGTACTTTGGCAGTCAACACATTTTCTCCACACCACAAAGGCACCAACTGCCACTGAACTGTATCCTTTAATGGCCCAGATGCAAATTTTATGTCATAAAGACTTTGCTGCAATGAACAATGTAGTAAGGAAAGGAAAAACTAAGTCCTTTGCCATAGACTTACAGTTTCTCACCGTGGGATAAGGAACTAAAAAAGAGGTTCCATGAGTGTTTCTTAGCAAGCTAGGAACAAGGGCTTATCATTCTATAGAATAGAAGAGTTTGTTAATGAAACCGATGGGAAATATTTAAGGATGTTACAGTTAGTAAGATAAATACAGTGTAGCTTAGTTGACTATATTTCAGCTCTCTCTCTCCCTCTCTGTGTAAATATCTCTATTATATTGTGATGTAAAATGTAGTCTTTACCCTATGTCTAATGAAAAAAGTTAAAAAATAATAAACTGATGTAACTTTCCATCTGACAAAACTATCCCTTCTTTTTTGTTGTTGTTTTTGTTTTGTTTGTTTGTTTTTACAAGACAGGGTTTCTCTGTATTGTTTTCGAGGCTGTCAGTCCAGCCCAGCCTCGAACTCACAGAGATCTGCCTGTCTCTGCCTCCTGAGTGCTGGGATTAAAGGTGTGCGTGCACCGCCGCTGCCGCCGCTGCCGCCGCCGCCACCACCGCATGGCTAAAACTATCCCTTCTATAAAAAGTTTACTCTTATTTTATGGTAGGACCAAATGAAACCTACGGGAAATGAGAGGAGGCAAATTTAATTATAGTAAATACAGTCCATGGAAGATTTAACTAGTAAAAGCAGATGTAGACACATGCCAATATTATTATTATTCAATTCAAAGGTGAAACTATAGACTAGAGTCTATTGACAGACAGTAGTTACAGTCTTTTACTTATAAAAATAGGCTGGAGGATAATCCAGAAGACTATGAGAATATTCATATCCATGCTGGTTGCACAGACATAAAGGAGTAAAGAAGGCAAGCAAGACCTAGCAAAAGAAAATTGACATTTTGAACACTTTCTGGCTTCTCTGCAAGGACGTAATAGATAAGGGGCCAGGGAGATGGCTCAGTGGTTAAGAATACATATTTATCTTACAGAAGACCAAAGTTTTACACCTAACACCCATGTCAGATGGTGCTTCCCTGGCTGTCATTTCATATCCTGGCAATCCTCTGGGTTCCATGGGTACCTGCAATCATGTGCTCATATTCACACACAGACACACATAATTAAAAAGAAAATGTGTTTGAAAGACTGTGGTAAACATGGGGTTCTATTTAAAGTGACAGGGTAGATTCAGATGGGGCCTATGATCTAGGTTGTATATTTTTTTCTGTTTTTTATTACATTTGTTTTAAAAATTAGAAACAAGCATGCTTCACATGTCAATCCCAGTTTGTACCAAAAAGTAAAACTATGCATTGCAGATCTAGCAAAGACATCTAGAAATTTCTCTGTGTTCTGAGAAAGTACTTGGATACAATTTTTTTAAGTAAACTAATTCTTTACATTAGCTTATTTCTGACACTAATCGAGTACTGGGTGAGCTACAAGAGCATGCCTGTCAGGCATGCTAGCCGAAACTAAAACTTGTAGTAGCTTGTTGTAGTCAACCTCGTGGGTAGCAGTGAGGTCATTATCCTCCAGGATCCACCCCTTCTGTACATATGTTCCTCCTTCCAGATCTTCTGAGACCTACCAGACTCATGTACACTTCAGGCAGAGAACACCAGGCTCTGGTTACTTGTCTCAATCATTCATCAATGAGTGCCAGATGGTTCCCTGCAAGGCCTGGCCAATGAAAAAATACAACTCATCCTAACATGACATCTACCCTACACACAGTGGGCTATCAGTAAGAACTTGCTGACATTTCAGACTTAAAACTTCCTGCTTACAGAAATGTTGATAAAAACCCCAAACCATTGACACTTGTGCAAAGTTACTTATGGAAAAGAGTTTTCTGGGGCAGCAGTCATAAATATTACCAAACTTTTCTCAGACAGAGGAGCTTTTCCGTGGCTTAAGAAGATTTTCAATAAAGATATTCAGGCAAACTCTACTGGAAGCAGTGGAAGAGCTTGCGCTTCCCTTCTTTAGGGGAGGGGGAAGGGGCAAGGATCCACAGCATTCCTGAGAGCTGAAACTGTACTGTTTGTAGAAGGACAAAACCAGTCACCCAAGGAAGCAGCAAGGATGGTTGCCAATGAGTGGCTGAGGAATCCATGAAGCTTAACATTTCAATTCAATGATTTGGATCCATAAAATTAAAATGTGACTCTGTCTGGGAAAGATGACATCTAAACACCTACACCCATTGTAAAGAAAAAGTCTAATCCAGAACACTGATTCTTATAGGAAAGCTTGTTCCACAGTGGAAAGGTAAGCAGTCTGGAATCTCTCTCTCCCTCTATCTGTCTTTTTTCTCTTTCTCTCATATACATTGAAAGTAGATTTTCTTTGGTACAATATATTGTGATTATGTGCCTCCAATTTCCTGTCCAGCTCTCCTCCCATTCATAGCCACACTCTTCTTTCTCTCTCAATAGAAAACAAACAGGCATATAAATAATAATAAGTTAAAGAAACAACCACTGTCTCTGCTTTTTGTGCTTTTTCTTTGGTTCTTTTTCTTCTGTCTGTTTGGTCCAGCATTGAGTTTCTTAATAAAAATTTATCCAAATGTATACATTGTTGTTCTAGTAAATTCTAACAAGAATCAATGTGTGTGTAAGCATGATCTATAGCATCACAGGAAAGCACAAAATTTATATTTCTCAAAGAAGAGACGCAAACAATCTGAACCTTTGAAAATATTCTCAGTTTCTGGAAACATGCTCTTCATCACAGAGCAGGAAAGGAAGTGAAAAAAGCCATAGGGTTTCACCGGCTTAATGAACAGGGGGACATGGAGGCAACTTAAAGAAGAAAAGCAGGGAGGGGACACAAAGAATGAGAACTCTGTAAATGTGGGGGGGAGGCCCACCAAGGGGCATGCTGATAGCCACCTCAAAACACCTACACTGAAGTTCTAAGCACTGTTAGATCACCTCACAGGGAAAGAAAGCAACTGTGCTGCCTGCATCTGCATCTGTCCTAAACTCACACAAATCCCACAGATTCAAAGAGGATTAAGAAGCAGTGCAGTCAAACTCCCTCTGGAAGAGAAGGGCTACCCCAGGCCTCCCTCCAACCTAGAAACAAACCTTGAAATGATCAAACTAATTTTGCACACAGATTAACTTTCTGCCAGAACGAAGTCAGACAAACACAAGGTCTAGATAGTCAAAAATGTAGTATTAGTGATTCTCTGGCTTGTGACAATTACCAAACATGCCAAAAGGCAGACAAATGAGACACAGAAGGGAGGAGATTTGAAAAGTGGAAAGGGCACCGAACTGACAAAAACCGGGACCTAGAAAGACACATGATGATCTCTTCCTGATTCACAGAAGCACGTCCTATGTCTAAGCTTTCCATGTGAGTATGTGACCTTGGGGTAATGACAGAAACCAGGAAAGTTAAAAGGGACCAACCTTGTTAGTAAAGGAGCACTAGAGTGGGTAATGATAGTGTTGGCATTTTGGGCAGATCAGGATGGAACAGGAGTGGGTCAGGTATTCTGGCACTCAGAAGTCACAGAATACTGAGTGTTACACAGCTCAGGTAGAAAGGTATCCTGGAGCTCTGGAGCCAAGGACGACCACAGGTTGTAGTAAGCTTAACTGCTTACAGCCCAGCCTCAGGGAAAGGCTTCCCCAGTGTATTGGCTCTGTTCAGGCAGGACAAGGTCTTCCAGCTGGGGATGTTCGCCCAGTGTAGCAGTTTTGTTCGGCAGGAGTTTTCTTAGGCTAAGTTGCTACAGTTCAGCTCAGCTCCTGGAGAGCAGAGAGTGGGGAGTGGAGTGTAAAAACTCTGCTATGCCAAGGGAAGCGTTTCCCCGGCAAGTGTTACAGCCCTACTCGCTCTGCTCTGCTCTGCCCAGGGTCTCCTCTGCTCCATCGCCGCCACAAAGAAGGTCTTCACCCAAAGCACATTGAAGGGGTTTATTGGAAGGAAGAATCCAGGAGAGTGGCTGCCTCTGCCAGAGTGGCAGAAGACAGCCTGGTAGCACAAACAGCCACAAACTGAACAGACACAGAGTTTATATAGGGCTTCCAGGGTAGGGATTGGTCTGATTTCAGTGCTGAGCTCAGATTGGCTAGAGCTCTGCTAGAGGATTGGTTAGTTTTCTGCACAGGATTAAGGTCAGATTTGGCTCTGGTTTCAGGGCCAAAGTGTGTTTCTTTCTCTGGTCCTTTTGGCTTCAATTTTAGGGCCAACGTGCATTTCTTTAACTGACTCAGATTCCAGGGACAAAGTGTGTTCCTTTGGCACTGGTTTCAGGATCAGGGTACATTTCTTTGGTTCTGGTTGCAGGGCCGAAGTGTGTTTCTTTGGCTCTGCTCAGGGTGTGTTTCTTTGACTGGCCCCTTTTCCCTACAGACAGGACACAGGTAACTGGGGTAGATGCAGATGGGAGTCAGAGAGTGATGACTATTTAGAGGGAGACAGACAATGGGATACAAAGAATATTTAGAATTATTGAAAAAGATATGGGGAACATATTATTTTGTGCTTATTTAAAATGCGCAAATAATATATGTAAATATACTAATATATAAGTTGTTTCAAATGAGATAAACTACTTGGGGTGATAATAAAAAACCTGAGTAACAAGTCATGGTGGTTTCAACGAAAACGGTCCCCAAAGGGAGTGGCAATATTAACAGGTATGGCTTTGTTAAAATACTTACGGTCCTGTCGGAGGACGTGTGATGCTATACAGGGCATAAGACATCTCTTTTCTACTTGGTCATGGGAATTCAAGATACTCCCAAAACAATGTAGGCTCTTGCTCTTGACTGTGATTGTCTCCTGGAACTTGAAAATAAGACCCTATTGTTAGAGAAAACAAATACTTCAGACATAGAAATAAAGTTGGAACTCACCTAAAAGCCTCCTCCTTGAGGACTGGCTCCTAGTATCAAAAAATGATAAACTAGCTGCCAAGGGAAAAAAGTTATTAATACTCCAATTCATCTAAACAGTCTATGAACCACAATCATAAACAGCATGACAAGATATGCGTAAAGTGCAACAGTACTTATATCTTGGGGTAACAAACAGCCACATAATTAGACTTAAGAACATCACATCTGGAGGGAACTCACACCTAGTCCTGTAAACCTAGCCAACTACCCATGGTTGGTGAGATCATAAACCCTGCCATGGGGGAATAATGCCATTTTCTTAAACTAGTTTAATTCCCAGTTACATTGTAAATACCTCTCCTTTACTCAAAGGTAAGTGTAGCTTTCCCCTCATCAAAGAAGTTCATTGAAGAATATGGAGATCAGTATATAAATCCCCAACAAATTAAAATGCAAAAAACAACTGAATATGGGTGACCAACCATAGCTGATTCATTTGTGATGCAAACTGTTACTCCTAAAGCTCAGGAACATCATGGAAGAGGGGAGGAAAGAATGTAAGAACTAGAGGAGCAGAGTGTCTTCTACATTTGATGAGAAACTGCATCCAAAAATCCTAACAAGTTGTCTAACCAAGACCCACACAATAACAGTACCAGCTGACATCCCCACATGAATTGGGTGAGTGGGGTGTCTCAGAGAGCCCCACCAAAGATTCAGAGCAGTAGGTAATTAATGGTTGCTGAGAGATAATCAGTCGCCTCCAAGAAGAAGCCCATTGATAAACTGTCCAATCTCAAGAGGTTAAGGCTAAACACTAAATCAAGTCAACAGGATATATATGTATTTAATATTCAAATAAAAATAAATCATCCATTTAAGAAGGAGTTGAGGTGCAACATGGAAGTTTGAAAATGTCATAATGAAACCTATCACTTCATGCAGTAACCTGAAGCTAACAGCCAAGAGGCAAAACAGTTTAAACTAATAGAAGTGTGTATAGTAAATCTATAGGCCATTTCTAGAAAAACAAAGTAAGCAGAGATATAATATAAATAAAAATGCTAAACTAATAAGAAACAAGGCAGAAGCATGCTAAGCAAACAGAAAAGAAACAGCAAAATAGTCTATGTAAGACAATCCATACCAATAATTGCATCACAAAGCTCTTATCAGGCATGGTGACACACAACCCCTACAGTGAGAAGAAAGTTGAAACAACCTAGACTATATAGCACAATCCCCATAAAATGATCTGAGTTCCAGTTAGATATCAAAGTTGCTAAAAGGACTAAATCAAACAGCATAAAAACTCTATTAATAATGTGACTGTTTTATGCATATAAAATATAAGACAAAATCTACTTTAATACCAAGAGTATTAGCAAGGTAAAAGGATACTTAAAATTACTAGAGTCATCATTGAAAATATATATATAGGTCCTCAAATACCATTAAACACATATTAGAACATCTGACATAATTTTAAAAGTCATTGTTCACAAATATAGTTACATATATTGTTATAGTTTAGAAGGATACTGATTCCTGCCCCCAAAAAGCTGATGTGCCAAAACGCAGCTACTAGAACTATAGAGAAGAAATTGGATCCTGAAGGTCCTGACCTAAAGAAGAAAGTAATCTATTGATGGGTTCACAATAGGGTCAAGACTAGATGGGAGTATAAAATGTGGACAATGGAGTCTAGATGGGGAAACGGGGTATCATAGTGTCTATGTTAACAAACAAGAACTTTAGTGAATGAGTAAATTAATTAGTTAAAAGTCAATGAAACCTGCACTGTCAATAAAATGATAAATTTCCAGTTATTCTGACAAAAAAGGATAAGACATATATTGTGAATATTAAGGATGAATATTAACATATATAGCCACAGACATAAACAGTATAATAGAATATGTTGTGAGCATATTTTACAATAAAAAATCTCCAACCTAGAGGAACAAAACACCTAAGTTGCCCAAACTGAACAAATTAATGAAATCCTAGACAGTCCTATATCTAACACGAAACTAACTGAGCAGGTTGTATTTATGTATTCATGCAATCGTGTGTGTGTGTGTGTGTGTGTGTGTGTGTGTGTGTGTGTGTGTGTATAATAACAACAACAAAAAGGCCATGAATTTGATATGGAGCAAGAGGGAGAAATAGGGGAGTTGGGAAGGAATAAAGGGAAGGGGTAAATGATGCAGCTATATCTGAATTTTCTTTTTTTTTAATTGTAGAAGCACTCTTGTTTACATATCAATCCCCCCATTTTCTTGCCCTCCAATCCTCCCATGCCCCCCAATGACCCCCAACCCACTCCCCTACCCACTCCCCAAGGATACTGGGGCCCTCCAAGGGGGGCCATCAAAATATGTCTCATCATTTTGGGGATGGCATAGGCCCTATTTCTTGTATTTGAGCTCATTAGTATCCCTCCATAGGGAGTGGGCTCCCAAAGTCCATTTGTGCTCTAGGGATAAACACTGGCTTCACTGTTAGAGGTCCCATAGACTGCCCTGGTCTCCTAGCTGGCACCCACATTCAGAGGACTTGGTTTGGTCCAATGCTGGTTTCTCAGCTTTACAACCAGTGTCTCCATGCTCTCACTAGGTCATGTCAACTGTTTCTGCAGGTTTCTCCAACATAGTCTTGGCTCCTTTTCTCATCCCTCCTCCCTCTCTCCAACTGGATTAAGGAGTATGGCTCAGTGTTAAGCTGTGGTTGTCTGTTTCTGCTTCAATCAGCTACTGGATGAAGACTCTGGGAATGACAACCAAGGTAGGCATCAATCTCATTATAGGGAAGAGCATCAAAGGCAGCCTCTCCACCACTGCCTAGATTCTTAGTTGGGGTCATCCCTGTGGATCACTTAACTTTTCCCCTGTGCCAAACCTATCTCCAAACCTTTACTGGCTCCCTCTCTCAAGGCATCTCCTTTCTTGCCCTCCTCTATTCCTCCCCTATCTCGCTCCTCCTATTCTCCTTCCTCCTCCCTCCTCTCCTGCCTGTGCTCCCAGTTTGCTCAGGGGTTCTTGTCCTCCTCCCCTTCTTCAGGGGACCATGCGTTCTTCTCCTAGGGTCCTCCTTGTTTCCTAGTTTCTCTGATGGTGTGTATTGTAGGCTGGTAGTCCTTTGCTCTATGTCCAATATCCATATGTGAGTGAGTACAGAAATGGGGAAAAGTGTCTTGCTAGGAACCTCTTATGAAAAAGGACAGGCTCCTTGATGAGAAAAAAAGCTTTTTCTACCATGGACAGTTAATGCAGAGGCATAATGCATCAGCATGTTAATAAGTGACTCGGGTACTTAGTAGCAAATAGGATATCCCTAGTATCTATGCAAGAGAATCTCCCAGGAGACAGAAAGAATGTAAGACTCAGAGGATGGGGAGGAGAGCTAAGAAACCCCGTCTTGTGGATCTGACATGGCAGTCATGATCACAAACTCACAGCATCTGTGGCTATCAGTATAAGACCTTCCCTGAGATGAAGTTAGTCAAAGTTCCAGCATTGGTGAGAGAAAAGTTCATGATGGGAGCTTTTGACAATTGATGGCTGCTGGGGACAGGGCAAGTATGAGGTCAGGTGTGGCCCCAGGTGCTGTCAGCTGTAAGTTTCCCATGCCCACACAGGCTATGATAATGACACTTTGAGTTATTTTTTAAGGGAAGAGGACATGAAGGTGGAAGCAGAACACATTGGAGAAGTCTGGGTAGAGTTTGGTGATAGATATGAACAAAATACATTCTATATGTCTGAAATTGTCAAAGGATAAATAATTTAAAAAAATAATAAATCGTAGAATAGGAAAATGTTTGGATGCCATTCCAAACTAAGGAATTTTATCTAAGAAACAAAAAATAAGAAATTAATAACAAATTTTAAATGAGCAGAAAATTTGAGTGGACACTTCAAGATATGTAACAACAGCTCAACTCATCAGAGAAATTACAATTGAAACATAAGGACTGGAGGCTGGAAAGACTGTTCGACTTTTAAGAGCCCATACTATTCTTCCAGGGGACACAATTTCAGTTCCCAACACACATGCCAGGCAGCTCATAAACACCTGTAACTCCAGCTCCAAAGGATCTAATGTCTTCTTCCAGCTTCTGTAGGTACCACCTACCCAACACACATATATAAATAACAACAAATATTTAAAATCACAAAAGATGAAAATTCAGAAGTTTAATAAATTCAAAGATTAATGAGGGTATAGAGAAGATGGGACTTTCATTATGTTGCAGCTAGGATTATAAGATCAGATTCTTTGAGAAATAATTCTGTGATGTCTCATATAGTAAACCACACTTACTTGGACCCTGAAATCCACTAATTCCTTACTTAAATAGGTATTCAGGAGAAATAAATATATTATACAAAACTCCTTGCATGAATGCTCACATCAGTTCAGATGATAGGCATTCAGAAGAAGCCCACTGGGTTCAGTGTGCTGTGATCCAAGCAGAATTGTGCCGTGATGCAACAAGAGGATACTATGCTCAGTATGCACAGCACATGAGTGTCTGTCAGGATGCTGGACTGAGTGTGAAGCAACAAACTGAGACAAATGCATACTTTATCTCTCACTGATATAAGATTCTAATAAAGGCAAGCCTATTGGATTTTATCGCACCAGAAAGAGCATGGAAAAATTACCAAATCAGGAGCTCAAAATAACTCTTGAGAGCAAGCCAAATCACTTATATCATGACTCTGGTGGTGAGAACACAGATATACAGAAACTTCCAAACTAGTGAAACTCTATACTGAAAAGAGAAACATTTTACTATGCTGTACTGATTGGTAACAAACTACTTGAAAAGGTTATGGTAATATAAGCTTATGCTGTCTGCTTTCACTCAAACTCAATTCAGATGGACCAATTTAAAGAGAATTAAAATGATCCATGGAAATGGTATGAATTACATAATGATAAATGTAAAGCACAAAATATGTATTTATTTTATGCTGAAGCTATTTTATTATGTAACCAATCCATATATGAGGATATTGTTTTATAGGTTTGTTCAACAGCAAATTTAGTTGGGTACTACATCAATGTTATAGAATGACATCATATAGAAGATGTTACATATATTCAATGCTTCCTTATTTTCCTATTACCTTAATTTCATAGCCAGCTGTGAATGACCTATTTTTTTCAATCATGAAAATAATAAAAATAAGAATAAAACATAGCAATAACAACAAAGAAACAATCCACTTTGGCAGCCAAAGAAAACATCTGTGCTGAAGACAGAAAAATTGTCTCCATTCACATGCAAAGATGGCTAAAATCAAAATCACACAATATTAATTGATCCAGGATGCCACAGAACTTGAATACCTAAAGCCGTCAGAAGTCATTGTGTAGTTAGAGTAAAAAAATAAAAATTTTAAAAGAACATCAGACATTGCCCCTGTTTCTAGTGAGATAACCATGAGGATGTGCTTGTGTGGCAATTTGCCTAATATAGGAAAAGATTGAAAAGATAGAAAGGAAGACTACTCATAAAAACTAAACCAAATTATACAAATTATATGGATTAAATTATAAATCATTTATAAGCCAGTTGCTCTTTCTTTTAAAATGACTTTACATAACTAATTATGTAAGAACATAAGATGCTTGTGAGTTTTGGCTAGAAATATTCTAATAAGAAAAATCTTCAAACAGTATTAAGGGACACAGTCACCAGGAGGTAATTTGGGAAGGTCAGCTGGTAGATGGTCAGCACCCTTCCAACATGTCACATGACATAGAGTCGTCACTGTTAGACTTTTCACAGAATGGTGTTCTTTGAACACACTTGAAGTTATTTCAGAAATGATGTTGTTATGCCCTTATGAGCAGATAGGAAGCCAGAGCAAAGACTAAGAATATTAGTGTAAGCAAAAGCAGACTCTTCTGTGTCTCATGTATCTTAGTAACCCATCCAAAGATGTGGAGCATAGTCCTGGGTTTTGTATTTTGCAGATTACTTCATACTCAGTGAGTTGGAGGAGGAGGCAAGGCAAAGATACATACTTTCAGCATCATATTCTCACCTCCATTAGATCACCAGCTCCCAGAGCTGCAGCAGAAAAGTCAATTTATCAGTAGCACAAACTGGTCTTAAAGGTTCCCCCCAGTGAGTTCTGAAGCAGTCATGGGACGGCTAGAACTAGAAAAAAAGGCAAAATGAAAATTCACATTTTAAACTTAAGCATGTAAGCAGAAATGGCAGCAACATTCAAATCAGTGGTGATTCTCTGGCCATCTCCGAGAAACCTGACATATTTTAACTCCATGGTAAATTAGGTAAGTCAGAGAATAATCTGTGATATTGTGTATCATACACTAGACACTATGCTAAGAATTTGTTTAAGACATACAGGTTTTGTTGCACAAAAGTGTGGTCAATATAATTCTGTTTTTCTATAGCGTTTATCTATTGAGTTTTTGCCAGAATGAAATTTTTCAGTCTTCTCCTTTTACTGCTTTATATTTTGTGAATTTTAGGGAATATTATACAATCTTGCATCCATTATTATTGGTTCTTAAGAGACTTGTTTTGAGAAATTACCTAAAAGTCTCAATGGAACACTTGTAATACGCATGCAAATGATAGTTTACCATTCACCGCTGACCTAGCTCTCATATCTGTCACAAAGAGGTGATAATATCCCCACTTTGCAGAAGATAAAATAGAGTCTCAGAGAAACTAAGCCATTGAGCTGTAAGTTGGTAGTCCCCAACATTTGGATGTGCACCACAATCACCTTGTTGTTCACACTGTTAGGCTCCACCCCCAGTTTCTAGTCTAGTGTGTCTTCAGTGGGATTTGACACTCTGAACTTTTAGAACTTTCCTAGATAAATGGTTGATGGTTTTAAACAAATCTGAGGACATGGAAGGGAGGAACACCTCTCCAAAATTAGGAGTGCTATTCACAAAAGAGGAAACCTTTGAGCTGAAGACTAGAAAGGTGATTAAGGGTTCATTTAGCAAAGAAGACATCTATAGCAAAGTCCCAGGAGTCAAAATAGAGGAATAATAACTCAAAGCACATATTGAGTGGCAGGGGATTGACTAGGAGGAGACATAAGAAAGATTTCTTCAAGGAGTATTTTGTCTTCCGTTGAAGTAGGAAGTCAGAAGAAAATGATTAATAATAACTCACATAAATTGAAGCCTAGGAAGAAAATGAAGAGGTAATTACTGTTTGCTAAAATCCAAGCTGTCCATTGAATGTCTTCACTAAAGGACAATAAGTTTTAGGACTGTTTTCATAAGTATTTTCTCATATTAGATATCTCTAACCATCACTACCTGGAATGTCATCTGAAGACGATCTGTTTTTATATCTGCTTTTATTGTCTTTGCCAAAGCAATGGAAACTGTCTTGGTTTTGTTATTATCCACTCCAATGTTCTCTTAGACTTTACTTACTTTGTACAAGGATTCTTGGGAACACCCCTAATTTCATGGTCAGATTCCGGATCCACTATTGAGCTTGTACTACTCTGTAGCACACACATTGCTGCTCACATTTGTTTGTACTAGCACTTCTCAAAGAATGCAGGAATCTGCACTGGTTGTTAAAATTTGATCTTTATTAGTAGAGACAGTTAACCTTCAAGAACTGTCACTGTGTAATACTGTGGTCTTTGTGGTTGTTTTGGAGTACAGCATAAACACATTGCACAATGCAAAACCCAGCTGCTTGTTTTTCCTGTGCAATGAAGTACAATTCTTTGGGGAGCCGGGTTTCTGGTCATCAGTATACACCCATGCTCCGGTTCCACTGTCCCAAATAAAGTCTTTGTCTGACAGATGTTGTGCAATCTTCTCCAGACTGTAGCACATCTGGCACACAAAGGAGATCACTGTAAATATCACAGTGGCGTCATTATGTTTGCCCCACATACTCTCATGCATCATCATTGTCCCTATCAGAGACAAAGGTAGAGACATTTTTTAGTCTAGAAGTGTTTCTAGGACATATATTTTTTCTGCTTACAAGGAGATAAGAGTTTCTAGTAGGCATACCTGCTCCTCACCTATGGTCAGCATGAGGATGACTTGGAGCATACAACTTAATCCCTGTCTCTCAATTTCCCTCTCTGGGAATATAGACACAGCATCCACATCATCTGTGTCAGATAGCTTTAAGAAAGAGTAATTTACTCTAGTTGTAAATCAGTTAAGATAGCTGAATATAGTGGCACAAAGTTTTGGTCCCAGCTCACGAGGCAAAGACAGGTGGATCTCTGTGAGTTCAAAGCCAGTTTGGTCCACGTTGTGAGTTCCAGGACAGCCAGGGCACTGCAGAGAAAACCTGCCTCAAAACCACAAAAAATATATCAGTCAGGATATAGAAAGCATAGAAAACTGACTAAATATCAGTGTAAAACTGCCATTTACCCTCAATTTGTTGAAATCTATTGTTAGGAAAAAACCACAGCAGTAGATATATTTAGTTCATTGTTTACCAAAATTAGAAGAAAACCTTCTTGGCACTGGAGGACATTTTTATTGCACCAATCTGGTTGGTGTTTTGCAAGGTTAAAAAACAACTTGAACTTGTGCAGAGTGTACATTTGTTTCCATTTTAGTTTGTTGGCCTTCTGGGCATGCTGGACTTAAGAACAGCAGTCAAGAAAGTAAAAGAGTTTCTTGGAGTTTATACTCTAGCAGGAAAAATGAGGAAGTTCTACATGAGAACTGGGAACACAGTTTTAGAATTGAAAATTATCTAGAGTGTAACATTAAAACAATTGTGTTCTTGGCATGTTCTTTCTCACTGATTTATTTTCTCTATCTTATCCAGTTTCTCTCTTCTAGACTTTCAGGACTTGCAATGCGGTAGATAAAGATAGCCTGGAATGAAGCAAAAAAAATTGTCCTTAAACTGAGTGTATTGGTAGTAAAACTATTGTCTCTGCTGCCATCATGGGGATATAAAATTGTAAGTTTGTAAAATACACAGAGTTTCACAAACCAAAAAGCAAATCTTCATATATGCAAATAAAAGTTTGTGAGTTATAGGATATGAAGAAGGAATGCTGACCCTGGAAAAAAGAATCTAGCAGTCAGAAGTGTGTTTGGGGATGGGAAACTCATTAAAAGGAATTTGGGGAGAGGTAGTTACCAAGACAATTGTTAAGAGTACATGGAACCCATAAAACAGCAAAGAAACTTCACATAGACCTGTGTTATGGTTATTCATGTGGACTTGTCTAAGTCACTTATGAACAATGACATAATTGTGGGGAGGATGTTTACAGCCTGGTTTCTTGTTAGAAAGAAAATTTAAAGAAAAGACGTCTGAGTAACAGTTTGATTTCTGGAAATCCTACAATACAGAATAAAGTCCAGGCCATTGGACATTATGCTATGCAACTTAATCAATTGAGCTTAACAGACACAAGTCACAGCAGAAACCTGTAGAATAACTAGCAATCAGTAAAATACAGATGTTTTTTCTGCCTTCGACTCCCAAGAGAGTTAGAAATGTGAAGTTTTCTGTGAAGCTGATTATCCACCACATTGCTTGAGCAACTAGAGGCATCAAACTCAATATTTGAATACTATTAACTCCAGGGATGATCCAGCTCTCTGATCTACATTGGACAGTGACAACTACAGACTATCTCATTGCATCCTTTAGTGTGTAATGCTGTTTGTAGGAAATATTTGACTTCTTTTATACAAACATTGGGGGAAAGTGTTTATTTGCTATTCTTTCACAGAGCATTTTTTTCCTATCTTCACAGAAAGGGGAAGGACTGCTTTCCCTTCCAATTTCTCAAGACCCACTCCATTATGTACTTGCATGAGTCAGATACAGCACATTTGAGGCTTCAAAATCACCAACATAGATCTATGACCTAATGCCTCACAATCTGATGGGAGAAGTGAATATGACGGTCATTAATGGAGAATGAAGAAAAAGAGTGGGTGATGCAAGGGTCTTTCAAAAATCAAAAGCACTGTTCCAAAACCAGTGGGGAATACAAAGTGAATGTGTGAATTCCCATGAAGAAGGGAGGATTCTGAGAAAATTTATCCTTCATGAGGGTCGTCTTTTCTGACCCTATATTTTGGCATGAAGGTTGATAACAGTTGAAACCAGAAGTTAAGCAGGGATAAAATCAAGGAGAAACTCACCCAGAAAGTGATGAGGCATTGCAAGCCATTTAAAAAGAGGAATATTTTGACCAGACTTGACAGCAATGTAATAGGTGAACTCAATATAAGTTGCAGGAAGGTTGGTTAGCAAGGACACTGTTGCAGTTCATAGGGCACCAGTAAGAAGGGCTGGTCAAAAGAGTAGAGATTCAAGAGTCATCTAATTGGCTGAATGCAGAAGGCAAAAAGAGAGGCATGCAAGATTCCCTAGTGAAACTGCTGAGTAAAAGATTATGACACCCCACCACCCTGAGGCATGCTTTAAGTGGGTAGCCAACTTTTCTTTAAAAGCTGAAGTGACTCTAATGTTTGCTGTTAGCAGTCAAGTAAGACTAATTCAGCAATATTAGAATAAGCCTTCTAAAAGTCAAGCAAAACAGGAGGGATGAATCGTTCCAGGCATAGTAGTACTACCTTTATACCCAGCACTCTTTAGAAGGGGTGAGGGGTTGAATTTTGGTGAGTAGGAAATTCTGGTCTACATGGTCAATCTAAGGCTAACCAGGTCTACATAGGGAGACCACAGTTCTTTATTTTTTATTTAAAAAAAAGAAAAAAGGAATAAGATTTAGGACATGTATGCACAGGCCAAAGTCAGTTATGTTTAAACAACAAAGGAAAGGTTGGGAGTTTTATGCGATGTGTTTTATGCGAATGAGGGCTCAATGGGACTTCTAGTCCTTGCAATCTTGCAACCTTAATTATCATTTACGAAGTGTTTTAAGGTCATAGTTGTATCTGTATTATGTAATAAGCTGTGAATATTTTTTGTTTCAAATGCCCTTAAAGAAAAGGCAGCCTGTATCACTGGGAAGGATTATGCAAAAATCGTGGAGCAGGTATCCATGTTTCTCCTTTTTATGACTTTGACTCCATTTTAGTGATTTTGACAGGAATAGCTCCATTGAGCCTTGTGAATTTTTACTCTTCTGTGATTACCCAGCAAGACTAAGTTTTTCTAAACAGAAATTCTCTGCAATAGCAATAAAAAATCCAGATAATCTCTCATGAGAAAACTAATGCTTCCTTAAATTAGAGGTCTTGAGTGCTTCTCTATGTGTCTCTTATATCAAAAGGTCCCCTGGTGAAAGAAATATGTCTCATATTTGTCATCTTGCCTGAAATTATCTATCAAGCATCTGATACATAGATGACACAAAAATTTTCAGTATATAATGAGTACCTGGTGCTTACTGGATGAGTGAATAAAATTTTATTGAGCTGATAATTATTAATAATATATCAGTTGCATAACATTTACAGTTACATATTGTTACCCAACCCTTTTAGTGTTAGTTTATTCTACAGATATTAATAGCTGCCATTTGTCCTTCTTTCACTTTAAGCTTCTCTTGGAAATACTAAAACTCCCAGAAGAGAAAGCACAGATGGCTGGTAGTTGGCCTTATTATGAATGTAAAGTCTGTAAGCTTCTGTGCTTAGCACATGGCTGAAATAGCCCTTTCTGGCCATAACCACAGGAGCTCTCTCTATAGGGACTTATGACTTAGGCGACTAAAATAATGAAGTGCTAATATCAAGAGCCTATATAAAAGTTTAAGACAGTGGTATTACTTGAATACCTTAAATGAGAAGTAAACAATTGTAATTGGGATTTAACTTAAGGATCTAGCTGGGCAGTAGTGGCGCACACCTTTAATCCCAGCACTCGGGAGGCAGAGGCAGGCGGATCTCTGTGAGTTCGAGGCCGGGCTGGACCAATAGCCTCCAAAACAATATAGAGAAACCCTGTCTCGTAAAAACCAAAAACAAACAAAAAAAAAAACACCTTAGCCTATAACAACTAAGGAGAAGGTCTCTGTCACCTCTAGTACTGTAAGCTCTTTGCATTGGTCTAGGCATTCCAACAGACTAGGTATCATTTACTCTGCCAAGATTTTCCCACAAATAACAAATACTTTGGTACTCTCTATCAGGAAGTGCTCAAGTCACCCTTCAAATGGAAGTTTATCACTCAGGCTTGGATGCTCTCTCTATCAGGCACTCCTGATTTCTTAGTCTTCTCTGAATTTTGTAGCAAAAATAGTGTTGCATCTTACAGAGAGCATGGGATGAAAAATACTAACTCAAATACTAACCAGAAAAAGTCTATTCCCTTTTGCACCAAAGTTTTAATGTCTGTATCATTTCTTCTACTACTTTATAAAATATACTCTTTCCTATAGAACTCAGCACTTCATTGTTTGATTCTGTTATGTTCTTTTTTGTAGACTAAGCAATAATTTTAGCTTTAATCTTTTTTATTTTGTTTGGAGCATTCTTTGAAACTTCACACATTCAGAGATTTAGTTTTCATTTGTCCTAGGTTTCAGATTCGTGTCATCAAAATAGTCCAATTTAGAATATCAGTAATTTTGTATTAAAAATACAAATTCTGATAGAGTGAGTCTATTATGTACACTTGGCTCCTTATGCTCTTATCTTTAAGGAATTACTATAAGCTGATACTTTGTGTAGAGTAGTGCTCACTGCTTTAGTAACTTAGTTTTAAGTGAGTAATTGATTGAGCTTTAACCTCTAGAGTCTTCAAATTATCCTTTCAGGGTAATAATTAGTGAAATTTCCCTAATACTTTACTTAACTCCTGACAAAGAATTAACTTTCAACTTTCTTTTGTCCAGTATTTACATAGACTATAATTCTTGGTGTTACAGTTTCAATTTTTTTAAATTGTATTTCTATTATTTTCTGAGAATTTCAGCAATTTATTTTGGTCATATTTAATCACTCCCCAAACTCTTCCCAGATCGACTCCCATATACTTAGTCACCCAGTGTGCGCTCTCTCTCTCTCTCTCTCTCTCTCTCTCTATATATATATATATATATATATATATATATATGTATATATATATATATATCCATTAAACTCATTGAGTCCATTGAATTTTAAATGACTGCCAAAGACCCATGTGCTAAAAGCTTGGTTGCCAGCCTGGGGTGCTATGGGGAGGTGATGACTATAAGTGGCACAAATGCAGTAAATGGGGACAGATGATTGGTGATGTGTCTTTGATGTTGACATGGGACATGGGACCCTGGTCTCTTCCTCTGTCTTTGCTCTCTGACCACCAAAGGACAAGCATCCTCCTCTGGTAGCTGTGTCTGTCATGCTGTACAAGGGATCACACACTGAAATCAAGGAAATAAATCATAAGCCAAACACAACTTTCCTCCTATAAACTGATATCTTTGCATATTTTATTACTGATTAGAAAGTGATTAGGAGTTTATCTTGTAGCCCAGACTGGCTTTAAACTCAAGTTACTATGGTCTGAACCTCTACCCTAGTGCTCATGCTCAGAGAACAGGCACTTGTCACCTCACCCCAGTCATAACATTTCTTGTGTGTGTGTGTGTGTGTGTATGTGTGTGTGTGTGTGTGAGAGAGAGAGAGAGAGAGAGAGAGAGAGAGAGAGAGAGAGAGAGAGAGAGAGAATTTTGCCATGGCACCAGTGTGATGGTCAGAGAACAACCATTTGATATAACCCCTCTCCTTCCACCTTCTTCGGATCTCTTTTTGTACTTAAGAATTGCATTGAACCATTTAAAGAAATATAAGACTACATTTAAAAAATAAAGCACATATAAGATACTGAAATAATAGAAGTACGAAGTATGATAACTGACAAAAGATACCGTAAATTAAATTTTAAACATAAATATGGTCAATATATTGTTTTACTGCATGTGAAAAAACTTGCCTTTTCAAAAACCATAAAAGAACTAGAGATAATATTCAAAATCAGTGAGAAGAGTACTAATGATAATATTTAGGAGGATTTGTTCAAAACGGAATGAGAGTACAGCAGACTGCTAATAACAAAGAGTCAAGTAACAGGGAACAGAAAATCTTTGAGAATTAATAAAAAAGGCTCTCCTAGATGAAATATTCAATTCATTTAACAAAAAGGGTATGCATTTAGTTTGCTAGTTCTTCTTTGCTGGATAGTTCCAACAACCCAGAAAGAGGGGTGTGTTCATTTGATTGATTTTTTCTTTAATTTCACGGAATCTATTCTTCCTGTTTAGATAACAATAAATCTTCACTGAGACACATAAAGCATATTAAGTGAAATGAAACATTTTCATAAAAATGTACACTGTTATATGCAGACCAATTTCTGGCTATGAAGAACCAAGAGGAAATGGGCATAAGCACTATCATTGTAAGCAACTGAAGAGCTAGAAAAAAGCTCTGAGAAATTTCCAGGCGTTGGACAGTCAGCATCACTGAGCAAAGGAAAGAAAACAAGATGTGACTGAGGGCCTTCTTGCCTCCTGGTCCAGCCACACATTCTCTAATGAGACGCAGAGGAATGTAAGTGCAGCATAGAACACACACTAAATTGGTGCAGTGGGTCAGGAAATCTGAAATCTGAGAAACCGGAACTGTGGGTTATAGTTTCAGAAAGGAGCTACAGAAGTAAAAAATGAGGCTTCTCCAAAGTTCCACAGAGGTCTTTGAACATTTCACCAAATACAAAAACGTTCAACTGTACTCAAGACTCTGTTGCAAAGAACAATGGAGACACTGTAAGCAAACCAATCCTAAAGGGTTTTACAAGGCGGAAAGATCTTCAAAGTCTAGCCACCCGTAGTGGCGGTTCTTCACTGATCACACAGAGCATTCAGTGGAAATCCTAGAGGAGGCTTGGAGGTGGGTCAGGGATTAACAGCAGTGCCTGTGAGATCATGCGGATGGGAATTCAGACCCCACTGTGTACTTAACAAACTGCACATCTCACAAATGTCGAAATTGCTCCTCCTCAGATACAATAAGCTCTTCTGGCATCCTGGATCACACCTTGCATGCCTCAATCATATTCCACCTCCTCATATCCGAATCAGTGTGAACTTGTCAGTGGATTGACAGATGACACTCGCAACCTCATTATGCAGTTACCTCACACTAGCTGTCTTAGAGTTTCTGTTTCTATGAAGAGATGCCATGACCATGGAAACTCTTGTAAGGAGAACATTTCATTGGGGATGGCTTACATTTTCAGAGGTTCAGTCTGTTGTCATCACGCTGTGACATGGTGGCATGCAGGCAGACATGGTGCTGGATAAGTAGCCAAGTGTCCCACATCTTAACTTGCAGGCAGTAAGACATAGTGTGAGACACAGGGCAGCATTTTGAGCATATATGAGGTCTCAAAGTCAGTTTCCATGGTGGCACACTTCTTCCAACAAGGCCTAATAGTGCCACACCCTTTGGGGCCATTTTGTTTCAAACCACCACATTAAATAAAGACAAAGCCTCTGTATACATGTCCACAGTGAGCATTTTTGTAACAAGAGTTCATCAGATTAATTCACAATTCAAGAAACACATTTAACCCCCATCCATGCTAATGTGAGAAACCCCAATTAAATACAGTCACAAGAAAAGACATGAAGGTAGTAGGGAGTATTGTTAGAAAGAAGAGGGATTAGGCAGGAGTAGCAAGGGGTTAGGCAATGGTAATTTGAATCAGAAAAACACAGCCATGGAGCCTCATCCACAATTCCCATCTTGTCCTACATTTTGCAGTCCTCTAATTTTCTGCTGGTGAACACTCATCTGTCTGCTTCACAGCCTCTCTTTGACAATGGAAAAAGCTGTCAGTGTTAATAACAAAACAGTAAGCGAGCCTGAAAAGGAAAAGGAAATGTAATCCAAAAACGTGAAAAATTAGTATGCAGCTGTCAGTGCGGATTACGACCCAGAAGTACATAACTGGGCAAAGGAAAAAGCCAGCCAGAAGGAAGAGACTAAGGAGAAAACAGAAGCAAAAATATCACAGGTGACATGTACCATGAAAGCTTAAGACATGTGCCCTCCTGCTTGCAGCTTTCTGGCAGTGACCTTAGGAAAACTGTTTCCACTCTTGTCCAACATTATAGAATAGTCTGATTGTGAGAGGAAGACATTACATGTGTTCCATACAAATACAACAAAACAAAAAACATTATTATTTTGGAAGAATACCTGGAATATGTCCTTGAGGACTGATACATTGTAGAAGTATTTAACAAAGAGAAAAACAATGGAAAGTTGGGGTACAACACCCCTCCCCTTTTCATTGCCTGCTTCAGAGCTCCTGACACAATTAATTATACAAGAATAAAATGCAAAGGAACTCCTACTGGCATGAGGCAATGCACACACTGTCTATGTGGGGATGTTACTTTGTTAGCATTCTGCAATGCCCTGTTTTCAATTTCCTCCATTCTTTTACATAATACAGTTTTGGTTATGCCTCTGGATACAGGGTAAACTAAGCAAAGTTTAAAGCCGTGTCTTTGTAATGACTCTTCTTGTAAAATATGCCATGCAGCCATGTAATTGGTTCCTTCAGGAGCTTAAATTAAAGGGCACAGAGAAATGTATTTGTGGCAAATGCTTGACAATAGACCAGAAGTGATGAAATTATACCATATCTACATGGTCTTAGTTCAATTATTTACCCTATAATCTCTTAGTGTTTGTGTTCAGCTTTCTAGTTCTTTGTTGCTCTACAGTTCCAAAAACCTAGAAAGGGAGGTAGGCTTGTTTGTTTGATTGTATTGTTGTTTAATTTTCATAGGAACTATTCTGCCTGTATAAGATAGTAAGAAATTTAGAAATTCTTGTATTTTTATTTTTAACGATCTTTTGGCATAATAAGTTTCAAATAGAGTGATTTACCACTAAGCTTCATTTAACCTCTAAGACATTTGCCTACTCTTGAATTTTTATCTTCTTATTTTAAATACTGGTTAAAATTCAGGACTGATTGTAATCCTTTGCTTATACTTCAAAACTTGGTTAAAGCTTATTGTAACATCAATTTTAAAAGATTCCCACAATGGATAAACAAAATGTAGCATATTGGACCATCAATCATTTTTGAAAGGGTGGGAAGTACTATTGAGGATCACAGCATGGATCATGATAAATTATTTTTTAAAAGTCACAGGCTCATCTTATATACCAAGAGTATTTCAATTCAGAGGTAAACGTTAGAACAGTGCTTAGATCTGCCTGCCTCTGCCTCCCAGGAGCTGAGATCAAAGGCATGGGCCACCACTACCCAGCTCATTTTATTTTTTTAATCGTCATTGAAAAATTAAATATCTGGCATTTTCCTGAATAACTATGTATTATTTAGGAACAATTGTTATCTTTTACAATGCCGAATCTCCATAAACATGAGCATGATGTTATTATTCTATTTATTAAGGTTTACTTTAATGATTTTAGTTGCATTCTACAGCAACCTGTAAAAAAATTTTACATATTCTTCATTTGATTTATTTATCTGATTTTAATGCTCTTTGTTGAGATGTAAGCATACCCATAAAATCCATCATTTACTACTAGCTTGTATCTAATATGTAAATACGGTTTTGTATATTGTTCTTGTATCCAATTATATTGAGTTATATATTCAATTATTACTAATATGTGTTGTATCACATATTTATTTTAATTTTAATCATAGATAACTAATTTGTATCTATATAATGATATTGATAGTGAGATGTGCTTTGAGGGCTTTTATAATTATTTTGAAATTATAGTATAATTATATCATTACCTGATGGGGGAAGTCCTTCTGTGTATATGTTGTCTTATTGGTTGATAAATAAAGCACTGTTGGATAATAGGAAAGCAAGATAGGTGGGACTAAGAGTTAAGGAGGATTCTGGGAAATGTAGTCAAGAGTAGAGAGTCGCATGTGATCCTGGGAAGAGAGGACGAATGAGGCTGCGTCCTTGGTAAGATAAGACCTTATAAAAATATATATTAGTAATTATGGGTTAATAAGTAAGTCAGAGCTAGCCATTAAGAAACCATAGCAAACGGCCAACAGTTTCACAATTAATATAGTGTCTCATGTGTTATTTGGGGGTAGAGACCACGGTGGGACCCAGGCAGCTGGAGGGAAAGAAATCATGTTACAATTACCCCATTTCCTTTTCCTTCCTCTGATTTTCTCAAGTACCCATCCTTGTTCTCTCTCAAATTCAAGATCTCTTTCTCTTTTGTTACACACACAAACACACACACACACACACTGCTAAATATATAAATACTTCCTGCTTAGTCTATATGATGTTACTTGTATATAGATAATTTCACAGCTTCCTGGATAACCATTTTGATGGAGTCGTGGAGGTAGGGAGGGCAGGGCTTTTCCACGAGGAAGACTATTCTCCTACTCTCACCCTTCCTTGGTTGCCCAAAGTTCTTTTTTATGGTTAGGGCTTTAGTATCACCGCTTACATCCATGTTACGGTGTCTGTTCTTTCTCAGCTCATGTTTAGGCAGTTATGTAGTAAGACTTTATGTGGGTAATTCCTCTATCTTTTCTAGGAGACACACACTCACCTAAACTCCCTGATCCCCTGATTCTTTCCATCTTTCAGTCCTCTCTCCAGCAATGATCCATTTATTTCATGCTTGATACCAGTGTTCCCACAATGCATTGTTCTGAATGTGTTCCCCCAAAGACTTTCTTTGCTCATAAAAATCTCATTCTCACTAGATTTTAGTTTGTTTGTCTAAAGTCTTTTAAAGCAAGGAGATGAGAAAATAATGTCTGATAACAGCCAACTCCTGAGCATTAATCAAGTACCACTCCCTTCCACTGCCTTAAAAAATACATCTCTTATGATGCCTTAATCTTACTCTGGGCTCCAGGCCTGGTCATGTTTGCTGTTTCCTGGTTCCCCAGAGTCCTAATCCATTCTCTGTTCACAGTATGCTGTTTCCTCACATGTCTTCTGAGTTGACTGCTGTGAGAGTGACCACCCAATACTTCCTCGGCTTCTCAAGACTGAACTTGACAGAGAGACCTGGAAGCCATGAAGGACAGTGTAGTGCTTAGGTGTCCTTTTTATGCGCAATAACCGGAACAAAAGTAATCTATTCCTGTGATAAGAACATATTCCTGCAGCAGTGGCATCCCCACTTGTAATCTCACAATGTAAATCAAGGTCTTTGATATTGGAGCATTTCTATCTCCCATTTACTTTTCTTTAAATGAAGATTTTTGTCTTTTTTTAAAAATTTCTTCTTTGAGAGCAACAGGAAAAAGCCACTATTTTCTCGGGAGACTATTTTGGCTTTCTTGCCTTGATACTATACCAGTAATTCTTTTAAAGTATTTTTAAATTAAAACCATAAATTGATAAAATAAGTAAGCAAGTAAATATGAAAACATTTCTTTTGGGCCACCAACCAACTCCCAAATTGTGACACAAAGACTCAATATTAGTTATGAATGCTTGGCCGTATCTTGCACTTGTCCCACTAACTCATAACTTAATTGAACGTGTTTCTCTTCATCTGCATTTTGCCTTGGGACTTTTTACCTTTCTTTCATACTAGATGTCCTACTCAATGTCTGTCTGTCTGGCGGCTGCCTGGCTGGCCCCAGGTGTCTCATTGGCTTCTCTCTAGAGCCTAGATGATTCCTCCTGCTTAGTCTCTCTACCCACAAGCTCCACCTATCCCGCTACTGCCCAGCTATTGGCTGTTCAGCTTTTTATTGGCCCAATCAGGTGCCTTAGGCCGGCAAAGCAGCATGTCTTTGCATTGTTATACAAATGCAACATAAACAAATGTAAAACACGTGTGCATAGTTAAAGCAATATTCCACAACAAAAACATAAGTAGAAAATGAGTGGCCAAAGCAATAGGCTAGACCAGTATCTGACATCTGTGTCTCCCCAGAAGGAAGCTCTGCTGATGGCGGCAGTTTGTTTAATACAAAAGAGTAACAAACCTTAAAATAACAGAGGAAGAAAGCAGAAATTCAAACTGCCAGAAGCTAGTTAGTACAAAGCAAATTGAATATCAAGGTAATCATTAGATACAGTGTTGCATCACATATTCAGGACAACCCCGAAACAGTCATGTTCCATGCAGTAGCAGAAAACATGTAAATGACACCAAATATTCTTTCCTGAAAAATTAAAAGTTATATGTAACTTTTTCAAAACACCTTTTATTATATATTTAAATTAGAAACAAGCTCGCTTCCCATGTTAGTCCCAGCTCCCTGTCTCTCCCCTCCATGCCCACTCCCTCCACCAGTCCCCCAGCCTCCCACCAAATCCTCATTCCATTCCCCAGGGAGGGTGAGGCCCTCCATGGGGGATCTCTAGAGTCTGTCATTTCTTTCCGGGGAGGGCCCAGGCCCTCCACCAAGTGTCCAGATTGAGAGAGCATCCCTCATTGTGGGATGGGCACCCAAAGTCCATTTGTGTGCCAGGGATAAATACTGATCTACCACCCAAAGCCCCATAGATTGCCTAGGTCTCCTCACTGACACCACATTCAGGGGGTCTGGATCAGTCCCATGCTGGCTTCTCAGCCATTGGTCTGGGGTCCAAGATTTCCCCCTTGTTCAGGTCACCTGTTTCTCTGGGTTTCACCAGCCTAGTATTGACCCCTTTGCTCATCACTCTTCCCTCTCTGTCACTGGGTTCCAGGAATTCAGTTCAGTGTTTAGCTGTGGGTGTCTGCCTCTGCTTCTGTCTGTCACTGGATGGAGGTTCTAGGATTGTATGTAAGATAGTCATCAAAATCATTATCAGGGAGGGGCATTTAAAGTAGCAATCAGGTAAATGCAAATAAAAAAAACTCTGAGATACCATCTGACTCCTGTCAGAATGGCTAAAATCAAAAACTCCAATTACAGTTTATGCTGGAGAGGATGTGGAGAAAGGGGAACACTCCTCTACTGCTGGTAGGAGTGTCAACTCGTACAGCCCCTATAGAAATCAGTATGGAGATTCCTCAGGAAAATGGGAGTCAGTCTACCACAAGACCCAGCAATTCCACTGCTAGGCATATACCCAAAAGATACACGTTCATACAACAGGGACGTCTGTTCTACTATGTTTATAGCAGCACTGTTTGTAATAGTCAGAACCTGGAAGCAACCTTGATGCCCCTCAACTGAAGACTGGATAGAGAAAAATGTGGTACATTTACACAATGGAGTACTACTCAATGGAAAAAAACAATGGAATCTAGAAATTCGTAGGCAAATGAATGGCACTAGAAGAAACCATTCTGAGTGAGGTAACCCAGTCACAAAAAGACAAACATGGTATGTACTCACTCATATATGGATTTTAAACATGAATCAGGGGAGTTCCAGTCTACAATCCCACTACCAGAGAGTTGGGGAAACAGGAAAAAGAGAGGTGGAAAAGAGGAGGGGAGAGGAGGGCATGGGGGAGCATAAAAGAAGGAGTCATTCTAGGTTTGAAGGGAGATCTGTCACTAGTGAGAACTCCAGAGATCTACAAGGATGACACCAACTGGCAAATTAGGCAGTAGTGGAGAGCCTACTTTAAATGTCCCTCCCTGATAATGATATTGACAACTATCTTATATGTAACTTTTTTTAAAGACTCTCCAAAAAAACAACTTTCAGTCCATTGAAAAGCAACTGAATTTTAGCACTTAACTGATACACATCAGCTGGAAAAATCTCTGATGTGGATCATAGGAATTGTCTTTGTCTGTCATATGGAATGTTTGGGATTATAATGAATGACTTAGTCTTTCTCTATTATTCGAGAAGATAAAACCTCTTAGCGTCAAATGCCTAAAGAAATCATCAGATTTTCTGCTTTCTTAGGAACACACAATTGGAGTGACAGACACCCATCTCCCTCTGCTCCTTTCCCCACCTGTTACCACCTGCAATGCATGGGTAGCCTGGGAAGGCTGATTTCTTTACATTCCATTGTCCATTACCTCTAGTACTTCTCAGCCTCTGAAATAAATGAGAGAACTAAACAAACAAACATGATGAAATGAAGAAGACACCCCATGGTAACAGTCACAAAGCAAAAATACTTGGTAATCAGTTAGATGAAACTAATTCTTCCTCAGCCAGTTCTTTTTTTTCTTTTTTTTTTTATCATTTTTTAAGTTTAAATAGCTTGTTTTACATGTCAATCCCAGTTCCCTCTCCCTCCCCTCCTCCCGCACTCCCCTTCCCCCCCAGCCTCCCACCCTATTGACAAATCCTTCCACATAGGGGATATCTAGAGTCTATCATTTTACTCTTGGTAGGGTCAAGGCACTCCCCTAAGAGTCCAGGCTGAGAGAGCATCCCTCTTTGTGCTATAGGCACATGAAGACAGATTGTATACCAGGGATAGACACTGATCCACAGCTCAGGGCCCCCTAGGTTGCCCAGGCCTTCTCACTGACACTCACATTTGGGGGGGTCCAGATCAGTCCCATTCTGGCCTCCCCACTGTCGGTCTGGGGTCCAAGAGCACTCCCCTGTTCAGATCAGCTGTCTCTGCTGGTTTTGCCAGCCCATTCTTTGCCAATTTGCTCATCACTCCTCTCTCTCTGTCACTGGGTTCCTTGGGTTCAGTTCAGTGCTTAGTTGTGTGTTTGCCTTTGCTTCCATCAGTCACAGGATGAAGGCTCCCGGATGGTTATAGACATCAAGTTCATTATCAGGAATGGGCATTCGAGGTGGTCCTTCCACTATTGCTTAGCTTGCCAATTGATGTTATACCGTTAGATCACTCGAGGTCACTCTGGTGCCTGATCTGTCTTCGATCCTATGATTCCCTCTTCCCCCTATTTTACCCCCACCCCCTCAACTTCCTGTCCTCAGCCAGTTCTTGAAGAAACCAGCGTTTTCATCTATGGTACCTTTGCCTTCAATTTAAAGTTTCGAGTGAGAAGCAATGGATTAGAATGAGGACTTTATAACTCGGGTGTCATATCTGTACTTTTGGGTAGCTAAACACGGTTCTTGTGGCCAATCTCCTCATTGTAACACTTTGATAATCAGAGCCAAGGTAGAATCCACACTCCCACATATGCACACAAACACATATGGACCACTTTGTCTCCAGTTATTCAAAACTTATCCCTGAAGTTCATGCTAGACCAATTGACTTAGCCTGTAATATGTTCCAACAGGAACACATGCCAAACCTGCGTAGTGAGAAAAAAACTTATAACCATTTTTAAGGCACATCTAAGGAAGATTGCTATGTACTTTTAACTTAAACCCATATTCACTCATTTATTCAGTTTTTGCTGAACAATTACTCAGTACCAAATATTTCACTAAGGTTTGAGAACAAAAGAATAGTAAAACAACATCAAGGTCCAGATTATTACCAAGCCATTATGATTTGGGTATGAAAAGCATTCCATACCATCTCATAGCAATGAACTGGGAACTGCATTTTGTTAAAGTCTTTTATGGAATCTTTGACAAAGCGTGAGTATGTGCTTATGAGCTGGTAACAGTGAATTATGTATATAGTTTGGGCTAGGCCTAGTCTCATAGAAGTCTAAAATAAATTAAATGAAACATGGCAAATGGTAAACAGGCTTAATACTGTTTTAATGGCATATATAAATGTTTTCTTTGAAAATTAAAAGTTTCCTAGTAGTACAAAGATGAGCCTGCAGAGTAACCATGTGCAGAATCATAAAATTATATTTGTAAATAAAAATGATGAACACATACCCTGTAAATGTGACTATCTATTATAGAATTGGAGTCTGGTATACGCCCTAGAGAAACAGTAAAACAGTTCGTGCACTACCCAAAGTGCACAGCGTCATCAAGTTCTGTAGTCAGGCAATTTCTCTTTTTCAAACATGTGGCTCAGAATGGTTCTCAAAGACCATCATTGTTTGCCAGCACTAGAATGGATTGCTGCCCTGGGAAGGAAAAGGGAGATAGTGCCAAAGAAGGCAATGAGCAAAGAGGAAAGGAATGCACAAAAAGAAAAATGAAGTGTAGCTAGCACAACATGTTCCCAAGTAATACACAAGTGGTTATTGCTGCTCAGAGTCTATGTAGTTTCTGGAACAGCTCAAAACAAGTCAATTAAATGTAGGCAAGTTCTCTCAGTATTGAAAAGTAATTGGTAAAGAGATAAAAGATGAAGTCATGTTTCAAATAAGGTAATTTTTTGAGGAGAAGAACCTCCACCTATTGTAAAATCCAACAATATACTTTGGAAAAGCAGGTGCTGTCATTGTCAGGAGGCAATGATGCCTTGACAACAATTCTGAACTCCTGTAAAAGTCCTAGGAATTAACCGAGTTTCCAAGATGAAAAGACCAAACTCAACCTAGGGGATGTCTTGCTGTCCAACCCAGACAATCACTGAGTAATTCCTGATCTATAAACAGATTTTCCATGACCTTGAGGAATGTTTGCCTTCATATCATAGAGAAGAAAAAAATCAGCTAGCAAAATACTATTATTCTAACAGAATAAACATTGCACACTTGCACATAGACTTTGCTTGGGTTTGAGAATCCGAGAATAACATCAAGTTCAGAATCATGTCCATTCTGGGTATGGTAGCCATTCCAAAGCACCTAACAGTGATAGATTTCTCATGTTTCCTAAAAGCCAAAAAACAAACAAACTAAAAAAGTCTACACAATGAAAACTAAATACTCTCAGCATGCGTTAGGGTCAGGGAGGAGCTCTCTAGCCCCCACCTTTATCCTTTAACAAATAAGCTATTGACAGTTAATTGCCACTGTAAAGTGGTTCATTTTCTTTGGATTGCATCCCAGTGGATGACCACACACCCATGGGCATATGGGAACATACAGACTCTTGGATTTATTAATGACAATAAAGAAAATAAAGAGGATAAAGAAGACATAAAATTAGAAGGAAGATGGGAAGGGGACACAAGGGGAATTAGAAGGAGGTAGTAGTAGATAGATCTAATCAATATACACTATATGAATTACGAAACTTTCAACCAATAAAAATATTTTTTTAATCTGGCTATGTTTATTATGGAAAAATATGAAATTAAGGCATTTCTCAACCTGCCTGGGTTTAATTACCAAGTATATCAAACATCCTTTATGACTCAGCCTTCCTAATAATGAGGCTAAAATGAGAATGTGTTCTTAGAGGGTTAGGTTCAATGTTCACATGAATAACAAGTAAGTCCAGAATTCGTGTCAAAGCATCATGTTTGTCCCTGGCATGGCCAGTCTTCAGCATCTCATTTTTGTCTTTTGAAAGTCTTTTGTGAAGTCTTTCCCAAGATGTAGATGTCCTTAACAATGACTGAGCAAAATACTAATTACATGTTTTATGCCAAGAAAGCAACAGTTTATTGAAAAGGTACCAAAAAGGAATAATAGGATCATCTCATGAATCCACACACATCCACAATGAGTTGAGCAGTCTATCCTTCAGAATATGTAATAGGGTCCTTACAAGGAAATAAAATGTCATTTAGAGGTTGGGACATTTCATACACTTACTCTCGCAAAACCCCACATGGAAAATCTGACTTATAGTAATCCATTAAAATTATGACCCCATTTTTGTTAAACAATGCCAAAGTTAACAAGACCTGGCAATATAACACATCTATAAAATTCTTTTTATTGTTATTGTCAATTTTACCTACCCACAAATAACCAATATCAGCCCTGCATTCTAGATGCTAAAACACTAATTTTATGATATATTTTCTGATTCTCTAAACATGCAAGATCTTAGTTAAATAGCAAGTATCTTTCTCCATTGGAGGTAAGAAGGAATTTGTGAAATTATTTATTTTAGCCCAAACCAAAAATTTCTCCCATAGATATGTTAATAATCTAAACTACTATTAAAAGAAAAACAGACAAAATTTTAATAAAATTTTACCAAATAAAAACATCTTAAAGGTAAAATAATGATCTTCTTTCATAAGGAACTAATTACAGTCATGCTCCTCCTATCTGCCTTCCATCATGAAGATTGCATTGTTAGAGCATCACAGGGCACTCCCATCAAGTAGAGGGGAAGATGAACCCCAGTGTTTAGTTCTCACAACACTCCCTCAAGTAGAGGGAGCATGACCCTCAATGCTTAGTCCCCACAAAAGTCACCACAGATTTTCCACTTTAAAATCTTGCATTCCTCCAACTTTTGGTAACTATAGAATGAACATAGGCAGATTAAAGATAAGATTATGAGCTAGCAGGTTATTAAGTAAATATTTGAAAATATCTTCGACTGTGGATAAAGAAAACCTTAAGTAAATTTAAACACTTGTTAGTCAGTGTTCTATTGCTACGAAGAGACATCATGACCAAATTAAGTGACTCTCACAAAGGAAAACATTTAACTGGAGACTTTCTTACAGTTACAGAGTTTTAGTCCATCACCATCATGGTGAGAAGCATGGCATCATGCAGGCCGGTGCTGGAGCAATAGCTGAGAGCTACATCCTTATCCATGAGCAGAGAGAGACTTTGGGCTTCACAAGCGCTTTTGAATCCTCAAAACCCATTCCAATGACATACTTCCTCCAACCAGGTCACACCTCCTAATCCTTTCAAATAGTGCCACTCTTTGATGACCAAATCTGTGAGTCTATTGGGAGCCAATCTCATTCAATCCATCACAAATACTAAGAATATTTATTATCTGATGCCATAGAAATGTGGGGGAAGTTGATGCTTCAGGGAAAATCGCTTGAGTCTACCATCAATGGCAACAAAGCTCAGAGTTCTTGGCATCTCTCCACAAGTCCAGTGGCTAATCTAAATAGAATGCTCATTCATGACAAGAAAAGTATCCAGAAAAAGGGATAGACTATCTTCCCATGTGGATATTTCTCAGGACTAAAAGAAACTGTGCACCAGAAACTGCACATACATGGTGGCTTACCCTCAGAGCAGCTAGGTTCTCCTTGGAGCTGAAACAAAAAAGGGAACTTAATAAGGGATACTTTACACCAAAATAAATGCAGGGGCCCTTAGGGAGCAGGGGCGGTGTGAATGGTAATTAATGATCAGAAGTGTTACCTTATGGGAACTATAACTGCTTTACACCTGAAAGGGTTAGTTTAGGAGTAGAGATCCGCAGAGGAGAGGCCTAGAGATAAATAACTCAGAGTAAGCAAATGCAGGGTTTTGCTTAATTTTAAATTATTTGTAAAATGAGATTAGAGAGAACTGAAAGTGTTAAATGTATGACCGATATTAAATCAATAATGCACTACCTTTTAAATTGTTTTAGTTAATTTTTTTCATACAATATAGTTTGATCCTATTTCCCCTCCCCCACCTATTCCCAGATCCCTTCCTCATCTCCCTACTTAGCTAACTCCATGTTAGTTCTCTCTCTCCAAAACACAACAAAATTGAGATTCAAACACACGAAGGAACAACAGTAACAAAAAATAACAATAGGACAAAACATACTCAAACAAAACAAAATGAAAAGCCCACAATAAAGCAAAATGAAACATGGAGTCCATTTTGTGCCAGCCACTGATACTCCAGGGCACAGGGCCTGCTCTGGAGTGTGGTTGATAAATCCAGTCACAATCAGAAATCACTGCAGAGCAGGGAGCAAAAAGATTGTAAGAATCAAAGAAACAGGGAGTTTGCTACAAGATTGCGTCTTCTAGAACTGTCATAAGCATCACCCATAAAGTCTTGCCAACTTGACTGCCCAAGGACAACAATAAATATACTAATGTGGATGGTAAAATCTCAGGAGGCCTTGACATCACATATAGAGCTACAGTAAACTAAGGGACGCTGGGGGCAGGAGAACTAGTCTTCCCCAAGGGAAAGCACACTGAATGGCAAGTAGTGCTTATGTCTTTAAGTGTGTGTGTGTGGTGTGCGCGCGCATGTGTGTGTATGTGTGTGTGTGTGCGTGTGTGTGTGCGTATGTGTGTGTATGTGTGTGTATGTGTGTGTATGTATGTGTGTCTGTGTGTGTGTCTGTGTGTGTGTCTGTGTGTCTGTGTGTCTGTGTGTGTATGTGTGTGTGCGTATGTGTATGTGTGTGTCTGTGTGTGTATGTGTGTGTGTATGTGTGTGTGTCTGTGTGTCTGTGTGTCTGTGTGTCTGTGCATGTGTGTGTATGTGTGTGTGTATGTGTGTGTTTGTGTATGTGTGTGCATGTGTGTGTGTCTGTGTGTGTGTCTGTGTGTGTCTGTGTGTGTATGTGTGTATGTGTGTGCATGTGTGTGTGTCTGTGTGTGTATGTGTGTGTCTGTGTGTGTATGTGTGTGTATGTGTGTATGTGTGTGTGCGTGTGTACGTGTGTGTGCGTGTGTGTATGTGTGTGTGCGTGTGTGTGTGTGCGTGTGTGTATGTGTGTGTGCGCGTGTGTGTGTGTGTGGAGGGTGTATACACATATGCACATACATGTAACAGCAATCAGTAAAAAGATGCTGTGTATTTGAAAGAGAACAATGAGGGGTATATGGGAGAATTTAGAAAGAAGAAAAGGAAGAAGGAAATGATGTAATTATATTATAGTGCCCAAAGAGATAATTTTTAAAAAGAACTGAGGAAGGCCCATGCAATCATACATACTGGCAATCTACAGAGACTGAGTACTTGGAGGTACTGTGAATGAGTAGATGGGTTCACCTTTACTGTTTTCTTTTGCATATTAATAAAATTCTCTATAATCCAAAAGAGAAGAAGTACAACAGTGTAGCCTGAATGATAGAAATACTGCTGGAGGAATTGCCAACTCTGAGCTCAGGGTAATAGACAAAGCTATGTTCATAAAAACAGCATTTAATTGACATAAAAACAGACACTTAATCAATAGGCTAGAGTTGAGGCTCCAATGAACTAACCACTATCATTTTGCTAAATGAACATAGTATTCAACTGCCCTCTAAATGTATGTTTCTTTCTATATAGTAAATAATCTCTCAGCCCCTTCAAAGATATATCTTTGCTCAGTGGCCGGCAGCATACAGAAACTCAATGTGGCTCAAAGTGCCAAGAGTGTCAATGGAGTGCTCAGCTACATAGGGTCTTCTGTATCACACCTCTTCCCCAAGGCTCAGGGACCCTGGAGACATAGCACGTAGAAAACTAGTAAAAGCCAGTGGTAGGGGAGGACTGGACTGAAATTGTGTTCTCTGGACATGGAGGGTGGGGGCCACTGCACTCATGAACTCATAGCACCGATGGTGGGCTACACCAGATAAAGCCCATAAACATTCTAATAGATAATGGGAGGGGTTCATTAGTCTCCACCCTTAACTAAGAAGCAACTGACACTCAACAGCTTCTTGAGCAAGGAAAATGAGTTTTCTCCAACGGTGTGAGTCTTAGAATCAGAGATGGAGGTAGGGATAGATCTTGTAGCAGCTACAGGGAGGAATGGGAGTGAAAGTGATCAAAACACATTGTATGAAAATTTCAATGATTAATAAAGTTATCTTTTAAAAAGAAAAATAAGTTTGGGGCCCAAGTAATGGCCCATCCACCCACAAGTCATCTGATTTTTGACAAAGAAGCCAAAAATATAATCTTCAACAAATGGTCCTGGTCAAACAGGAAAGCTACATGTAAAGAATGAAACCAGATCCTTACCTCTCACCCTGTACAAACTTCAACTCCAACGGATCAATGATCTCAACATGAAAAACTGAGATCCAATTTACCAGCATCAGAAAGGACATCTGAGCAGGCCTTTGCTCCCACAAGCATCAAGAGCGACAGTTGACAAATGCGAAGTGACAAAACTAAGAAGCTTCTGTGGAGCAAAGGACATCATCATTTGATGATCTTTACTGTCCTGTTGTACTATTGTACTTCTAACCCTCAAAGGCTTTAGCTTCCTTGCTTCAGAGAAGACTTTAAAAGGTTGTTTGACTTTGCAGTTCTTTCTGCTTCCTAATAATTTTGGAGCCTGGGATTTTCTCCAAAACATATTTTGTTGGGTTCTTGCCTTTCTTGTTGGTCCATGAAAAAAAAGATCCCCAGAGTCAAATAAACAAGGGAAGTGCTGGGCTTTATATTCTTGCTCTGAGGTTAAAGTAGGATCCTGTAGCATTTCAAAATTTGGGAAACACTAATAATCAGACTTGCTCACCTCTACCAAAGCCAATACTTGTTATTATTTAAAGATTCTATCCCCTTTATTAGTAGGCATTAATATGAGAGAAGTAACTTGACTGTATTGAGTTTGAAAAGTTGCATTATGTTTTTTGATGTTCAAAAGTAACTGAAGTATGTTAAGCCAAATTACATTTGAAAGAGAATACTGCATAATTATGCCTATGCAATTAGTGTAAGAGTCTAAGCATGTAATGATTTTCTGTTGTTTAATTTCTGTTCTCAAATGTCAAGCTCTGTTATTTTTCCCCCACAGAGAATCAGGTCCTTTTACAATATCTTACTTAAATCACATTTGTCGATTACAATAATTTTTACATTTAAAGCTTACTTTTAGGAAACATAATAGAATCAATGAAACCAAAACAGGCCCTTTGACAAATTCAATAAAGTTGATAAGCAACAGACAAATTAAGAGGAAAGGACAGGAATCACAATGTACTACAATCACGAATAAAGACATAATTAAACAATAGGGTGACCGGGAGGATGAAAGTGGGCAAGAGCTCTTGTTATTCATGCATGAGCACCTAAGTTCAAACACCCAACACCCATGCTAAAGACAGAGATGTGCTCTATGTCTGTAACTTCAGTGCTGTGATGTACAGAGACAGGACTGTTGAGTTGTTGAGGCTTGTGGGCAGAGCTCCAGATTCAGTGAGGACCCTGACTCAAAAATGAAAAAAAAGATGGAAGTGACAGAGCAGGATGCCTGACACTTATATCAAATGTTCCCATGCATCACACAGAGAGGGTGGATTATTAAGAGTGGCTTTATGCCATTTCACATAACAAGTTCCATGGAATGAATGCATTCTTTGAAAGACATAAATCGATGGGGTCAGGTATTGTGGCACACACCTTTCATTCTAGCACTTGGGAGACTGAAATGGGTTGGTCTCTTTGAGTTTGATGCCGTCCTAGTCTAACAGAGCAAATTCCAGGCCGGCCAAATTCATAAGACCTTTAGAAAAAAAGAAAGGAAGAGAGGGAGGGAGGGAAGGCTGGAGGAAAAAAAGAGGGGAAAAATGGCCAGGAAGGGAGAAGGGAGGAAGGCAAGATGAAACAGATGTCATTGGGTATGGTAACATACCAACTGTTGTACTTGGGAAACTGAGGTAGGAGGACCTGGAGCTCAAAGACATCTTACTGTACATAGTAAGATCCTATCTCGGAGAATCTTTTTATTTGATCTAATTTCGTGTGTGTGTGTGTGTGTGTGTGTGTGTGTGTGTGTGTGTGTGTATACACCTGTCTATGAATGCAGGTACACACAGAGGTCAAAAGCAGGAATCAAATCACCTGGAGCTGGAGTTACACTTGGCTGTGAGCTGCCAAACTGGGTTCTGGGAACCAGATTTGGGTCTTCTACAGAGCAGTACAAATTCTGAACTCTTTGGCATCTACCCAACACCCATAAGGCCCAGGCTCAAAGAAAAAGAAGGAGATGGAGGAGAAGGAGGCAGAGGGAGAGGAAAAGAAGAGGAGAAAGAGGAGGAGAAGAAGGGAGGAGGAAGGGGGAGGACCATGAAGGCAGATGATAATCAGAGAAATTGATAATAAGAAAACTCCATCTTTATTAAAAAATTATATTTGTAGTTTAAAAACTTCCTCTAAAGAATATGAGTTCTTTTATTGATTCAAATAATATTTAAGGAAAATATTACCAATATCTCACAAACTTTTTCATAAAATTAAATACACTTGCCAACTGATTCTATAAAACCAACATCACCCAGATCCACAACTAGAAAAAGATATAGCAATGAAACTACAGTGAATAATTTGTATTGCTATAGATGGAAAAACTTTAAATAGTAGATCTACCAATATATAAAAATTATATATTCAGCCAAATGGGGTTTATTTAAGTAATTTAATGTGGATTTATTCTTGTATATTAGGATAAATAGCTGTACAGTAGAATTTAAAATTGAAAACACATGATCATATAAATAAAACTCAACATGTTGTTACTTTAAAAATAAATTTTAAAAAGCAGAAGAACAACCCAGGCTACTTAAGACCAAACAATGGGGGGAGGGAAATAGAAAAGAGAAACTTAAAATAAAAGACAAAATAAAGATCTCTCTCAGCACACTAGAAATAGGTGAGTACCTCCTCTATTTGACAAAACTCACCCCTAAAATTTCTTCAGTCAGCATCACACTATGGTGACTGACTAATGCGTGGACCCTCAGAACAACAGAAGGGCATTAGCTCTCTCCCTTTCTTCTTCATTTACTGATATTCTAGGTACTATAAGTGATAAATGACATAAGTGATATTCTAGGTATTATGGGATGAAATATAATGGATCCAAATTGAAAAACAATCATACACAAAAGTGATTCTTCAGGTATAAAGTCTGACAGAATGTGAAAAGTAGCTTCTGCAACTAGCAAGTATGTTTGCCAAGGCTGAAGGATTAGAAAGCAAGACATCAACCTTAGTCATATATCTAAGTTTTTAATCATGTGTAATAGATGGATTTAAAAACCCATGAAAGACCCTTATATTTTTAACAACAAAAACTGATGGGAAAAAGTTTTAAAAGCATAAAATTTTAAAGAAATTTATAGGATGGTCATTGAAAACTCAGTAATGTCAATTCTCCTTCAACTCCCAGTTAAATTCAATTGAATCTGATCAAAATTCCAGTAGATATTTTTAATAGAAATCTATAAATGAAAAGGGAAATAAATGAATAAGGCTTAGACAAGCAAAAAAAAGTTAAAAGAGAGGAGGAAAATGAGAGAATTTGTGCTACTTTACATTAAGTATTACTGTAAACTATAATAATTAAAGCAATACAGTACTGACATAAATATGGACAGAAAACAATGACTTCTAAGCCATGACTGATTTTGTCAAAAGAATCACAGAAAATACAGAGGAGTGTAACTTTTTTCAAGAATTTTTATTTGAGATTATTGGATATCCACACACAAACCAAACCAAACCATACAAAAACTTTCCCTATTCCTTGCCATAAAAAGTAATTAAGTATGGTAGACCTAAGCATAAAACTTAATATAAATTTAGAGAAAAACACATAGGAAAGTTGTCATAACATTGAATTAAATGAAAATTTTCTACCTAGAGAAAACAGGCACATTTAATACAAAAAGTTGAAATTTTGACCTTGAAAAAAATTAAAACTTCTATTTATAAGAGATAGTAAAGAAAACTAAAAAGAATCAGATTAGGGAAAAATACATTTGTAAATAATATGTTGATTTGTATATAGGATATATAATATTTCTCATTGTGAAGCTTCAAACTTGAATTCACAAGAGCTCACTTTAGCCACTGTGGAGAGACAGAAGACATTTTCCCATAAATATTTTACTCCACAGTGGAACAACCAGATGATTACCCAAACAACTTTTAATATTTGTTGGGCATACATACATACATATATGATTGTATGTATGTATATATATATATATCCCACAACAAAACTCAGCTGAGCAGAATGCTGTTGTGGCAAAATCTGAATAACCCCGAATGGGCATAGCTCCAAGTCCCACTGGAGATATGGCATGGAGGGGCAGCAGCTTCTCAGACATATAACCAGCAGCCCCGCAGAAGTGTGATAGGATTAGGAACCTCCCTGTTGTGAGCCAGGCTGATCCAAGACCTTTCCAGAGGCCCTGATTAAAGGACAAAAAGAAGTTAGTTCTGTGTCTTTGTCCAGGGACAGACTTGTCTAAGCCAGTTTGTGGCTGGAGCCACATCCTTAAAGGAATTTAGATTTCAGTTCCTGGGAACTTGTCCTTTCCCCCTTAAGTGACTGGTGTTAATTATCCCAAGGCCATTAAGTGCTGTCTCTTACACCCTTGAGAAATCCTGTGTTCCCTTGTACAATATTGCTTGGTTAACCCTGTTTATTTTATCCCTTTATATGATAGTTTTCCATAGCATATATATACTCTATTTCTCCCCTGAAAATAGTAAGTAAGATGCTGTAATCTTAATAAACTTGCTTGGCATACAATGGAGTTTTTGTAAGACTTCCCAAGCCCAGCTTTCTATCTTTTTTATATTCTCATCTCCTGGCCCTACTCCCATAGGACCCTGCCTCTGAAGAACAATGTTACTGTCTAGGTCACCGGGCTTATGACTTCATCAAATCCACGCTGTGTTATCACCTATTCTTCCATATTTGGATGGTTTTGTCCCTGAGATCTGTCTTCTGACCTAGCCTTATTTTTGTATATTAAGTATTGTGTAGATAGCTTTAGTTTGTAGTCGCTGGACCTTGAGAAGTATGTCTGGACCTTGTAAAAGGGAAAAACAAAGTGAGAGACCCCCAACTCAACATTTTTAGAACCCTAGCAACTAGCCCATCACAGAATAACTTGTCCTTTTGTCCTCTCCTGAGAAACTGGGGACCTCAAGATAAACTTAAAAGAAAACACTCCCTGATCCAGGAACTAGCTCACCACATTCCTGCTCAATGTTTAACTGTACAACGCCCAAAGAATGCTTGTTTGAGATAACCTATGACCTTCCCGTTAAGACACGAGCTATCATTTAACTTCCTCATCCTTTATGATGTTTACCTAACTTCCCCATCCTTTATGTTTGCCTAACTCCCCCATTCTTTATGGTATTCCCTTTAAGAAACCCCTGACTGCAGCTACTGGGGGGTTGAACTCCTTTGCCCCTTCCCGGAATAAACCTCGTGTGCTTGCATCAAGAATGGTCTCTCTTGAATTATTGGGGCCTCGGCTTATTCTTGAGTGAGGGTCTCTCCACTCTGGGGGCCTTTCAAAAGAACTTATCCTAAAGATGACAACCTCATCTGTGGGAAAAAATGAGTAAATCCTATGAGTAAAATGTGTGAGATGAATATTTGCTGACTTTCTTGGAAGAGACTGCTAGCAAGTCGAACCCACATCTCTTTACTTTCTTCTTCCTAGGAAACCAGTAGGTGCTTTCTAGATCACTTTGCATGTGGGTGGAATTCTAGAGGAGACAGTGTTAAGTGGAAGTAGGGAGCTATTGGCATTTTGAGACTGCTCTTCTTTCACGGGCTGGACTCTATTTCCCTAAATTCAGAGGTTTAAGTACCGATCATGTTAGGAGGAGGCTTTTAGGGTGGGCGCCAATCCAGTAGAACTGGTGTCAGAAAAAGAAAATTTGGAAACAGAGTAAGACACCAGGGATGTGTCGATAGAGGGGAAAGAACATGTGACGACTACGTTGAAAAGTGGTCATTCACCAGCCAAGCTGAGAGGCCTCAGTTGAAACCAAGACTGCCAACACCTTGCTCTTAGGATCCTAGCCTTCCAAGCTCCAAGGAAATAAATTTGTGTTATGCAAGTCACCCGGTCTGTAGTACTTCATTATGGCAGCCACAGCAAATAATACAGCTCATAAACCCTGGCATGTGTCCATCCATGCTTCTCTTTTGTTGCTGGTGGGATGGAGGCGGCTCTCAAGGATAGCCGTCATGTGCTGCTGATGGCAAAGTTACAAGCAGAAGGAAATCTGTCCAAACCCAGAACAGCCAGGTTGTACAATTAAACAGGTGAATAATAATGCTTTATTGTACTGGTCTACCAAAACATGAACATGTATTAGTTACAGTAGCTGGCAATGTGCTCAAACAATGCACATTAAAAGGCTCACAATTCTCTTTTCCCTCTCCAGTCCTCTTTGTCACTGTTGTCAGGGTGTGTACACACTTTTCACTTCTTAGCAAGCTCAGGGGGAATATGACTGACTGCTCTTACACACTGGTTTTTTAAGTAGGATATTTAGCACTTCCTGTGCACACTGGGGATTTTAACCACAACTCTGGGATATAGGGAATTTTCTACTCAACATTTTGATTAATGTATTTCAAAAATAGAATCTTAAGGGAAAAGAAATAGAAAACTCACAAACATATTAATAAAGACATATGCCAGCATTCCATCAATCAGGTGAGAAAATTCCATTATTTAGCAAGAAATAAGGAGGTAATCTATTTTAAAAGATACTATTTCTTAGTGAGCACAGTGGCACAAACCTTTAATCCCAGCACTCAGGAAGCAGAAATGGGCAGATCTCGGAGAGTTTGAGTGTTCTAGGGCAGCCAAGTCTAAAATAGAGAAACCCTGTCTCAAAAATCAATTAAATAAATAATAGCAAGACACTATTGCTGATATACAAATTACCATTCAAGCCAGGCAGTAATGGCACATGCTTTTAATCCCAGCACTTGGGAGGCAGAGGCAATTAGATGGTGAGTTCAAGGCCAGTCTGATCTACAAAGTGAACTCCAGGATACCCAGGGCTAAACAGAGGGACTTTGTCTCAAAAAAACTTTCATACAGTTATTCTATATTCCCAGGACCCGAATACAATACTACAATCTAGCTAGGTAATATTAAGGATTTTGAGCTTGATCAATAAGATTCCTTCATCTCATTTTCTTTAAGTATCCCTTAACAGCTAATAGAGAAGATGAAATAGCAAGGTTAGCTTTATATAAATAATACACTTAGTAAATTTACATAATTCTTGCTTTATGATGGCAATGGAGTAATTAATATATCAAATATCTTTTTAAATTATATTTTTTCATTTCTTTTACATATCACACACAGTTTCCTGTAACGAAAAATAAAAGACCCAAAGACAGATTTTGGGGTTCAAGCAAAAGATAAGGGAAACAAGGAAGCCAGTCACTAACTCTCACCTGTAGCTCAGGCTGAAACGGCGGATCCATGCACAAGCTGATCACCAAGTCTCATACTGATGCCTCTTTTCACTGTGGCTAGAGAATGAATCCCTTACTGAGACCTTGCTTCTGTCTTATGTGGTTCCCTAATGTGGGATTAAAGGTGTGAGCTATAATTCTCTTTTAGACTGATTCACTCTTATGTAGATCTAGTTGTCCTTGAACTCACAGAGATCTATTTCTTAATCCTCAGTCCTAGGATTAGAGATGTGTACTACCACTTCCTAACTTCTGGCTGCTGGAATTAATGGTGTGAACCTGGCTTCTAAGGCTTGTGACTGACTTTGCTTTCTGAATCCTCAGGCATGCTTTAATAAATCATAAATAATATACCATTACAATTCCTTTTTTGACTAATACAAAAAGAAGGCTACAACTAGCATAAAAAACTATATACAATAAATACAATATGTATATATAATATATGCAGGCAACAAGTTCATCAAACTATGTCTAGTCCATTTGCATCTGATAAATTTAGAGAAAATATCTAGCACATTTACATTTGACAAGTTCAAAGAAAATATCTAGTTCGTTTGCATTTGACAATCAGAGAAAATATCTAGTCCATTTGCATTTGACAATTCAGAGAAACTACTTCATTATCTATCCTAAATTTGTGAGTCCAAAGTCTTGTACATAACTTGCTTTCTATTCTAATTTGCATTATTACAATATCTTTTAATGTCTCTCACACCATTTACACTTTACACATCTCTAGTGAATTCTTTTCTGAGTCTAGTAAACAATGAAAACTATAACTATACTATCTAGTCTTCAACTCCCTCTGAGTCCCACGAAGGAAATAATATTAACTAAGTAAACAGGAAGTATAAGCAATCGACTTCCAAAAACTGTGAAAAATGGCAAAATCAGCAGGCAGCCTGGACGGTCACCTAAGATTCCTCTACAACACTGGGGCATCCATTTTTGGCCTATAGGCCTAGAATCTGACACACTTTTCTGTGAAGCAGAATTCTGAGGGACTGTCCTGCTTTGTCTTGGCAAGGTTTTGCAGTCACTCTCTTTTGTGTCCTGTGATAGCATACTGTCAGAGTTGAGGCAAGACCGCATACTTGCCCAGTGACTTACCTTTGCCACAAAGAAAGTAAACTCCATGTGGAGTTTCTTCGATGCCCATCATCTTCTCTTCTCTTAAAAAGATTGTTGTTGCCAGGAGCTGACATATCTCATTGTCATAAAAAAATAAAAACATTTCATTTAAACATTTTAAATGCCATATTCTGTAGATATCTAAAGTGTTTGAAGACAACCTGTCTATTTAAAATATATCTTTGTCTTTGAAAATATTCTTAATATGACTACAAGTTTGTTTGTAATGGGTGACTAATCACTTACCTACAATTCTTTACTATCTTGTATAGTTGGTATTGTTATGCCAAGTTCGTGAGACCACAAAAGAAACCACTAAGGAGCTGACTCTGATGCAAATACATAAGGTATTACAGTGATATATTATACATGATTTATTAAAGCTTGCCTGGGGGTACAGAAAGCAAAGTCAGTCATACTAGTTGCTATAGAAGCCATGTGGTGGTGATATACACCTTTAATCCCACCACTTGGGAGGTAGATGTAGGCTTAACGCTGTTAGTTCAAACCCACACTGAGCAACAGGAAATTGATTCAGTCCTAAAAAGAAACAGCTCACATGAAGATGATCTCAGCACTTGGGATCACATGCCTTTAATCCCAGCATGAGGAAGGTATAAAAAGCAAAGGGTCTCACGTGGAGATTGATTCTCCAGCCACTCTGAGGCAGCAGTCTGAGGCTTGGTGGAGAGCTTGTGGAGACAGGATCATCCCTTTCAGCCTGAGGTAGAGGTAAGAGCTAGTAGCTTGGTTGCTTTGCTTTTCTGATATTCAGTTTGAAGCTTGCACCCCAATATCTGTTTCTAAGTCTTTATTATTATTATTATTATTATTATTATTATTATTATTATTATGTTTCTAGGTTGTTTTCATGTTCTGGCTTTTATGAACAATGCTGCTATAAATATAGTTGACCAAGTGCCCTTGTGGTATGATTGAGCATCCTTTGAGTATATGCCCAAGAGTGGTATCGCTGGGTCTTGAGATAGATTGACTCCCAATTTTCTGAGAAACCACCATATTGATTTCCAAAATGGCTGTACAAGTTTACGCTCCCACCAGCATTGGAGGACCGTTCCCCTGACTCCACATACTCTCCAACATAGGCTGTTATAAGCATTTTTTATCTTAGCCATTCTGACAGGGGTAAGATGGTAAATTTTATGATGAATATCAGAGCATTGATTTTTAAATTATAGCTACAGATTAGGACAAAGGCTTACTCCAATTAGAATGTAACTGAGTGCCAGTTTGTCATCAAAGGAAAATTAACAAAAATGAATTACTCAGGCAATAGAACAAGGCAGTGAAAATATCATCTGATAGTGTGATAATAGATGGACACAAAATGTCCAAAACAAAGACAGCTGTAAAAATAAGCCATGGATAATAACAGATCATTAACCTGGAATATCTTTGACTAGCCTGTAAATGGGCAGAGACACTGTGACATCTAACAACTCTATGTAATCACAGTGGCAACATGACACGATTTGTTCTAGATGATCATGATTATAGCAGAAAAAGATTTCTGGGACAATAATATTTATAGATAACATATTCACAGGATAATGTTGATGAACATACTACAAGGAGAAAAGAAAGAACTCCTTGTCAAACTCAATACAGCCACTTTCTCCAATCCTAGAATAACCAGATCATTCTTCCTTTGTCTTTCTAAGAGTATTGTATTAGTTAGTATGGTTTACTGTAACAGAACACTACAGACCAAATCGCTTAAATAGAAGATTCACAGTTTCCAGAGTTTACGACTACAGAGTCTGATGAAGATCTCACTGTCAGTTTCTCATGAAACCTCCCTCCCTGACTCATGATATCCACCTTGCTGTAGCCTCACAGCCTCACAAACTACTAGATTGGGATCCCAACTTAATTTAACTGTAACAACCTCCTAAAAGCCCTACCTCTGAATACAGTTAAACTGAGGATTTAGTCTTCAGCATAGAGAGCACACAGTTGAGTCCACACAGAGGCTATTCATTTTGCATTATTCTTTAATTGTTTTCCTGCTGTATAACTAGGGATTAAATAGAAAAGTTGGTTAGTTACATTGTTTCTGAAATTTGTTCTTTGCCTTCTGCCATCATTGACCAATGTGAGTCAGGAAAAGCTGGAACTGTGAGCAAGAACCTGGGCATTCTTGCTAGTGATGTTCTTTTCTACATTATCACATTCTGTCAGCAAAACACAGAGCTGATAAATAGTGAACTTTGCTGTATAAAGAGTGAGTATATGAGCTGGGGATTTTGTGTGTTCAACCCTGCTACATTGGCAAAACAAGGGTGGGTCTGTTGGAGGTCCTCATTAGCTCACTGAAGAGTCAGTGTGGTAAATGCGCACTTCTTTTTTTATATTTTATTTTTAAATTTAAATTTAAATAAGAAACAAGTTTGCTTCACATGAAAATTCCAGGTCCCTCTCCCTTTCCCTCCCCTCCTTCCATGCCAATATCCCTTCATTTCCCCAGGGAGAGTGAGGCCCTCCATGGGGGTGTCCATAGTCTGTCATTTCATCCAGAGCAGGGTCTCGACCCTCCTGAAAGCTTGTATTTATTAGTGTATGATGGCTGAACATTCTGCACTGGTTGTAGTGGCATATTGTTCTACCAACAGACTTGAAGTAATGACCACAATTTAGGGTTTGGCTTCAGTGTTCAGATTTGAACCCTTATAAAGAAGAGGAGAAGTTTGCTCGCTATCTCTCTTGGGTTGTAGTCAGAGCATCCTGCCAGAGATGCTGTGTCTCCAGGAGCAGAAGACCATGGCAGTTATTTACCGTCATTGTGTGAGTGCTCCCCAAATAAATATCTAATTCTTTATTCAGACATTCGTGGGTTTCCTTTAACCCTCCTTCAAATGATGCCCTATCCGTCTTCATAAAGTGAATTCTCTCCCTCCCTCCCTCTCTCTCTTTCTCTCTCTCTCTCTCTCTCTCTCTCTCTCTCTCTCTCTCTCTCTCTCTCTCTCTCTCTCTCTCTCTTTCTCTCTCTCTGTCTCTCTCTATTTCTCTCTCTCTGTCTCTGTCTCTCTCATCCATTCTGAACTCTGTCACAATTACCTTGAAATAATAATCTCTAACACAGATAAACTTTTTTGTAGGGATTAACAAAGTATCTCTTATAGACAAAGAAAATGCTTGATTTTAAAAGTGAACTCAGAAAATGTAGATCCATCCCTACTGGGGAAAGAAAGAAATTCTTGTACTGATGAAAAACATAATTTTAAAGAAGTCACAAGATGTCTAAGCCCCCAATGAGTAACAGGATTCTAAGTTTTACAACTGAGAAACTACAAATGCAGACTTTTAAACTAAAATTAAAAAAAATGTCTTGCCTTTAAATGTGAAAAGACAGCAACCAAGGGATGTGAGAGATGGGGAAGAATGGTGATTTCTTACACACCACATCATGTAAGTGCCACAGACAAGCATGTCCACTGATACTGGAAGTAGTCTAGAGCACAGGCAATGTGAATTCAGGTAAAATCAGGCCAAAGCTCTGTATGTACGGTTACTTCTATGACTGACAATAGGAAACGGTAAGCTCAATAAAAGAAAAAAATGACGAATCTTCCTTCAGCTATCATGTTCCTCACACCTTACCTTCCCAGGAAGATTTGCATCAAGTATTTAATGATGGGGAGATAATAGACGGCAAGAATTGTAAAACAGTGACTGTAAATGGTCCCAGAGAGAAAGCAAAATACAAGCAATGGTTAAAGATGATCCCGCAATAAATGTCCAGTAAAATTGTCAGTCATGGGAGTCACCCAGTTCCCCCACTCCTTGTCACTTTCCCCCATGCCCCGCACAGTCATCACAGGAAATGGGATGGGTAAGCTTGAGCAACAGCTCTTGATAACCACTGCTCATTCCAAGCGCTGCAGTGGAGTACATGGAGGAGAAGCCTGTCATGGAATGTTGCCAATGTGCCTGCTGAGAGTGTCCTGTCCTCCCCTCCCTCTCCTCTCCGAAGGTGTGCACACATGCACATCTGCAAATCTGTGTGATATTTCTGGTTTTGTTCTTAAATAGTTTTGCAGAAAAGTACTTAAATCACTGTAAAAGTCACTTACTTAGTAGACATTATTTGATAGTTTTGGACACCATTCATGTTCTTGTAACTTTCAAATGGTTTCCAAATACAACTGTGATAAAAATCCAAGGTGCTTACTCTCTATTTTTTTCTGAATTTTCTTCACTTATTGTCAACAGACTTTTTCATCAGCTGATGTTCCCAGAGGCAATGCTCTTCCATACCATATGCCTCCTTTTCTTACCATTCTCAGACCAAGCATTCTTCATAAATTATTTGCACGGCTACCCACCACAGAATAACCATTTAGACCTTCTTTTCTAAAAAACAAAGAAATAACCAAATGTACTGTTGCTAACCATGTTTTCTCCATCTTGTTTGGAAATTGCTACATTCTGACCCACAGTACCTTATCATCTAAAAGACTGAAGTCCTTTTTATTTAAGAGTGAGAATATATTTATTGCATCTAGAGTATATTTCTGATTTCAGTTTATTTTCCAGTCATCTAAATTGAGTATACTTTGATACTGACAAAGTCTTATATCTCTATTCATTCCATGTAATAACTTGCTGACCTCTGCACTCAAAGAACTGCACAAGGTTCATGAGGTGTTTTTGGAAAGATATGACCCCATTTGCTTCCCATTGAAGACCCATCATCTATTATGGATAGTTTCAGAGATATTTGGGATGCTGTGGTAAAGGAACTTGAAAATTGTCCCTTATGAAGATTATGTTCTAGCCAGGGAAGATAAATCCTATCAAAGAAATGAAGAATAAATAGGTAAATAATGGAAATATTACATAGAAGTTAGGCAGTGTGATCAAACTAATCTGTTAACACAATCTTCAAATAGATTTAATACAAATAAAAATTGAATACATTCCAATAACCAACACATTTTTAGTGCCTGTTTCTATACATATATTGCCTAACACACCAATAGAAAGTTTTCTTCACACTTACTTTAAAGTATTTCAAGCAATAGATATGCCTATTAGTGGGGTGGCTTCTGCTGTTGGATGTCCAAAGTGGCCATTACTAGCACAAATCTATGTGGTATCTATGTTTGGAACAGAAAACAGCTTCCATATGCCTTACTAAAGTTCCTTTCAGGGATGGAGAGATTTCTCAGTGGGTAGTGCTTGCAACACAAGAGTGACATACTGAGTTTGGATCCCATAACGCACATGAAGACTGACCTTGTGTCATGATGCCCTTGTAACCCAGCACTCAGAAAATGAGGTGTAAGGTAGATAGGAGAGCCCTTAGAATCTCTTGAGCCAGCAAGCTCACATAGTGGTATACAAGAAGAGAAACTGTCTCAAACAAGATGGAAAATTAATACTGACTCTTGAAGTTATTCTCTGACCTCGGCACAGAAACATACACACACATACACACATGCAGGCACCCACACGCACACACATCATACACACACACAGAAAAATGAGATGCTCGTTTACAATATTATTCTTCCTTAATGATTTTATTATCCAGTAATTCTTACCATAAGCTTTCAACTCATTTTATTCATGGATGGGGCACAGTAACCCCTAGAAACAACTAAAATACATCTTCTGCTTGGAAGATTTATGCAGATTATGAGATTGATCCTTCAACCTCATTCAAGATCTGAGGAAATTCAGTTCAGGTTACCTTTCATCATCTGCAATGTTGATTCTAGGAATTCCATCGTTACAAGTAGCCCAGGGCAGACTTAGCCACGTTGACACAGCAGAACTCAATTTTTAAGGGACTAAGAAAAGAAAACTCCACATATTAGGATAGATTTTAGGGAAGTATTTTAAATTGTGAACAGGAAAGCTTCTAATGCAAGATTTATTGGCAGAAATTCTAGGCATACATTTTAAGTTGTACAAATAACGTATGATATTTCCTCTCCGTATATGTTTTTGAACTTTATCAAGAGCATATGGTATAGAAAGGAAAAGGAATTTCATAATCTAGCAGAGGCCAAACCACCATCCTTAGTGCATAGGATTTCACTCACCAGTGCTACAGAGCAACCACTTTCAGCATATCCAGATGATTTAGAATTTTAGTTTAAGTTTCCTTAAAGGTAGATAAGCACGGCATCTGATGGCCTGTCTGTACACTTTGTGTATTCATAATTGCACACATCTTTAATGCCATCTGCACCAGATGACCCTACCCTGAAGTATCTTTGATGAGATGTATATTAAAACATCACGTCCTTTTGAAAGTAAATTTAAATTACAAGAGACACAAGTGGTATTGCTGGTGCATTCGATTTGTGAGCCCTTTATATAAACACATCTTATTAATACTGATATCATTTTTGTTCCATAAGTGTTTCTCTCAGTTTCTCATGAAGCAACTGAATACAAATTGATTGGGATGCTAAGAAAACATTCTTTGTATCACATCGACACCTTTCCTTAGCCAGTCATGAAAACCTAGCCACACTTGAATTAGGAGCCAGATGAAAGAACAGCTGTTCTCTAAAATCACACTGATCATCTTTCTTTTTTAACTTGGACAATAATCTGTCTCAGTCTCCATGCCTTCCAAATGAAACTGGTAAAAAAATTATGTACCTTATAGGCTTGTTAGGAAAGTTAAATGAGTAAAGATTTGTGATGTGCTTATAGTGATGTCTGGCATATAGTCAGTGCTTAATAAGTATTAGTCATATAAAAACCATGAATGTAATTAGAAAGCCCAAAAAACGTTGGTCCAATGACAGTGCTGGAGGAATTAAGAAATGGAAGAGTTCTATCTAATGGAGGACTAGGTTTTTGCAGAGTTTGCCACGCTTTAAACTATCTTTTAAATTTTTCTTTTTTGTTTTTGAGATTATAGTACAATTACATCATTTTTCCTTTCTTCCCTCCAAACCTTTCTGTATACTTCTCCCTTTTCAAATTCATTGCCTCATTTTTCATTAATTGTTGTTACATGAATATATGCATATACTCCCAAATACATATATATGCCTGATCAGTCTATATAAGTTTTATGTATATTTTCAGAGCAGAGTACTTTGGGTTGGATAATGAGGAATGCTCTTCCCCAAAGAAGACTGTTTCTATGGTCCTCAGGATTTCTTAGTTGCTTGTAGTTTTTTATGTAGGGCTGTGATGTGATTTCCCCATGTATTTTAGTATCTCTATGTTGTTACCTTAATCCAGCTATTATGTAGTTATAAGTAGTCATGTTTTAAAATTATTGTTGAGCTTCCTATAAGAAATGTTCAACTGTAAGGTCAAAGTTCTTCACTTCTAACTTCACCTCTCTCCACTGAAAAAATTGTGCTGTAGTATGATTTATGCGAATTTGATTCTTAGGATTCCAACTACCAGTGTGTATCTTGTAAGTATGTACATGCTTTTATCATACACGTGGTGCAGATAAATCGTGGGGAAGCAGGAGAGGCTGTTGACATTGATGAAGGCTTCACAGCAAGGCATTTTGTGCAGTGTGGATATCAGAAGGGAGAATTCCTTTCACCAACCTTCACCAATGCTTTCAACACTTGCAAATTTTACCCACAAAATATTTGATCAGACAGCTGTGATATAGTCTATGGATTGATAGACGAATCCTGAAGACCAAACAACACAAGACCTTCAGGCCAGCTGAAATCCTCTTCATTGAGAAGGAGAGAGAGAGAGAGAGAGAGAGGTGAAAGGGAAACAGAGTTAGCCCAACTGGAATCTATTCTCACACATTTACGATCTATTAAGTTTGTTATGATACTAAAGTGGTAGGAAAAAAAAGAATCAAATAGCATATTTGCCTTTTGTTTGTTTGTTTGTTTGTTTGTTTGTATGGTTGGTTGGTTGGTTGGTTAGTTGATTGGTTAGACAGAAAGTAAGCAAGCATAGGAACAGTCCAGAGGCCTCCAGCAGCTCTCTTTTGAAAAAAGTGTTTTCCCTCTCTTGATCCAACTAAAAGCAATATTAAAAATGAACACTGTTAGGGATAATCTGTACTTGAAAAGGCTTGTTAGGTAAAAACCCAGTTACCATCTCATACATCTCTCCCTTTTAATGAATCTGCTTTCACTACTACTACTTTCTGGTTTTTATCCAACTGCTTGTTGGAAACACAAAAAAAATCTAGACATTTGTCATGAGGCACTCCAATACCCCCTCCAGTAACATTTCACATAGCCTCAATCCTGACAGGAGAGAAGAAAAACCAATTGCCCTGCTAATGTTTCAATTGAGTTGGAACTTAGCCTTCTACGTTTCTTCTTCTGAGCCTCCTTCTCTGATAAGTGTCCCTTCAATACTTGTCTAAATAGGCCTCCCCTAATTAATGCCCATAATTTTCCACTGCTTGTTGGATACCTGTGTAACCAGAAGCTTCAGGATAGGGCCCAGTCACTGAAGGGTTAAGAAGTCCAATCCCTCCCCAACCTCTGTGAAGAGAAGAGGGGCCAGTAAATTAATCAATCACACCTAAGTAGTAGAGCTGCCACATCAACTCCAATGAACAGAATTTGGGGAGCACACAGAAGTGGCAAGAGGGTGCTATAACTCCAAGGAGCCTAAACAGGTGGGTCCAAGGAAGATGTTTCACTTAGTGGTGTTGTTAATATTGTTATCTAGTTAGATATTGGCAATATTAGGGCACATTGTAACTGGACCCCATCCATCATAATTGACAGATTGTGAAACTAAAGACTGGAATGGCATGACTCTAATTTCTCTAGCCTTGGGAAGAGGTCTGACATCCTAAACTTCCTAGAAGATCATAGTAGACAACCACTCTGTCCAAGGAGCCCCAAGCCCTGTAAGATTATTGTATAACAAGAGACTTTCTTACAAAGATCAAGAAGCCCCAAGCTCTACAAGATTATTGTCAAGAACTATTCAACCACAAGATCCTAGAAGAGAGGCAGAAATGAGAGCCTCCCCCAGAGTCTCCAGAACCAGTTCACCCTGCCAATAGCTTGACCTTGGAATTCCATCATCCAGAAAGAGGAAACAAAGCATTTCTGTCATTTCAAGCCACTAAATTTTGGGTAACTTGTCACATCTGCTCAAGGAAACGAATGCAGGAACAAACTAAAAATCATCATTACTTATTTTTTTTTGTTAGTGGTGGAAAAGAAATGGGCATGATCCTAACTGGCTTTGGGATCCACGTGTAATGGAAAGAAATGACACTGAGAGCTTTCATCAGTCACATTTTCCAATAATTGATGATGAAAGGGCATAAAGCAATGGAGGCGGCTATTCAGTTAGGTAGTATGTAGAGTCAGTGGTAGGCAGAAGACACTCAGTCCTCTCTGCCACTTACTAACTGTGGGACATGGACAAGTTATTTGAACTCTTTGGAAAATGAAGGTAATTGTAAAGTTCTCCTTAGGGAAGAGTGCAAGTAAAACACTTCAGCTGTGCCTGAACACAGCATTCGGGAAGTGCTACGGATTAATCATGGGTTCCTTAGCCACGGTTTAGAGGAACACAAAGTTATGAAAATAGAGCATGGATTAATATGGGTTGGAGAGAGCATGAAGGGTACACCAAGAATGTTCCCAATTTCAAAAGGTTTCCAAATTGAAACCACTGGCTTTACAGTCCTGTAGGTTGGGATCTTTTCTTCTTATTTTCTCTAGCACATCTTTTCTGTCTCCAAAGAAGTACTTACCCTCAAGTCTCTCCTTTAGCATCTCAGGAAAAAGAAGGGATGAAAGCAAGGAAAGTATAGACACCACAGTATTCAAATCTCATCAGTTCTCGAAAGCGCATTCCAAACCATCTGGTTCAGCTCCCTTGTTTACAGATGTCCAGAGAGTTTATGCAACTCAGCCAAGATTACAAGGCCCTGTGAGGGCAAAGGCTTGGATATCTCACTAAGTACCATATACTTATATGTTCCATGTATCTGGCACAGAATAGATAAACAAGTGAATGATTGACAAGTTAGCTAATTCTGTCACTCTGGTAAAGCATTAGTTCCACAGCTCAGTATGAGAGAGAACAAAATGCATGGTGCATAATGAAAAACAAGCATATTGACTTAGATTTAAATGAATCTAAAGTATATAATTCTATTATTTTAAATTTTTATTATTTTATGTTGAAACAATGTGCTTTGATTTTGTTGAAAATGTATACCACTATGCCAGAATCTATGCAAGTAGTAAAGATGATTTTAAAGACTTTAGGACATTAACAGTGACAAATGTATTAAGAACCATTAAACTTTATAAATATGTATTAACCAGGAATTTTCAAATAACATTTTTTAAAATGAAATTTGCTTACAATTAATGAGAACCAAAGGCCATCCCTCTTCTCATTTTCTTCTTCTTGAACTGTTGTAAAAGAGCCCCTCCATCTTGACGCAGTGCTGCCCTATGCAGAGACTGGCAGTGTCATAGTGTGACTCACTAAGATGCACAAAGGGACCACGACACAGGACTTACGAAATTAAGGTTCATTTCCCTGTAGCACAGCTACGTCATGGCCCCCAGAATTCCTCACATTGACATGAAGAATTTCTCAGGCATCATGTGTTTGGGATCCAGGTCCAGAGGAGGCTGGGGCAGGATACTGGGGGCCACCTGGAGCTGCACAGTGAATTCCAAGCCATACTGGTGAGCTGTTGTCCCATGAATACATAATGAATATGAATATGCCATAGACTATGAATATGTAATCTCATAAAAATACATAAATATTTTTAAAATCTTAGAAGGAAAAAATATGCCTTTTGTTTACTAAGACTGTATGTTTATTCTCTTTTCTGAGTACTGTTACTGTTAACTGTAAATGGCCGTGGCAGGCAAGGCCTATGAGAGAGCTGAAGTCATCACCATTGTCTTGTCTGGAAAAACAGCTGATTTCTAAAGTTCCTTCCCACTTTAAAAGTTTGCTGAATTGCTATCTTTCCACTGTATTCCCAAATTCTACAAAACCATCCATAGGAGTTATATATTAGATTCCTAAACTGTACTTTTAAAACATATTTATTTAGTTTTTGAGATTATAATATAATTACATCATTTTCTCCTCTTTCCTCCGTCTAAACCCTTCAATATACCCCTCGTGGCTCTCTTTCAAATTTATATCCTGTTTTCATTAATCTTTATTTTATACACACACACACACACACACTCTCCAAAATACATAAATATAACCTGCTCAGTCTGCATAAAGTTACTTGTATTTATGCTTTCATGGTTGCAGTATTGATGATTAGAGTATTCTTATATGTGGACAAGGCTCTCACTTAATTGGCCACTGTCATCTAATTCAGAATACATAGTTGGGCATACATGTGACTCTAAACCAAGATGAAATACAAGCCATTATTTGTCACTAAAGTCAACATTCCATGTATACATACTTCCAGTTACTTGACTTGACCAAAGATCCTATACCCTAAGATAACCACTAATCTAGAGATAAAAGAATGAGAGGGAGACAAAAAGAAAAACCTGAAGAGAAAAAAATCAGGCCAACTATCTGTTGATTCTCAACATAAACCATTTCTGAAAGTAAATCATAAACAGCAAAAGGAAAAAGCTATGGCTTTAGTACTGGCTCTCCAAAATGTAATATGTGAAATGAAACTAATTTGATCAATAATTTAGAAGCCGAAAAACACACTCCACTGAAGACACAGCTTATTTCCTTGCTCACACAATTACCTAACTATATGAAACGAAGTCTTTTTATTTAAAAAAATAACATGATGTTTGCAAGTGACAGGAGATTCAAAAGCATCCCAGCTGGTTGCCTAATGCAATTTGATGCAGAACTGCCTCAGGACCACAGCAGATCAGGAAACATGGCTAGTTGATCATTTTTTACTTTATGTTTTCCAGCAATGTACTTAAAATATAACCTCTATGTGGCTGCAGTTTCCCTCAACTCTTTTCATAGCTCATAAAACATTTAGGAAGTGTTTATAAAACGCTCTCAAAGAAATTGAGCCGCAAAGAACACGAACTTCATGGTTCTCCACGGTCCAGCTTTAATTTAGTTTTCAAGGAAGGAATTTTTTCATTGCAAATGCAATGGTAACATCTGTATTTCAGGTCCTTTTGGAAGAAGAAGCCGAAAAACAGTTCTGCTCAATGTGTGTTATATGGCCATCACTCTGAAGTATGTGATGCTCCAATTATTGTTGTCATGAAATCCTACCCCAAAATGAACTTTCCCTCTTCTGCTAACCTCACCCTCCTGTGTTGGTCCTTTACAGTTATCTGACCATGGTAGAAAAGCATTATCTTATAAGCATCAGGAAAACATTCACAAAGAATCCTGTTAGCACCCTGCCATGACCTGTCAAAAATCAAAGTGGACTCTTGGATTTGATGTTCACTACCTGAAAGGGCTGACCATCACGTCAGTTTTCTAGAACTCGACTCTCCTTCCATATAAGCTGCTAGAAAGTATGCAGCCAGAGAAGAGTCTGAAGTAAGATCTCAGGTGACAGCTGAGCACACAGAGGAAAAGCAGCCATTGTAAGCATCAGATTGTCTCTCTTATTTTGTCCTGGAGTTGTACAGGATGAAGGGTGGAAGTGGTCAATTTGGGTTTAATTGCATGTATAATCTTCACTCTGAAATGTTCATTTGTAGCTCTATCCTTCTGCACTTGGCTGAGATTCATGCACTATAACTGTTAGTGTTGTATCCTATTAAATAGTTAACATACTGGGTATATATGTGCATGCATATATTTATATTAACACTCCAATACTCCAGGTCAAATTTGGGAAGTGAGTTAAAAGAAAAAGAAACATGAAATTAGCAAGAAAACAGTTAAGAGGGATAGAGAGAGGGCTCAGTAGTTAGAGCACTTGCTGCTCAACCAGAGAGAACTGAATTCAGTTCCCAGAAACCTCATCAGCTGCCTTTAAATCCAGCTCCAGGAGATCTTATACTTTTCTGGCCTCCACAGGCACTCACACTGACACATATACTGTATAAATAAAAACCTTAAAAAAAGAAATAAAACAATATTCATGATACAAGACAAGACTATACGTTTGACTTGACAATGTAAAAGTCATATGTAGCTGATACACAATCTTTTGTGGAAAAGGTATTCAGGGTAGTCCTGTTTCATGCATGTGACTCAAAAGAGAATTTGAACAGAGATCTGTGTCCCGTTTATTTGCTTTAAAGGAAGAAATAGCCCCTGTGGACACGTAGGAGGTTTCTCCCTTTCAAAGTGCTGCACTTAAAAAACTAAACAGAGGAGGGCAAGATGTTAAAGCCAAGAGTCCCAAGTTCTAACTGCATGCTGCCTATATGAGATTAACTGTGCTGTCTGTACTCAGTCATGGCTCGTTACCACATGTCTGTTGGAATTTGCCCTTTGGGGAAAAGTTTTCAAAATCTTGTCAAGCACATGTTGTGTTTCGAGTCTCCTGAGGTAAGGAAAGCCTAGCCTGCCCCTCACTCCCATGAACTTAAAATCATCAAAATTGTTACACTATAAATTACCTTTACAACATTAAGGAAAACATAGGCAGTAGAAGTAGAAAGGCTATACATGTAGAATGTGTGATCAAGGAGGCCTATTTCTTAACAGAAAAGAGAAGAATGGCTTCATTGTACGACATGGAAAACATAAGGAAAACACTCTCTGAATTTGCAGATATAATTTTGATTAATTGTCCCAGCAAATGGGCTTTATCATGACTTTTCCAGTAAGATATTTTGTGAGTCTCTTCAAAAGTAAACAAGCACAAGGATGATAAAGTTAGCGAGTATATTTCAAACTCATTCTGGAATAATGAAGTTTTAGAAAATACTAGGTAAAGCCAAATGCCCTTTGTGGGGTCATTCCCAATTCAGGCCCAGGTTATCACAAAATGAACAAGCCCGAGCAAAGAGACCCAAGCTGCTTCCCAAGAGAAGCCACTCTTAGGGCTCATCTCAGCTCACTTCTTACTCTCTGTGTTGGTACGACATGACTGCCCCTCAGAGACATGATCTGCTAAGTACACTGCTGCTCCAAATCAGAAGACAATTTTACCAAACGACACAGGCTGAATTCTATTTTCTGGAGAAGAAAAAAATGTTGAGGATAACTAAAAGTGGCTATGTTAGTTTATGAAGTATTCTGAGCTTCATCAAATAGTGCCAATGGGGGTAAAGAAGGAAACAATTAAGTGTAATTGAACTTTATGGTGGCTTTAAGTAGGAAGGCTTGATTAACAATCTCCTTATTGATGTCCCGAGAACAGCATTAATGAATTTGTCCTAAGTAGAAAAGGTAAGTAAGTAGGGAGATGGTCATTACAAGCAAGCTGAGTTAGTTGAGGTAGATTCTAAATGCCTTTAGGCTTCAAAATTATTCTGTTGAGCAAAGAAAATATGATACCCCCAAAACCCTTCAAGCTATGGGATAGGTTTGTCTTAGAAGGATGGTCATGAGGATGGAGAGGGGAGGGAAGGAGAAAAAGGAGAGGGAGAGAGAGAAATAGAAACAGAGTCACCATTCAGAACAGGGAAAGAAACAGGCAAAATACATGTAATCTATTCTGCGTGAGTTTCAAGGAAGACAAGTTTTATGGAGAACCACAATAAGAAATGGTAAGCAAACACATTTGTATGAACACATCAAGACATGAACAGTCCTTTCATGAAACAGAGTACTGAAAAGTAGAAACTAAATTGTCTCTTAAATAAAACATGATACAAGTATGACTACTAAATTTAAGAACTGCAATTTATGTTTTCTTCTCCAAGATTTGTGGTTATTGTCACCCTCTCATACACACATATTCCATTCATACTGATTTTCCATCTCATTTTTTTCTTCTACAGTCATTTACATTTTTTCTACATAGCTCTGATTCGAGTTAGTATTTTTAATGCCTTAATTCATGATATAGGCAGTAATATAAATTTATTAATTCTAGTATTCTATTTCCAACTAAAACAATGTAAGAAATATGGTGTAACACTTAACTAATTTCTCTTTTATAAGGCTTTGTCTTTCTCTGGTTGAATATAAAGAAACAACACTGTATCAATGAAACAACTCCAACCATATGATCTTCTTCTGGGTTTCTAAAAACATCTTTCCTGTTCCTGGTGGTTCCAGAAAGAGCTGTCAGTCAGAAAATTACTCCCTGTGGTAAAGGAGTAGGAACATGACCAAGTCTGATTCAATAAATACACAATAGTCTCCCTCAGCCCGATGACACTTTAGGTCATAGACCTCAGCTTGGCCAACCTGAACCTTCTCAGGGATGTTTTTCAGCAACTGGCCACTCTATTTGGTTTATAATTGCCAGTGATCTAGGCCAGGAATTACTTTTCTGCTACGTAATGAGATCCCATCCATGTAAAAATGCCAGCACACATACATGTACAAGTAGGGAGGAGAACCAAGAGACAGAGACAGAACTCCAGCCACAGACTTGAGCCCAGATTCCATCCTTGATCTGCCAGCTACACCAGCCAGTAAATACTGTACTTAACTTAAGCTAGTTTAAATTGGGTTTCAGTCACTTATAGCTGAGAGAGCTCTGGGGTATATAAATGTCAAACACCATTAACAAGAACACAGCTGAAACTAATACAATGCCTTTGTGGCTTAATGATAAATGACTAATGTATGTTGCTCATATTTTCCAGAAATCTGCATTGGCCCATGCCAGTATTTTTACACAGGCTGAGTCTAAGTCATCAACATAGGAGTTACCATAGTTTGTGGAAGAATTTATATGACACCAATGCTTTAATATTTTTGATTTTGGGATTGTGGATTTGGGATACAAAATGATCCATATTTTCTTGACTCTGGAAGACTATATAATATTAGGCATAACATAACTAAATTATATAGAAAGCAGATAAATCCAGAGGCTAAATCATATGGTTATGCATAAAAAGTGTCTCCTTCCACCTCTTCTACAATATGAGAAATTTTCTTTGAGTTCAGATTCATCTTGAAGTTATTCTCATTTTCAATAACACGTCTAAAGGAAAGAAAATGCTGTTTTCCCAACATCAAGTGCATATATCCACAAAAGATAATATTTTGTTATCATCTTGTTAACTCATTTTGTATTGATACTATTACCCACTTCTATCCTACTGAACATAGAATTAAATATGAAATCTTTAAAAAAATCAGCACTTCCAAATGATATTACAGAATTTCAGAGATAGCAGACCTTTCCAAATGAAGATGATTTCACTTAAAAACAGTTCCAATTAGAGGTTATCATCTGTAATCGTATAGACTATCAGTGGTCACCTGTGGAAAAACTAAGCAATGACCAATCTTTCAAAGGCTTTCTATCATAAGTAAAAAGAAAAATAGGGCCAGAAATATGGGTCACTGGGAAAAGCACTTGCTTCCAAGCCTGACAACCTAAGTTCTGTTTCTAGAACCCTATGACAGAAGGAAATAATGGACTCATGCGAGTTGTCCTGTGTCCTCTTCACATGTGCTGAGACACAGGCATATGCATGCACACAAGCATAGGAAATTAATATTAAATTTTTAAAAAGAAAAGAAAATGTATACATTTTCAGGAACTCATAATACTGTAGTATCTTATTCACAGCACTTTGTAGTCTATATAAGTGCGTAATTACAATAGGACAATTACAAAATCCACAATAAATGGAGATCATCTCATTTATCTGTTTAAGCCATAAAACACTAGTTTGTGGTGGTAAAATAGCAGATATAGATAATGTATATTACAGATGAACTACACATCAGTATGTTTCAATACTTTGTTTAAGTAATAGTCATTAGAACTAAGGAATGTTACCTATTAAAATACATGTGGGTAATGTCAGGTGGTGGTGACACATGCCTTTAATCCCATCACTCAGGAGGCAGAGACAGGCAGATTTCTGTGAGTTCGAGACCAGCCTGTTCTACAAGAGCTAGTTCCAGGACAGACTCTAAAGCCACAGAGAAAGCCTGTCTCAAAACACATACATATATGCATATATATATATATATATATATATATATATATATATATATATATCATAGCTCAGGAATCTGTCATTCAGAACAATACTCATAAGTGAAATTCAGGTTAATTTCCATTATTATATATATTGTGCCTGCTGGAGTTTAATGTGTATGTGATTTAGTGTGCCCATTACCACTAAGTTACCCCATGCCCCCAGAAAACAACTTTGGAGAATCTAATACCAACTGTGTAATTTTAGAAACAAACGTGACATATGACTTAAATAACTTCAATGAAAGTCTCATATTAAAACATTTAAAAGTCATTATTTTTAAAAATTTTTGTGTGCATGTATGTACGTGCATGCTTATATGTCTCAGCATGTCTTTCCCAAATGTGGATGCCCACAGAGGGTGCCAGATCCCCTAGAGCTGGAGTTACACGCAGCTGTGAGCCACACATAACTTGGGTGTTGGAAGCCCATCTCTGGTCCTCTTTAATAAGAGCAAGTGACTATATATAATGCCGAGCCATCTTTTCAGTCCCTAAAGTCAGCCTAATTAATCCTGGAACACAGAGCAAATAATTTGGGTTTGCTAGCCTCATTTTATTTCTGGCTGAAATAGTACTCTAACTTATCTTTGCTAACCTATACTTTTAATTAAAATTATTTTAGTGAAATAATAATTCATATTCCTCCCACGTCTTCCGGTGGCTGCTCCAGTGAGAGGTACCTAGGTTCTACATATTCTAAGCTGGGTTGATCAAATTTTTCTTAGGTTACCTGAACTAACCCATCTGCTTCCTATACGTTCTTTTCATTTTCTTAAGCTCCAACTCCAGGGCACACAAAATATGATAATGGAAATCAGCAGTTGGGTTTCACTTATGAGTCTTACTCAAAATGCCACAGATCCACGAACCACACTGCCCATCTACATTTGAATAGTCAATTCTCCTGAGTTCTCATGACTATTGCTTGAACAAAGTGTTGAAACATATGAGGCAATGTGCAGTTCATCTGGAATATGCATTTTCTGTATCTGCTCTTTTTTGCACTACAAACAACTTTTATATTGAAAATTCTCTTCTCATTTTTCTTGTATGTGTTGATACAGTCTCACTTGCAAAGGCATTTTCTTAGGCTGTAATAAATATTAAATTTTGTTCAGTTCATGGGAATTGTAATAATACCTATAATAATATATTTTATGATGCTTGCCATTATGCAACAGATTCTTTTCAGTACATAATTCATTCTGTAGTTAATATTTACATCGATGAGAAAATTACTGAGGTTAAATGAGTTTTCTTATCTTGCAGTTGGTAAATCTGTAAAGTATAATCAGAAGCCAAATTTTTAATTCAAAATTCATAGTTATTACCTTCATAGTATAATTTGAAGGTCTAATGCTCCCATTGCATTCTACAAATGGTTTTCTTGGTGTATTAGTTAGTAGCCAAGTGATTTTGAAGAGCTGGCATGTATCTCTGAGATGGGTAACATAAGTAGCAAAAATTCAGTCTACATGTAATTGTGTGGAGTATAATTTCTGTTTGAAAGCCTAAATTTCTTATGAGTGATTAAAGGTGTGGGCTAGAAATATGCCGTTAATAATTTTGCAGAATTTTGTTGGAGCATTGTCTGCTTTATTTATCTTATTCTACCAGAGTGAATTAAAAACCTGGAAGCCTGCACATATCTGAAGTAGACTTATGGCCACATGTTTCACCCTGTACCACAAAGGACTCCCTATAAACTCAGAGCCTGTAAGGCTTATATTAGGGACCAGTCAGAAAAAAGCTTTGATGCTGCAACAAATAAAAGTCTAGTCAGGCATAGGCTTGTGGAACTTACATTGTGATGAACAGACCTAGGCTGTCTAAGTGATTGTTGTGGGTATCCAAACTACCTTACCTCCAGATTAGTTTTTTGTAAGATATGTTGCATTTTGCCCAGAGGCACAGTAGAGGCAGAAAAATAGGCAGAGTTCTAACAAACTCTTTATCTGCTCAAGCCAAAACTAATCTGAGTTGGCATCACTTAAATAAAGGGAAAAAACAATTCAGGGATTTTTAAGAGTTCAGGATCACTAATAGCAGACTTCAACATGAATTCACATACATACATACCAACACTGGCTCCATTTGCAAAATGATAAGCTATAGTTCATAACACATGTACTTGTTTGGGGTAATGCTAATATGATTTAAATCTTAAAATGTTATTCTCACAAGAAACATAACCCTAGGACAATAACCACACTACCAGGGTATCTCTTTCCATGTTTACCAGCAGGACTGATACATCTGTCCCTTGCCCTTCCATGTAGCCATAGCCTGTCAGTCTGGAACCTGATTTTGGACACAGTGCTTTACACTTGTCTTGGTGCACAGCTATGCCTCTCACTTCTTTTAACTTTCATTATCTCCATAACATAAAGAAACAACAGTTCCTACAGAACTATTAAACTGTCCAGAGCACAGCAAGGTGACTCCACCACCCAGCACAAATGATAGTGGTAGCTAAAGAGTAGCTGTGCTGGCCAATAGAGGAGTCACAAGGAAATTATGGGCAAGAGCTTTGATCTCTGTAGGACGGTCCCATCGTGGTTACATCCAGAAACTTTTTGCTTTACCCTGTAAAAATATTGAGAACAACTCCCTCCTGTAGTGGTACAGAGCTGGGGAGATTTACTGGGAAAAGTGAGCTAAGCACATTGTATTATTTTCTTGTCTTCTTTCCCAAGTTCATGAAGTACTGCGCTTTCCCCAGCAAGTTCCAAGCCTTCTCAAACAAGCTTCTTGAATTATGGTCACACGTCTCTACTCTGTTGCTCTATAAAGATAATAAAGAAACACTGTAACGTGTTAGGTTTGGACAGACTCTCCGAGAGGCAACACAGATGGCAAGGGAGAAAGACTATCAATCTAAAGCGAAAGTGATAGGAGAAAATTAAAATCAAATCTTGAGAATAAATCATTTGCTAAGGAGTAGGTAGATGACAGCGTGTGACAGTGGACTAGCAACTCCATGGAGAAGGCTCAGGATCCTGTTTCAGAACCCAAGTGCAAAGTGTCATGTGTGCCTTAGGTTAAATTAGAGCGTCTGTGGCTCCGAAAGGGAACTGCAGGGCTCTGGAATTCCTATGAACCCAGGCAGTGGTCCTTTCAGAGAGGCTGATCCAAAAGCCAGTTATAAATCTATAGTCAGTAAAAGCTTCGTATGCATTATTCGTCAGCCCAACAGCCCCAACTCAGAGCTCGCCACACCTGTGTGCAATTGTACAAAGAGAGGGAAGGGGGGAGGGAGGGAGAGAGCAAGAAACAAGGGTGGAGAGAAATAAAGAGATAATTCTCTTGTTGCTTTGGGGGTAGTTGTCATCAACATTATTGGTGCTGGTGGTGGGGAATTGAACATAGACCCACATATGCCAGGCAAACAAGTCTCCACCTATGAGTAGTCTAGCCCCTGCTTCCTGGTTCTGTTTTTATTCTTTTCAGTAAAATAAGGTTTAAGCTACAAGGCTTCGGAAAACAGGAACTCATCTATTCCTCTGTATATAACCTCAGCTGCATAGTGTGCTTGTGGCTGCTGAGAAATACTTCTCTATTATCAGATTAAATGACACACGATTTTTAAAATTCTTTGTCTAAACGATGGGAAGTATGTATGTAATGAAATACACACTAAAAGAAGGAAATACCTTTGAGTATTTTCAGAAGAAAATAATTGCCCAAACTGGCATACTCTGCTTGGCAAAGATATCTGCCTTTATTCTATTTCAAGAGGGCTTCAGCAGACACATAACAGGCCAAAATTCAATATTGTAAGAATACATAAAAATCCTTAGAATCAGCTGTTTATTTCTGTTTTTGTAAGAGCTACATTTTGGTTCTGGGAAACATTTATTAGGGCAAGTTGATAACCCTGTTCTTGATTCTGTGGCGTGTAAGTGGATGATTTCATCTGATCCGGTTGAAGTTAAGAATTTTCTGGTTCGGCAAGCTATTCATCTTGCCTAAGTGAAGCTGCTAGAAGCTTACCAGAAAACAGTTAGAAAGCAGCTATGCTGGAGCTGATGATGACATTCCAGTTGTCTGAGGAAGTGCTATTCCAGGAAGAGGGCTCCTCTGGATTCCATTTCTATCATGATGCTTGTCCCTAAAGTAGTTGAGCAGCAGGGAGCAAGATCGAAGGCCTCTTCTTGAATGGCTTCTAAAGCTTTACCTCAACTCTTTCCTTGGGGGCTTGGGGGTTTGCACATGTTAAGCAAGCATTCTATTATGGGGGCTTTATCCCCAGCCTCTTGGTACCTTAACTCTCACAGAGACAATGGCCTCTTCTACTCTATGTCAACCCGAAGCATCATCATCAGTATCACTCTCTCCAGTTATTGTAAAGAGAACCTCCATCCTTATAGCTCATGATCACTCTTTCTAGCCTCTGGCTCTACAGTCCCAAGTTCTGACCACTTGTGACCAGTTAATGTTCTAGGTCTTTCACTTTTCCACCCTGAGATAGAATTCATGCTAATACCTGACTATACCAAATGCATGTAAGGAAGGACTAGTGCAACCTCTTCTAAGTACTAATGACTCCATAAAAGTAGGTATGTCTCAAGAAGGTAAGGCAGGAAGATGGCCAAGCTATTTGAGGCTAGCCTATGCTACATAGAAGAACCAGGCAAGCCTGAGCTACAGTAGAGATCTCATCTCTAAAAATAAAAATACACCATCACTAAAACAACTAAAAAGGGAGTCAATAAAAGTATTTTAAATGTCTGAAGCACACTAGCCAAAGAAATGTATTTTTCTTGTAGTTTTAGACAATACAGTAATTTATTTATGCACGCTTTCTTTACATATTAATAGAGTCCCAAGAGATGCTAGAATGTCTTTCTGGATGGCTTTAGGACTTTAAGTTTAATGAACATCACAGAGACAACAGGCCTTGCATTTCCATACACCAAGTAATGTAAAACAGTTACTTCATCCCCAGCCTGTTAAGAGGCCAGTTGAGTCACTGCATTGCATTAACTTCCAGTCCTGGGCCTCTAGAAGGTAGTTGTAAAACTGCAAGTGTTTGGATGAGCACTTCACGGGACTTGATGACAAGAGGTTTCCATAGAAAACAATGAGTCGCACAGCTTTTACGAGGGTATCTGCCTTAGGAAGAAAGCCTGAAGACCTGGAATGAAACGTCTGTCTGTGCCAGAAAGGTGTCAGGAGGCAGACAGAAGGACAGCATGTGAAGCAGAGGAAGTTACACCACGTAAATCAATGTTTCATTTTGCTGTTTGGAAAATGGCCCTTGGCAGCACACTCACACGGTTCACAACCACGGCAAGCAGTGGAAGACCACTATGAAGCCCAGAAAGTTTTCAGAACCCTGTGTGCTTCTCGGCACATCGCTGCACGTTGGGTGTCATTGTTATGTCACTTTTTCATGGTCGAAAATGATGGAAATTTTTCCATCAATGTTTTACATGGCTGTAGAAATGGCTCAGTGGATAAGAGTGCTTTCTGCCTTCAGGAGACCAGATTTTAATTCCCAGCACCCACATCAGGTGGCTCATAACTACATGCAACTCCAGCTTCAAAAGATCTGATACCCACTTCTGACTTTCATCGTCACATTCTCACACACATGTGGCACACATAAATACAAACTAAAAATTAACTATAACTAAATACTATATAATCCCCTATGGCATATTGAACTGAGCCCTAAGTCCATGTAGGGATGCGTTCTAAAGAGTGGTGTTTACATGCTTGCCAAGCACACACTCAAAAATTCAATGATTTCCTATTTCCGATTCCATATGGGTGTATGCCCATAGAATTGTGGTGCTTTTGTAGGCTTACTAAAACAATTATAAACACACTATATAAGCATTTTATTTCTAGAGCCAAGTGATTAATGTTTGTGGGAATTGACTAAAATTATAAACAATGACACTCCTCCAATATTGTTTAATATCTGGGTTTTATGGATAAACTTTCCTCAAAGACAATTTATTTAGCTTTATTAGGAAATTTTGCTGTTATTATGTTGTGTTTTTAAATAATCATATTAGTATGTCAATGGGCAAAATGTAAGAAGACTATTAAACAGTTCATATTCGCACTGTCTTTGCTTTGGACTTTTTGCACATGTCTTCTAAATACAGATATCTCCTATTCATTCAGATTCAATGTACTTATGTAAAGAAAGACCAATTGTATGTAGACATCCATCTCTAAGAGCTAAAAAACAAAAATGGCAATAATAATATTTTAAGGGTAATTTTTTGACAAAATGTGCATTATGCGTTCTCTGAATCTGTTCCCATATAAATCTAGATCTTTTCAATTAGAACTGACAACCACAACAATAAAAGGGCAATGAAAATAATTTGCAACTATTTTTATTAGGGAATGCAATTTAAATGTGAATCAAGAAAAGTTGCTAGACTGAAAGTCCAACTCCATTTCTTTTTTGTTTGTTTGATTTTAACTAATTAAAATATTATTACATCATTGTGTTAGAGTTTCTGTTACTGTGAAGAGATACCATGACCATGGCAACTCTTATAAAGGAAAAACATTTAATTAGGGTTGCTTACATTTTCAGAGGCATAGTCCATTATCATCATGGTATGACATGGCATTGTGCAGGAAGACATGGTGCTGGAGAAGCAGCTGACAGTACTTACATCTTGACTTACATCTTGATGTCCTGCAGGCAACAGGACGTCAACTCAGACACTGGCAATGGCTTCAGCATATGTGAAATCTTGGAGCCTGCTTCCACAATGACACACTTCCTCTAATAAGACCACACCTACTCCAACAAGACCATACCTCCTAACAGTTCCACTCTACTGGGTGGGGGGGGCATTTTCTTTCAAACTACCACAATTTACTTCCCACTTTTCCTTTCCTTGTTCTAACCCCTCTCATGTTATCTCCCACACACATTCCTCTTAAATTCATGACAGTTTTTCTTTGATTATTATTGTTACATATAATGTATAAACACAATATATAACCTTATGAGTCATTAAGTATACCTCATGTGTATATGATATCAGGACTGACCATCTTCTAACAGATAACCAAATCAAAGGTTTATCCCTGACACAGGATAATTCTCCCTCTCTCTTCTCTCAGCAGCCATTAGTTGTCTGTAGCTCTTAGATCTCTCCTTTCCACATTATTGTATCTATTGGCTTTATAATTGTATCTTGTTTTAGAAGCCATATTGTTGAGGAATCAGGGGTGTAGGCAGCATGGCAGGATATTAGCTAAACTAGCTGGTCAGTAAGTCCCAGGGATCATGTCTCTCCCCCCTCAGGCTGGTATTACAAGAGTATACCACCTGATTTTTACTTGGGTGCTTAGGTTCCAAACTCAATCCTCAATTTTTCACAGAGAACACTATCTTGACTGAGTCATCTCCCTAGCCCCCAAGTACTGGTTTTTTATATAATATGTATTACTGATGTGATGTCAGTATCTACAAAAGAAAAGTCATACCAATAAAAAGCATAAACCAGAGATCACACAGAGACACAAAAGTGACTGATTAATCACATGGTGAAAATATAACAACTGGGTTCATTTTTCTAAATCATAAGCATTTGTCACAAAAGCACCTTTTTCCCAGACCACCAAACCACTTCAGGACATTTATTCTTGTCCTTAAATACAGTTAAGATAAATTGACTTACTGTTGTTCCTAAACATACCCTAATGTTTCCCATACCATACAAGTAAGTAGTTTTAATTCTTAATTTCTGCATTAAAATGTCAATAACTTCTGGAAAGCAAAAGGCCAAGAATCAAAGCATCTCTCAAGTGATACAAGTTACTAAGAATTTTCTAGAACTGAATAAGCAAAATTATGCCCAGAGAAAAAAGACACATGTAAAGCTAATGATGAGGATAAATTCTTACGTTCTGTGAAGAGATGGGGATAATGGTATTTCTATTTGAAATCAGAATATATCATAAAATTTTCCATTCCTGAAACTAAAATGCCTTTGGGATCTCTCAAAAGAGCAAGGTTGGATCCAGCCCCTTCTCTTCTGGGCATGTGCCATTTTTTTTTCCTGAAAGACCTTAGTAAGTATCTCCATCTTTCTTGAGGTTTCTTTCTTGGAAGAGTATCAGTTCAACCTCAGGCTTACCTTGTGTATGTCACATTCCAAGGAAGATTGCATTGCTAACCACATCAACTCATGGCACGCATGCAAAGCTCGCTTGCCATTCAGCCCTGGATCTCTGTCTTAAAAATCAATACCTTAGGGATATTTTGAAGGGAAAGCTTGTCAAACGCATGGAAAGGTCTTCAGTTTCCATCCAGGGACCACAAACGTGGGAATGCATTTACATGAATTTGAAAAGAAAATATTGTCACACAAACACAGACACTGACATTTCAAATGGAAAAGTTAACAGAGATAAAGTTAGTGCTGCTGACATCATTTGTGAGGAAATAAGAACCACACAGTCTTTTCTGTTTACCCCTCAGTAGAATCATCTGTCTCCTTTATCTCACCTCACAGGATAAACTTCATCCTTCCTGTGTTAATCAGATTTTCTTTTTGTTGCTGTGATAAAAGACTTGGGAAAAACAATATAATGGGATTATTTGGGCTCATAAATGGAAATCATGTATGGCTGGCTCTATTGTTTTAAGCCTGAGGTGAGGTAGAATATCATGGAGATAGAATAGGTTCTATGGAAGAGGGGGCTTTTTGCCTCATTGCATCTAGCAAACAGAGATAGGGAGAGGGAGTTAGAAAGGGGACATGCTCTGTCCTTTCATCCATGGAGGGCGCCACCCTCCCTGGGGAATGGTGTGGGGATTGGGGGGCTGAGGGGGCTGATGGAGGAACAAGGGAGGAAGGGTGGGAGAGGGAGCAGGGATTGACATGTGAAGCAAGCATGATTCTAATTTAAATAAAAACATATTAAGAAAGAAAGAAAGAAAGAAAGAAAGAAAGAAAGAAAGAAAGAAAGAAAGAAAGAAAGAAAAGAAAGAAGGAAGGAAAGGGAACAGGGACAAGAGACCCCCTTCCCAGCAAACCTTCAGTTAACTAATTCCTCCAACCAGGAAAGATCCTCCATCCTTTACTAATAATCCCATCAACTAGCAACAAACCATTTGCCATGTAGTCAACAGGAGAGATTTCAGATACATACAATACCACTTCCAAGCCTCTGCTACCTCCTGGATATATACTCAGCCACTGCTTTCCCTCTTGCTAAGTACAAAGCTAGACTACAACTTTTACACTTCTTGTGCTTTTGTACTTTTTGGGTTTGGGGATGGTAGTGTAGTTTGATTTCTACATAGAGGTTGCTACAATAGATATCTACTTTCTTTGTTCTTTTCTTCTCTTTAAGTTCAAATAGATGAGACCAAGCTGCCGACCCACAGTCTAGAAGGATCTTATGATAGTATAAAATCCATATCTATCTAACCTGCACTGAAATTTTATAGAAGAAAAGGATCTTTATTGTGTTGTTTTTCTGGTTTTAGATTGTTTGTTACAGTATATATGCGATACTAATGAACTACCCTTCTTTTTTTGCCTCAAATTTCTCTTTGCTTCACCATACACAAAATTTCTATCCAACACCAAGCTAAAAGTATATGTGGGAATTGGACTTTGAGTAAAATGACAAGAAAATACTATCCACAAATTGAGAAAATGTCCTCAGCCATCATTTGCTGCTTAAACACCCAAGATAGTGTGACCATCAGGTCATATCACAGACAAGTAATCCTTTACTCTTTGAACATCTAAAACATTTTTTCCATTGTGAAATTGTCAGCCATGGCCAAGCCAGTAGGAACTTTACAAAGTGTTTCTCAGCTGGAGTTCCTCTTTGCATCTTTCTTACTCATGACTCATCGAACGGCCATCCTAAAGCTATTTCCTCCTTTGCTACTATAATTCACTTGTGAGAACAGAGGCATTCTTATAGTAGGATGTTGACTTTGGAGATGCACAGAGAGCATACTGGATGAGATCATTTTGTGTGGAACTTACATAACCATGATTTCAGAATCACCAAAATGTTAAATCATGTTAGGCCACTACTTTGGATCTTGATAGAAGTGTACAGCACTCTACAGGATAACAGTCAATTCCACAAACCAGAGATAAGTGAGGAAAGAAGGAAACCCAAGTAGCCAAGTGAATTAGTCTTATCTTGTAGCTATTAGAGAGTTTCCCACAAGTAACCTTTGGGAGCAGTCTGCTACAAATCTTTGGCGATTAAAAAACACAGGGAACTCATTAGAAATTCAAGCCCTGTTTGACACATTGGAATTTTCAGCCATTGTTTCTAACTGCAAAAGCATGAAATAATAAACTTGGATGTTCTGAATGTGGCCTTTGGAACTTTCTGTGTTGATGCTATCATGAGCACACTTATTAAAAGTGAAATGGAAGATGAATAGTTTACAGGGTAAAGAAATATTTTCCATCTTCACAATCTATGGTTTCAAGGTTCCCTTAAGACCTTAAAATGAAGTCTACTTGGTGGTCTCAACTCTAACCCCTGGAGAATGTATTCCACTTCTCCAACACAGAACACCTGATTCTGCAGAATTTGACACTTTTTGCAGCCTCCACACAGAAGAACTGGGGGACCTGACATGCATGGAAATTAAATTATCTTCTACCCCAGAGATATGCTGTCCTCCCAGGTCAGGGTTACATGGAGGTCAAGGGAAGAGCTCACATTTCAACCAAGTCTGCCCTAGATGTGAATCAACAGACAGCCTAGCCTTCTGGGTTTTGACATGATGCTACTTCTTATATGATTCACTGAAGTATGAATGAATAAAAATATCAGGTCAATCAACTTAAAAATATTTTGTGTTGTCAAATTAGGTGATTATCTCCAAAGCCTGGAGTTTCCTCTAAATAGTGACTTTGCCAGAAGTTTACAGATGAGGGAAGAAGTCAGAGACCATCGTGGAGTCTACCTGTTTTAGAAATGTTCAACCCTTACTATTTCAAAACCTTCCCATAAACTTGGGAGTCTCGCACTCAGCTCATCGGTATGTACCATGCCATATAATACCAAGTGGCTTAGAAGCAGTTAAAACAGAAAGAGCTAGGACTCATCCTCAGCATATTCATAAAAATGCAGAAACACTTCAGAAGTGACATACACATTTTCTGATAAGGATTAATCACTAGTTTTCATGGATACCATTTCATTGAATCAATGTAGCAGACTTACTTAAATCCCATCCATAGTCTAAGAGAACACCCACTGCTAACAGTGGTAAAGTAGACTAGATTCCTTTTGTCCCTAGGCTCAGTTCCTTCTCTGCTGGCATATTCTACTACCCAAAAGACAATAACGATAAACTTTCAGCCAAATCAGGAAAGTTAAAAACATATGCAACCCTTAGCCCAACCAAATGCATTCATCTCATTTAGGATATGTGCCTTTCCCACACTTGGGCAAGCCTCCAAGCATTTAATGAATTTTGTGCAATTTTTGGATAAGAAAATGTGTGTTTGTTTCAAAGCCTCTGAAGACACCCAAATCTCTGAGTGCAGAAAATGTGAAACTGCTTTAAATTCCTCCTCTTTTCTGTCTCTTGCACTGTACGATGCAGCTCCTCATCTTATATAAGAGAACAAGCTTTTCTTCATTTCTGTCATTTACAGAAATGGACCCACAGTGTGACGGAAGGTCACTAGATCACAAACTCTCTGCTGTCTTAAGAGGAACAGCAGATAAATAAGATTAGGTCTGATTCTTCAGATTTCGAGCTACCATCTCAATTAGTGTGCACGTTTCATTAAACCTTGCAACCAACCCCACAGTCTTTGATCAACTGTACTCACATTTAAGCACCATGTGCTACATCTGTGAGACTTCCTGTCACAGAAGTTTTGTGAAAAATATACATGACTGTGCAGCCTTCTCACTTTCAGACTCAGAGAGAAAACCCTCCTAAGGATAAGAAATACAAGCAAATGCAGAGTCTTTCCCAAACGGATTAACAAAAGCAATGAAAGACAGTGTGTCCCCATTACCACTCACAACTGCCTAATTTTCATCAAATTACTCATCTTTTCATTATTAAACACGGAAAATAAGACTTTAACCAGTGGATGTATAACACACACACACACACAAATATATAATGCATAAGAATTAATTTTCTAAATTATCAAATCACTTGAAAAAACATATTTCAAATGGAATTTCCAAATAAACTATTTCAAAGATGTCTGCCCATGACAATCTGTTCTTCAGTGGGTCTAGGTCCCCAGACTATTTTAACTCACTATAGAACATCGTTATCCCTGTGTCCTCTCAGACTTAGATCTCTTTGCCCAGATGTTTACAAAGACGTACATAAAGTCCCGTTTTTTTCTGGTTAAAACTGCAAAATCATCTAGAAAGACAGCAGAAGTTCCCCACAGGTATATCAGGTAGGCACCTCAGAAACAAGTTGGGGAACCACAATAGCCTGCTAGACATGAGGAACTGGGCAGAATGGCGCACTCAGGCTCCTGGCCTCAGCTGACATCATCTGGGGACAGTTTTACTGACACTCATCTGATATTATCAATGAAAGCAAAACCACAGAAAGTTCCCATTACCAAGAGAAAAATACACATAACCAACCAGAGTGTGTTACTCTATTTATTTTCATTTAGAAGTAATAACAAGTACTATGTGTTGATAATAAAAAACATGGAGAAAAAGTCACTTCCCTCCAATACCACAGCCAGCACATTTCTACACACTAATAGACAATGTCTGAGTCCATTACAGTTGTTACAATGAAATACCACAAACTCCGTAATTTATGAGCAACAAAAATTCATTTCCCATAGTTCAGGGAACTGGGAAGTTCAAAATCAAGATGCTGGCAAATGTGATGTCTGAGTAGAACACCTTTCCTCATCTGTAACTTGTATCTCTTCACAACATCTACTCATGGAAGAAACGACAAGGTAGATTCTCCCCAATAAAAAGTTATCAACAAGAAGATATTAATAAAAAGCAACTCAATCAAAAGGCATTGATTCCATTAATGGGTCTTGACCTTCACTGCTTATTCCCAAAAGGTCCTGCAAATACCATCACCTAGAGAGCTCGGGTTTCAATATAAAAATTTGAGGGAGAAAAAATTCAAGCCAAAGTATTTGATAAAATTAATACTCAAATTTTATATAGCACTTAAAAGCAGGTCTCTAATTTCTAAATCACATAGCCCATGCAAAAACTGTTTCCATGAAATTTACTTTAAACTGGACAATGCATCTTAGAAATGTTTTTAAGAGAATGGTGGGGTAAAATACCAAGTGATTTGGGGATATGATATCTATTAGATAATGTATTGCTGGTTTATTGTGTCCCCAGGTTTTGATAGTATGTTAGAAATGGAGTAGAGAATGGATAAGTATTTCTCTTTCAAAATCCAAGGCAAAGTTGAGCAAGAACAAAGTGAAGCATATGGTTTTTGCCTAAGGGAGAGCCAGATACAAGAAAGAAATGACAGCATCAACTTATCCTCCTATGGTTTATTGCAAGACAAAAGGAATTATTTATGAGAAATGGTAAAGAGGGCATGGAAAAAGGAAAGAATAATTAAGACCATATAATAATTTGCATTCTCTCAGACTATAAAAGTAAGTTTGCTGTGTGATGACATACATACCCACTGAAAAAGGCCATGCCATATAGCTGAGGCCAGAACCCCAAATCATAAAACAGACAGAAGACAAAGATTTTGGAAGAACATAGGGGAATTTTTCATGTTCATTATTTCCTGATGCCAAAAAATGAAAGTTTGAGCAGCATCCTTAGTGTATCACAACCATGCGTGACCCACAAACAGACTTACTACTCGTCTAGTTTTGAATTTCATGTCTCCTTGAGGATACAAAGGAGAAAGTACATTTTCTCTCCAGATTAAATTGCTTTAAGCAAACTAGAATGTGCCCAGAGACTCTACAAGCTGTTGTTGACTAGCACTGTGATAAACTGTAACCCAGCCAGCAGCTGGTTTTCATGGAATTGCTTTGCTGAGCATTGAAATGATGGGAGTGAATTATCTGTGGCTTCTCTATGGAGTGCATCTAGAAGAGTGTAGGATTACAGAAAACAATGCTCTCACACTGAAAATATCTGCTGTTCTTGTTTTGTGCGTTCAGTCAAACACACTGGCTAGAGCAGGTGTAACGTGGTAGTAGACATATTATCTGGATATTCCTGGAATGGATGACAGTGAAGACAATGGGAGTGCATAAAAGGAACATGTGAAGTTTCTGTTTCAAAATACATTATGTTCAAGAAGTGTGTGAGAGCCAAAGACTCTGACTTTTAACTGGGAAGGATGCACTAAAATGAACGCAGCTGCCTAATGTGCACTTGCCGAGGTGACAGTAAGGATTGGCAGTCTCATGAGGGGATTTTGTTGAAAACGATGCTGTTTCCTTCACTCAAGATGCTGGTGCCCGTATCCCATCTGATTTTCTGTCAAAATCGGTCCATCATAACACATAAGAAAAAAATATCACTCCTTTTCCTGTAAAACAAGAGTTTTACTCCAATAAAACACTGTCCAATGTCACCGGTTAGAGACTTGAGATAGATAGCACACGCTTACTAAAAAGAAAGCTGAATTTGTTAAAGATTCCCATTCATGTCTCATCTGGCCTCAGGAAACTCCTCATTCAGGCCATTGAGTAAAAACATCTTGTTCAAATACAGAGGCCCCCAGGCTTCTCTCTGACTCAGTCACTTCAGCAGCTCCTGCCTGAAAGTAAGTGTGTTGAGGGCCATAGGTCAAATGACTTGTTACATGCTTTGCACCATTCATTTTCATCCCTTGCTGCATGAAGATGGATGGCATATCAGAACACCTGACAACAAAGCCTTCCATTTCTAAATGTGGGCAGCAGATTTAAGTTCAGAAGTAATACAAGCATCAAATCTCATAGAAATGTATAGCAAACAAGAAGCCACATCTAACTACTGCTTTCTCTCTAACTTGGGTTCTAGAGCTTTGTTTATCATTCATTGTACAGGACAAATGATATTTTGCAATTGTTTAGCAGTTCATTTTAAACATTTTATGTGATTAATACATACAAATAACTGATTGTGTAGGTAATGATATTCTTGCTTATATAGCAAAATGGAATCTTAGAAGGGTTCTTAGTAACAGGGAGCTTTTCAGAAAAGGCTTGAGCTAACCCCACACTTTCCCTCTTTTGGAGATAGATTTGTCATCTAAGTCACTCAGTCACCACATAAATGTGTGAAAGCCACAATAATTGAGAAGATTAATTTGAGACAACAATAATTTCTGAAACTAGCTGTTAAAAATGTTTTTGTAACACACTAAATCCACAAATGATTTGACTTTTAAATGTTGGACTCTCTTTATCTTTCCTGAAGTCCCCCAGGTTGAATCCTGCAGAATGTCCCAGAACCTGAAATAAGATCTTTCTCACTGAGTGGGAACCAGAGTATAGGAATGAGAAATGAGGCCTTTTGTTGAGACAAGAGTTCACAGAGCTTTTGTGAGCCTCTGGGGATAATCTGGCTCTTAGCATTAAAACATACAATAAAAAGAATTGAACTTTCTAGAAGACAGTTAGCAGGTTCCTTTATATGTTTATTGGAGACACAAAAAAAGTTTAAATTTCCATTCACTAAGTCTAAACTAGAGCATAAGTGCATACTGTCAGGAGAAAATGAGATTGCCATCTAAAAGCAAACAAACAAAAAATGCCTCATGACCAAACAAAACATCTTGTAACTTATAATTATTTGTACCTCTTATGACAAAGCTTTCTGGTATTCTATGCTTGGGTGTATATTTATTAAATGTGTGAAATAATGACTGATTTTTGAAGAACAGTTGACAGTCTTCAAGATGGCGTTTGTTACATTTAGATTGTTAGAGGCTTGACCAACAATATGGCACTATTGGGTGATAAAGGACTCACTAAAACACTGGTTTTCAATCTGTGTATCAAGACCCTTTTGGGGAGTTAAACGATCCCTTCACAAGGGTCACCTAAGGCAGCCTGTATACCAGATATATACATTATGATCTGTAACAGTAGCAAAATTACAGTTATAAAGTAGCAACAAAAAGTATTTTATAGTTGGGAGGGGGGTCACTACAACATAAGGAACTATTAAAGGGTCTCAGCATTAGGAAGGTAGAGAACCACTGCTTTAAGAGGTTGAACCTAGTAAGGTCTTGAGACCATTGAGGGCTTGTCATTGAAAGGTAATTAAGCAACTGGTGAATAGGGCCCACTTGCTCTGATGTCTTATACCTGATTTCAGTAAAACAAGATCCTGAAGCACAGGGTACCCAGCCATTCTCAGAGTCATCACATGATGGTATTGTGAGTAGTCCCAAATGCTGAAATCCTTCTCACGATCTCTTTTTTGGCAACACAGCTTTTTGGTGAGACAAAGCCTACTCGACAGATGGTCCTAAATGGGAATTATGTGATCTCTGGCCTTTGTGTGCTAGAAAGCAGTTTTTTGGAAAAAAACGGTGTCTTCTGTAATCCATCATGAAATGATCTTTCAATCTCTCTGCTATGACTCCAGTTTTTCTCGCACCAACATAAATGTGCTTCAGATCATGTGAGTCCCAGTTCAGATGAAATTCTGTGTTTGGAAACCTACCAGCCATTGCCAGCTGGAACAAAGCCTCCGTGTATTAACACACATATCTAACATCCAGACCCAGATATGGGATGAGATCTTTGTTGAACATGGATCATGTGTGTGAATGTAGCAGATGTGAAAGTGTTCCCGCCAGATCTACATTGCAGGCAGGGAGATCCGGAAGGCTCACTATGACTTTCTTTGTTGAGAGCTCTGCAGGCCACCGGGTCATCTACAGCACCAATTAGCACTAAACAGGTCATGTGTGCTAACACAGGGGTTTTGGTTTTAAGTAACCACATCCCTGAACAAACAGCTACCACATGTTTCTCCACCATGTTTATGCAGGTAACAAATTAAAGAAGAAACATTTTGATGGGTTACAAACAAGCAAATTTTAAAACCACCCTTTGTCACTTGAATCACAGTTTGGTATAGCAAAGATTTCATTTCTGTTTGGGCTTTGAGTTCACAATCTTGAAGGAGTGAAATTGTCAATGTGCAAGTCGCTTAATTAGTTCAAATACGATTCTTAAGTCTCTCTTTGTTTCGAATAGCACAGTGAATGATGTGTTTGCAATTGGCACCAAAAGCTCTCTTTCCCTGAGCTAAGTGGATGCTGATACCAGAACTGCTGTGTTTACTTTGCACCTGAATTCCACTGTGGTGAGTACTGGGGAGATTCATATTCCAAGAGAGGATTCCAAATGGCCTTCTGGCAAGTGACAAAGAATACAAATGTAGTTCATTTTTATATTAATTTATAGGCAGCCTTGTCCCAAGCCCCTTGGGCATCCTAGCAAAATTGAAAAAAAAAAAGAAAAGAAAAGCAACTACAAACACTTCTTCCAAGAGAAACATATCCCAATAAAACCAAGATCGGGAGCTCAAAATAAACGGTGCTATAATGAAAAACAAAAGACAACAAAGGGAAAACCAAGATTTGTATTACTCAGAGCCCTTGAGGCTGAAGATATGAGTGATTAACAGTTGCAAAGCATTTTGGAACTCTAAGTTTCCTTTCAGTGCAAGTGCTGTGAGTTTATAACAGAGAATCACAAAAGATACCCTTCTCACCCTAACCACAACCAGCACAGGAACTGCATCTCTGCAAGCTATGTCTCATGACTGAGATGGTGTTCAAGGAAGCATATACACTGTTTGATGTATATCATATATTTTCAAAATAATTTACATAAGCGAGTAGATCTATTCTCATGAAGTCCTGAACAATTTATTCTTTAATACAAGGAAACTGCTAGACTTAAAAAGAGAAACTAGGAGGCTAGACAGGCAGATCAAGATTAAAAATATGCAGTGTTCTTGCAGAGAACCTGAATTCAGACCCCAGCACCCACATCAGGTGGCACACAACAAACTTTAACTTGAGCTCAACCACACACATGCTTCTGTAGATGCCTACACGCATGTGCACAGACACACATATAGGCATAAATATTTTAAAAGCAAACTGGAAAGAAAAATAATGATATTAAATGAAGAGAAGAGTTTTAAAAATAGGAAACAGTTAATCAACTAGATGCATTATAGACTTCTCTGTCAGTGAAGACTGCAGAGAGGCTTTTCATAGGGATGCTTCAAGTGTATGAGGCATCTTTGTCTCAGAATATGTACATATGGAATCCTTCAGTCAAATTCAATTCTTGATGCTAATTAACATCTGGATTTTAAATACACAGATCCTCCTTAAGAGAAATAAAAGGGAAGGAAGAAACATAAAACAAACTGCATAACATTGTTGATGTATAATGATTCTGTCTCCCCACATTTGTGAGCTCTCAGACTAAGAAATCAACACTTGACCCATAAATTGTTGAGACTTCAGTGCAGGACAACCGTCAACACCCCACAACCATGTGAAAACCATGCAGCAATGTTTCTAACAAGCTTAACTTCATTTGAATACCTTAAATTTCAGTGTGAAATAAAAAGAAAATAATATTCCTAATACAGTATCATCAGATCAGGATCAAGTTTATAACAGGATCAAGGTTATAACTGAATGGATATGGAGTTTCTGCAGAATCCAGAAAAAACAAATTGAAATTTTTTCATTAAAATTAAGCTACAATGTATTTTATATAAAATTCAACTATACTGATTTTTTTTTACCTCAAACGGTCACAGCAACATGGGATCTTTCTGCATCTCAGTAACATTGAATGCATCATAATTTTGCCAATTGGTGACTTCCCTGTAGAATTAAAAAAACATTTCCTTTGCAGTATTAATAAATTTATTTACAGATGAAAACAAATCTTTGTTCTCAGACTTTATAAATTCATCTTTTCAAGATATTTTAATTTGTGACTTAGAAGCAACCATTTTTAGTAGCTATGAAATAATTCTCAATGGGCATAAAAGAAAGAAAAAAATCTTCTAACAGCCTAGTATGATAAAATTCTGTTAACATTCAATTAGATCTGATTCAGTTTGTTGTTATTGTTCAGTATGTGACATGAAAATAATGAGTAGACAAACCTCCACAAGGCACCACAGAAGGTTGACCAGTTGAGCATTTAAAACTCTTCACTGATCACTGGCATTCACAGTAGATCTGTAGACCTTGAGCAGTTTACAAATCACTCAACTGTTATTTTGGAATTTTGCTAATTCACAAAAATGAGAACATTGCCAAGCTCCTTTAAAGACACAACTGAAACTCCAAATGATTTTTGACAACTCAAAACAATAACAAATACTTGCCGGGAACGTGATGGGGAGAGAAAAGCAAACACCTGTCCCGTCCTCAGGATGGAGGAACACGGAGCACGGGTTTGCCACGGAGGTTGAGAGGAGCCATGAGTCATAAACCGAACATGAGTCAGCAGCACATGGCTATCATTTTACAGCCAGCAAGATAGAGGAATGCACTAACAAGAGCGTAACAGGCCAGAGCCATAAAGCAGCTGCCCCCCTGAGCATTGGTCGGGCGTTTGTTCGCATCCTCCATCCAGTATGAGATCCAGAAAGTAAAGGATAGGGGATGTTGGAAAGGAATGAGAGAAAAGCAACAGAAAAGATGAAAAGTTGGAATCAAAGGGCCCATGAGGGATGGGAACTCATAAAGAAGCATGTGCAGAGGGCAGATTCCCTACATGCTGAATGTTTTCCAGAAACTCGGCATTGATTGAGGAGATCCTGACAGTCTCTTGGGTCCCTTGAAGGCTGTTAATGACAATGGATTAAAACTCTTTAAGTTGGTGATGGCTACGTAAGAAGGGAAGGAATACCAGCTGCAAATCTGTCAGTTTGTTAACAGTAAAAGAAAGTTCCATATCTCCATCTACAAAATTACTATTACTAAGTATCTCAAACTTTAGTTTCCTCTGTCAAAATGTTTTTCTTCTCATAGCCCTCTGCCTTATTTAGTGGTGTAGCTATAGAATCCAGTTACTTAAGACAGTGTGAGCCATCTTTGATTTTTTCTCCATCTTCCTTTTCAGTCATACTCAATTAGTCATGAAGTCCAATTGATTCTAATCACTGATTTTTGAGTCAACCCCTACCTCTCCATTCTCCTGTAATCCTCGTCACCTCCTTGCCATCTCTGTAATTCCTACGTGCACACTCTAACCCTAGCTTATTACTCACATTTTTTCTGAAGAACAAAATTTAATGATGACTATTCTCTGATTTAAGACTTCAGTTGGCTTTGTGTACCTTAAGGAACCAAATCAAAGCTTTGTAGCATGACGTGCATAAACCTCCGTGGCCCTAAACTAGCTGCTGGCCTTAGTCCTTCCACATCCCTTCCAAATACTCTGTATTCTAGACACAGTGAAAATAATCACCGTTTCCTGGCTGCTCTGGTATCCTTTCGTGCTTCACACTATGACAGAGGATTATTTTTTGTTCCTTCTGGCCCTCCTCTCTCTTTTCCATCTCTTGAATTCCTAGGCATTCCCTTTGGTTTCTCAAAATTCACATCAGATGTTGCATCTCCACAAGAATACCCATAAAACTCATTTACCCAAATCAGGTTACATTCCACGTTGCATTTGTCTATGAGGTTTCTCACCACTGAAACTGTGAGGCACTTAGGAAAATAAAGTACATTATTTGCTCTAGTTATACTTTTGTAGTATCAGTACCTACATCAGTGCACACACACATGGTGACGGCAAATGTTACATCAGTAATAACAATGCTTATGAAACTTATGTGGTGCTTACCTTAGGAATGAGATAGAAAGGAAGAGGGGAGGAGAGGGAGAGCGAGAGAGAGATTGAGTGAGACAGGTTCCTTCATAAACACTGGCCAGAATTATAGTTCTGCTTGTCAGCTAACCCAAAGAAACAGATGCTTTTTAAGCCATTTACCTACAGGGAAATAAACTATATCAGTCCTAAGTTTTCTCATAATATGCAAAGATACCTCTATCAGTAGCTATCCCATCATAGAGAAACTACATATACAGCCAGATAAAAATCAATTCATTCATCAAAATCCAAAATTAAGGATGGGACAGAGCTCAGTTGTGCAGTACTTATCAGACATTTACAATACTCTGGATTTAATGTCTCGCAATGTACGCACGCACACACACACACACACGTGCGCGCACACACACACACACCAAAGGAACTCTTTTAAAGTATATCATACAAGAATAAACGTCTTCAAAGGGCTGGGAAATGGCTCAGCTGATAAATCTTTACTGCACAAGTGTGAGAATTGAAGTGCAGATCCCTAGAACCTATACAAAGCTCAATATGGCAGCCCACATTCATAATCCCAGCACACCTACCGCAAGATGGGAGACAGAGACGGGACAATCCCTTAAATCTCACTGGCCAGCTAGCTTGGTATAGTCATTGCCTTAATCACCGTGCTATTGATATAAACAGACACCATGACCAAGGAACCGTTATGCAGGAAAGAATTTAATTAGGTGCTTACTTACAGTCTCATAGGTTGAGCTCGTTATCACCGTGGTAGGGAGCATGGCCATCATGCAGGCAAGTGTTGGAGCAGTAGCTGAGAGCTATATCTTTATCTGTTGGTAGAACTCAGTGATGGCAAGTTTTGAAACCTCATAACTCACACTCCCCAATAACACACTCTGTGCAACAAAGCCACATCTCCTAATGCTTCTAATTCTTTCAAATAGTGTCATTCCCTTGTTGACTACGCATTCAAGTATATGCAATTATGGGGGCCATTCTTATTCAAACCACCATAGCCATGAATAATCAGAGTTTCTCAAAATAAGATAGAAGGAAATTACTGACACCTGAGGTTGTCATCCGACCTCCACATACATGCTGTGACACATGTGTACCTGCTCACACACATAAATACACACATACTTACTACACACATAAAAGATAATAAATGCATTAACTTAATGAAATAGAATGTTTGTAATAACCATGCCTCCTTAATTTCTTACCAGCCTCACTTATAAGTACTGAAATTTCTTTTTAAAAAATCTACCATGTATGTAAAAAGTCTGGATCTATTATTACTTCCTAATTACAAGCTGACTAACTTTACATGTTTATATATTTGACCCATATTTATATATTTTCAGCTAGAAAACAATCTCTGTAGATAAGTTTCTAAAAGCCAAAATGAGTTCCTTTCTGTATGCACACCTCCCTTGCAGACAACATCCAGATAATATTTTGTACTTATTGAAATAAATACTATGTTTCTAAGTCTGTTTACAAATAATGGTGCTTTAATTTTAGAATTAACCAAGCCAATTCTACTCATTAGGAGTTTATTTAACTACAGTGAAGTGAAAATATTCTATGTGCATGTTGATGACTTCTGAAGAATACATATATCTATCACACTATACTAAAACAAATTTTAGAAGAAAGACATCTGGGCCATTCTAGACATTTCCCTCAGGATCTTCCCTATCAGTTTAGGAATCCATGGTTTGGATATCTATCACAACGAATTAATTGTGGTTTTCTCTGAATTTCATATAAATGCACTTTTTGAGGCTAAAGAGATACTTCATTGATAAAGAGAACTTGTTTCTCATGCAGAGAACCTGGGTTTAGTTTTTGGCACCCACATGATGCCTTACAATCACGTATAAGTCTAGTTCCAAGGGATCTGATACCATCTTGGTGGTGCACATGCATACATGCAAGTGAAATACCCATATACAAATGATCAAATTTAAATTTTTAAATAAAAAATGTACTTTGTCATAACTGTATCAATTTCCTCTGCTAATATTTTTATATTTGTTTGCATCATTTGTTCATTCTTCATTTCTTTGTGATATATTATTTGATGGTACAGATTAATTTTGTTAATCTCTTATGGATATATCTATATAGATACACACACACACACACTTTCAGTTGCTGGCTATTAAAACAATGCTATATCTTTTTTAGACCAACCTGCATCACACTAGATCTTATATATAAAAACAAACCAACAAAAATCTGTGAATTACCAATGCACTATTGCTACTTAAAGTTAACTTAAGCACGAGTGGTGGTTTGAAAGAAAATGGCTCCCAAAGGGAGTGTGTGGCCTTGTTAAAGGAAATGTGTCCCTGTGGGGATTGGCTTTGAGATCTTTTTCTCAAGCTTCACTCAGTGTGACATTCTGTCAACTTCCTGATGTCTTCTGGTTAAAATGCAGCCAGCACTATATCTGCCCTCATGCCACTCTGCTCCTAATCATGATGATAATGGACCAAACCAATGGAACTATAAGCTGCTACCTCAATTAACGGTTTTCTTTGTAAGAGTTGCCATGGTGGTGGTGTCTTTTCACAGCAATAGAAACCCTAACTAAGACATCAAGTAATAACTTTGTAGCGTGTAGTCTTCCTGCCAGCTTGATTCCAGTGTGACATTAGTCCCAAATGAACACACAGGAGGTTATATTAATTATTAAGCTGTTGGGCTGTTAGGTTGATTTCTTACTGGCTATCTCTGACTTAAATATTTAACCCATAATTGTTAATCTAAGTATTTCTCTTACCAAAGAAAAGGGTCTAGACCTCTTACTCCTATGGTGGCTATATCGTGTCTGACTCTGCCTCTCTTTCCCAGAATCCCCCTTGACTCCTAGTCCCACCTATCTTGCTTCCCTATTGGCCAACAGTGCTTTATTTCAGAACCAATAAGAGACAGATTTAAGCGAGCCACGTGAGTCTTTGCTTGTTGCTACCAAAACAGCGCCCACCTGAGAAAAATGCTGCTACCAAAAAGCCGTGATTCTCTCTGTTCTTTTGTTTCTAAAATCCCTTTTAAGCTTTTATCATTCTACGTGGAAATTCATATGCCACTTCTTACACCATTTTTAGAGTGTAGTTAACTTCACTGAAAATCCTTTCTAATATATATGGCTACTAGAATCTTTCACCATAGAGAGCAAGCTAGGAGTGGAATGTTCCCAGTCATCTTTGTCACAATGTCCTTCTTCTCTAACACCTCAGATGGAAGCAAATATTAAAAAAGAAGTTGAGCTAGGAGTAGAGTGAGGTTTCTGTCCTGCCTGGCCCCGCAGCCAATTAGTCCCAAATAAACACACAAAGACTTATATTAATTATTATATTAATTTATACTAGCTGTTGGCTGGTGGTGGCTTACACTTCTTATTGGCTAGCTCTATCTTAATTATTTACCCATTTCTATTAAATCTATATGTTTTCATGTGGTCTTGGCTTGGCTTTCCGGACAATGCCCAAACCTGTTACTCCTTTGGCAGCTATATGGTTTCTTCTAGAGGCTTCTCTCTGCCTTCCTCTCCCCAGCCTTCTCCTGGTCTGGTCGCCCTGCCTATCCTTTCTGCCTGGCTACTGGCCAAACAGTGTTCTATTCATCCTCCAATAAGAGAAACCTATATGCAGAAGGTCATCCCCCATCAGCTAGGGATGTAGCTCAGTAGTAGATTGCTTGCCTAGTATGTGACAGGTCTTGGGTTCAACCCCCAGTACCAGAACAGTCTAAGCAGCAAAGCCTATTTGAATTTATTTGTTCAATGTTAATAGGATAAGGATACATTCATAGAAACATAACTTTTACTGAATGCAGAGTATTTTCTGTGACATGCCCTAGAATGAGCAAAAAGCAGTCAACTATGCCATCCATTCCAGGTTGTCTCCTTATGTTAAGTATGTTAACACCAAGATGCCTGTTATTCTCACCTCCACTGTGGACTAACAAGCAGACCTTCCACAGTCCTTTATTCTTAGGCTACTTGTCTAGTCACCCAAGAAAATTAAGCCTATAGTCACTCCTCTATTCTTAGTTTTACTTCAAAAAATAACACAAGAAGTTGAAATAAATACTTACCAACTGCAATACCATATGGTGATTCAAAGTTTATGTGATTTACTCTCTGTGATCCATATAACTTCCTAAGTTTTGAGATTTTATAAAGTAAAGGGTAGGTTGAAAAATAAGATGAAATGTATTAAATATGTTTAAGTAAAGAAGCAATCACAGAAAGACAATAACAAAAATATCTACATTTAATGAAAACTTAGTATGCATAGTGTTACTTTAAGAGCTTTAAGTTTTATACATCTAATGTTTAGAGTTACCCAGAGATAGCTACAATCATCACCATTAAGAAAAATTGAAGCAAAGAGATTAAAGGTCATACAGCTTGGAATCGTCAAACCAAGAGACCAGAACAATAAGAATTCACTGCAAAAACACAAAGAGAAATCTATAAACTTTGATGTCAAATTAGACATCATAAAGGGACAGTTTCATGAATCTCTCAAAACATAATGCTGAGAAGTTTTTAAAGGCTCAGTCACTTTTTGTTTTTTACAGATTAAACATACCATTTCTCAAATGCAACTGCTTCACATTAAAACACACTTTCTAATTAAATTTTGTTTTTCCATACTTTCATCATGACTTTTGCACTACTATTGTTTTCATTTTTTTATTTGTAATCAGAAGTATTTGAGACAAAGGACAAAGTGGGCGTTTAGAGGCCAGCCTGGAAATCTAATAATAAGATTTCTAAACACTACTTTCAAGTGAACATTTGAAGAAGCATTTCTCCTGAACTGAGAGCAGAGTTGCAGATATGTTTGGCAAGATGTGCTCTGTACTGAACTGGAGACTGGTGTGTGTGGGGGGCTGGGGGAAAAATTACGTGGACAGAGATACTAAGTTCTGGGAACTTCTAATATTATTTTCCATATGGACACTGATGTTAAAGAGTCTCTAGTATATGACAAGATATAAGATAAGTAAATACATACGCATAATTTAATGTAAATATGTGACATGTCATGCAAGAGAAACATAATTGATGGGGCAATGTGGAAAGATTCCGTGTGAGATATGGTGATCACTAGTGCTAACTGTCAACTTTACAGAATCTAGAATTCCCTAGGATGAAGACCTCTAGACATGCTGTCAGAGATGACCTCGAGTGTGTCTGCAGAAGTAGGAAGACATATCCACTGTGCATGTCAATAGTCCTGGCTGGGATCCTGGACTGTATAAGTAGAGGAAGGGGGATGATTAGGAACAAGTATTTGTCATTCTCTGCTTTCAGCCTGCCGGTGCAATGTGAGCAGCTGCTTCAAGATTCTGTGCCCTTGACTTCCTGGCCCTGGTGGATGGACGCTTAAACTCTGAACCAAAATAACCCCCTTTACCCATAAGCTTTTTGTCAGATTATTTTATCACAGCAATAGGAAAAGAAACCAGAAAACATCAGTTTCTTGAAGGCCTTTCAGAACAAGCTAAGGACATACTTCTAGGAACTGTGCATATCATTTGATAAATATTCTCACTGTTGAGTAACTGGTGTTGATTGCTGTCAAGCAATAAAAGAAGCGTTTAACAGAGAGGGGGGAAGAGAAGAAGAGAAGACAAGTGGAGGAGATGGGAGGGGAGGAAAGGAAAAAGAGACAAAAGATAAGACAAGACTCCCTGAAACCTCAGAGCCACACAGCACTTCTACTTTGTGAAAATTTCTCTCTGAGGAAATGATAGCTGCAGAATAAGGGTCCATCACCTCCTTCCCTTCCATTTCCTGCCCCTATACTCATGAACCTGATCTTTTTTTCTTGTCATTGATGCTCTGGATAATGTTTACTATTCGTATTATTTTAAGTTACTATACAAACCAGTAGAGTCATTTTCATACACACAGTACATTATATTTTGTTTTATTCATTTCCTCCTCTGTGGCCCTCCTCCATGCTCCCTGTTCTTCATTACTCGATCCATATAACCCGTACCCTGCATAATTTTAGAAAAGTCATCTGTGTAGTGAGGGTGGTTTTAAATCATCTTTATCTATGGAACTTATAGGTACAAACATGAAAAATACTTTGTGTTCGTAAAATTAGCATCTAAACTGAAGGCATCAGATAATCACACCTGTGTTTCGTTTGTAGGAGAGTGAACAGAAAGGTTTGCGTAGGTGGAACCTGTGTACTTGTAGGTGCAGGTGCTTGTCTGATGTTGACATTAGATATCTTTCTAGATCTCTCCACCTTACATTTGGAGACAAAGGTTCCTGCAGAACCTGAAGTTGATCAATTTGGCAAGGTTGGCTGACGAATGATCTCCAGGAATCTGCCTATACCTACCACCTAACTTGAGCACTGGAGTTTTTGGATGCCTGGGTTTTTACAGGAGTACTGAAGACCTGAACTCACGATGTCATGATTGTATCACAGGCACTTTACTGAGATATCTCTCCATCTCTGTACTAGCTTTTTAAGTGAACTCATCTTGAGCATTCACACTATACCATAAAGAAATTCTCTTATAAAGTGTTAAACATTTTACTGATGCCAATAAATCCAGTACTTTCTATTATTTAACTCTCTCATTAAGAAGACTTATTTCTGGTTTTTGTTCCTTATCCATAAACAAGCCCCCATATTGATCTAAAAGGTTATTTTCTTACTCCTACTTCAATTTATAATTTCACAGAAGAATTTTCCCTCTTGATTAACAAGTCAAAGATCTGTAAACAAAGCTTTAAAGTAACATGTAGGAGACAATATTGGGCCTAGAGAAGATCTGAGATTGAGTAGCTGCGTGATTTTAGTCAGGACATCATTCTAGAAAATGAAGACTATTCTCCTTGAAAACCCAGAATGTTTAAATTGATACCCTCAGTTACTAACACTGGCTAACATCGTAAGAGCTTTAATAAGAAAATGGGCATCAACTTCAGATTTGATCACCCTAACCAAATTAATTTTTTTCATCATAAATTGAAATAACTTTGGGGGGGTGCATCTGAGTCACAAAACTTTTAACACCTTTTCTTCTAATTTCACAACAATAAAAGTTTTTGTTTCTAGTCTTTAAAAGACTATTGTATAGCAGTTTGGGGTTCACGGCATATATCCCCTGAGCCCACCTCGTCCTCCAATACCAATACCCCCAGAAGAATGATACAACTAACACATCACCATCAAAGGACATTGTTTGCACTGAGATTAATTTTTGGTGGTGTGCACATTATGCAGTTGGACAAATGTCTAGTGACCTGCTTCTACCATGATCATGGGTACACAACATACTCAACTACCCTTGAAACCAGTTATGCTTCAGAGCTCATCTCTCATCTCTCATACTCATCTCTCCTGCTTCCTAATCGCTGGCAACTACTGACTTTTTCTCCATCTTTACAATTGCACCTTTTCTGGACTATCTTGTCATTGTAATCAAAGAGTACAGAGCCTTTTCACATTGGTTTCTTTATTTCTCTTCTATTTTAAGTTACTGTTTTTCAAGGGAAATTTGATTTTGAACTGTCCTCTGGGTAAGTACAAGTTTCTGTTAAAACAAACATCAAGAATTATACTAACTAAGGGATAATATCAGTGAGATGCTGACTAGAGATGCCTGGAGTACTTCCCTCCACAAAAATGAACAAAAAGAAACAACTGCTCTCCCACTGTAATGTTTGGGGTAGCACACCCATGCAGTAGGGATGGGGACTCACTGACTCTCTTAAAAATAAGAGAAGTGAGCACAAAACACTCACCATCTCTTCTCTGCAATCAGTCAACCATAAAGAAAGTCCAGCCTTCTACAGTGGGTAATGAAAAGCAAGAGGCACCCAGCAATCTTCATTAACATCAAGGACATCTGAAGTATTTCCTGTTGGAGGAATCTGCAAATTCACACATAGAGCCCAGTGTTGGGTGCATCTTAACTCTACACTGTGACATTACCCAGTAAATGAGCCCTGCCCACATTATTCCTGCCCCTGTTCAGGTCCTGCTACACAATGACATCTAGACATTTTGCCCATCTAACATCCTGTGAAACCACAACCTGTTACAAAGGAGTGGGAAGCCCAAGCTGAACAGTGTGAACTCTCAGACCTTTAGGTTGGATAAATGCATCTGCCTTTCTCAAACCACAGGAAGCTCTTGAATGAACTTGCCAAATCTGTAAGAGTTCCTATACTCCTAGAGCCCCAGGAAGACACTAGATAACCCAACATTAGGGACTTGGACTTTCCTGGACTCTGAAAGTGATTAGGTGGCATCTCCCACTCATCATTAAATCACAAAGCAGCTCTGAAGCCTTGGCTGTGCAACTCAATGTCCCAAGGCCATGAGAAAACACATGTGATTCCCACAGATGTTGACAAGCATCTCTTCCAGGTATTTGATTCAGTGTGACCTCAAACTGTCTCCCTCTCCTACTTTTATCACTGTTGTAATAAAGTACCCTATAAGAAGAAACTTAGTAAAAAACTCAGTTAGTTTGCAATTGCAGGTTATAATTCATTATTGTGGGAAAGTCAATGGAGAAAGCAATATGTCCACATTCAAGAGTAAAGAGAGAATAAGCACATGGATTAGATTACTTGATTTTAGCTAGCTTTCTCCTCTATCAACTTGTTAAGGAGATGTCTCCTATGGAATAGTGTCACTCACCTATACTAGCCAGGGTCTTCCTACAGCAATTAGCAATCAAGATAATCCCTATATTGATAGACATGTCCACAGGACAAAATGGTTCAGCTAATTCCTCATTAAGACTCTTCCTTGGTGATTCTAAGTTAACTGACCAGCATATCCTAAGACAAGCATTCTTCCCTCACTACCAGATATCCTGCAGCACACCTACCTGGGCTGCTGGGGCAGCCCATCCCTTGTACAGCCTTCAAAGTTTGAAAGAAACCCCATACCTATAATCATGCATGCCATACCCATAAACATGCCTAAGAGAACTATAACCCAGTTGTCTCTGTCCCTGAGATAACCAGAGGTATTTTTGCCATTGAGCACAGTAGAAGCAATGTATACAGTATGATATTAAGACTCACTCTAGGAAACATCTCCAGGAAAAAAAACTTTTACTGTAAAAACATACTTTGTGGATTTATGTAGATGAATGATCTACCAGTTACACAATGACAATGTAGGGGCATCAGAAACATGGATAATCAAGGTAGCATGATGACAAAAATAAGCATAATAACTGTAGCAAAGATCTAAAGAATCAACAAGACACCAGGAAATACAGACTCTGCATTAAATTTGAGAATATGTTTGATGATCTGAATAAAAAGCAGAGATAGAGATCATAAAATGACACAAACATAAAGTTCATAACTGAAGCACTCAATAAACAAAGGAAAATTGCACTTAATAGCCTCATTAACAGATTATATCAATCAGACAAAAGGCTTTTGAGTTTCAACACAAATCTCTTGAAATAATCCAGTCAAACAGAAACAAAAGAGCAAGAAACAAGGAGAATAAAAAAAGCCTATGATAATTGTAGGGTACCTTCAGGGAGGTGAAGGTTTGCATTACAACTGTTTCACAAGAATGGGGCAGCATAAACATATTAAAAGTAGCTGAAAAGGCATAAATACTGGAAAACATGGACATTAGGACAAATAGTTACAAAGATATGTGAGGGAAAGAAAAATTCTCTCCAAGACATATTATAATAAAAAGCAACAAAAGTGCAAAATCACATGAAAGAAGATTCTCATTCTATTGACATCATATTTCTCAATGGAAACTAGGGTGGAGTAGAAAAGAACAATGCACTCAAAGCTCTGAAGCTGGAAAGCTGCCATCAAGAATATTATACCCAGTAAAACTATCCTTCAGAAATGAAGATTAAATAAAGTCTTTCAGAGACAATAAAAGTCCAAGAGAACAACAGACTAGTTTACAAGAAATATTCTAGGGAAAATACATAAAATAGAAAAAAAAGGTCAGATCTCTTTTGTACAGAATGTCAATCCATAAAAATAAACAAGAAAGATATACAAAGCTCATACAGAACAAAACCTTGACAGGATTATCTCATTACTTATCAGTAATAACTTGGAATATTGGGCAAATGAATTTTCTAATTTAAAGATTTAGATTGGTTGGATGGAGAATGAAGTAAACCCTGTGAGATGCTGCCTAGAAGAAACTCATTGTACTGATAAAACACACATTAGCTAATGTGAAAAAATAGAAAAAGAAATTCCAGGCTGAGGCGATAGCTCAGGGGATAAAGTTCTATGCACATGCATAAATCTGAGTTCATTCTCCAGCATTCATTAAGAATCAGACATGGTGTCCTGTACCTGTAAACTCCAGCACTGGGAGATTGAAGCAGAAAGAACATGAGGACTCAATGGCCAAATGCTCTAGCCAACTGGTGACTTCCAGGTTCAATGATGGACCCTGTATCAAAAATATAAGATGAAAAAGGGTAGAAAAAAGACACCCAATATCAAATTTTGTTCTCGACTTGTGCATGTACTATGTGTGTGTGTGCATGAAAAGAAATAGAGAAGATAACCATATCATGATAAAGTGATTACTTTCAAAATAGTGAAAAACAACTACAAAAGTACATGCAAGCACAGTTAGATGTAAAGGGAGAAGTAGCCTCAAAATTATAATAATTGATGGTGTTGAAACTTCACTATTGTCATTCAGATAAAAATAAGTTCAAAGAAATGGCAAAGCTAAATTTTGCTTTAGGCCTAATGGAGCTAACTAAACCACTCAAGAGGTAAACATTTTGCCCATCAGTCTATGTTTTCAGCATTATATTTCAAGTCCCCACAATATCTATTAAACTCTGAACACTCAATGGTTTTTTCAGCCCAAAGCTCCAAATCCCTCATGATCCTCCCACAAAACAACATGGTCAGGTCCATTATGGCAATATACCATGTCCTTTCTTGCTTTCAGGTGATAAAACACTGACCTAACACAGCCTCGGGGAGGAAAGGCTTTACTTCACCTTACCATTATAGTCATCAAAGAAAGTCAAGGTATAAACTCAAGACAGGAGTCTGTAGGTCCATCAAGGACCACTGCTTTACTGGCTTTCTTTCAATGCCCTGCTCAGTTTGCTGTCTTATACAAGTTGGGACCACCTTCCAAGAGTAACAACACACACAGTAAGGGGGGCTTTTCCACATCAATCATTAATCAAGAAAATGTCCCAAAGACATGTCCACAGGCCAATCTGATGGAGGCAGTTCCTCCTTTTTGCCAAGTGCCTCTACTTTATGTCAAGTTGATAAACTGACCAGGACAATGTCCTAACCATGAAACAATGTTCGGCAACTCTGCAAGTCAAAAATCATCCCATGGATCTTTATTGACCACATGGAATGAAATTGGACATCAACAAAAGGAACTTTATAAATTGTGTAAATAAACTTTTTTTTGAAAAATGTCCTCAAACCCTGATAGCTGTATGAATTGAGGAGTCTAAAAGATTGTCTTTAGTTCATGCCTCATAATTTCCCAATGGGCTCTGAACGCAGGGCATGAATTTCTCCCTTTTGTAAGTTCTGTTTAGGGAATCTTGATAAATGATTTTTGGATGGTCTTTACCACCTAAAGTAATTGCAGTGAGTATGCTCACGATGCCTGGCTTCTTTCACATGGGGGTTTATTTCCAGAAAGTACTTTAAGAGGGACTGAAAAAACAATGGGCCCTTAGCTACAATCCAATTATCCTTGTGGGACTTTAAAACAATCCGGAGTGAATAATTTTTCTCATGGCTCTACAGACAGTGTCTGAGCATGCACTAATTAATGAAGCCACTATTTAGCAGTTACTGTATCACTTGAGATTTCTCTATGACTTTCTTAACTACAGAATTTGATTTATTTTGCCGCTCTAAAACCAAAATAGACCATTCCTGTGATTAATCATGTATTCAAATATAAATCACCAGAATTTCTCAAAATGGTCTCATAAGTAGAAAAAACATAAACAGAGTATATAAAAGGATCCTTCTCTGGGAGAACTCAATGTGGAAACTTTCTCACTATCCTGTTTTAAAAAATGGAAAGTTTACTTCCAAAATGACTCCTCTGGCAAGCCTCCTAACCATATTTTCCAAGATTTGCTTTCTTTATCAAAGCATAACATACACATATACTCTAAAATATACAAGTTCTAAATATCCAGATGTACACATTTTTGTAAAGTGATCACACCTGTGCAGGTGCTACTAAATGAAGATGTACAGCATTATTAGAACCTACATTCTGCAGCCAGTTGCACGCAACAAAATTTAAATAAAAATGTTCTATTTGGATTTTATTTTGAACATAATTAGTATGATTTATCTTTGTTGTCATATGTCCAGAAACTGATTCTTTTTCACATGGTATTACACTATACTGTGGGGCTATATTGCAGTTTATATATTCTAGTTTTGATGGACATGAGTTATTTCTTATGTGTTATTTTGAATTATACCATGAGTATTCTGAATCTTATGTTCTTCTAATACTGATTTATGGAAGAATTCATACACATAAGGAAAATAAACCTATTGTCAAATATGTGCACATACCTTTCAATCCCATGACTTTCGTTATGTTATTAACAGTGATTTTTGGTGATCATTAGGGAATCATTTTAGCAAAGTCCAGTGCGCCACTTTCTTTCGGGTTTTTCCTTACTGTTTTATGGGATTTTTAAGAACGCTATACACATTCTTAAAACCATGCTCTGATAATCTCTCATTTTTAACATTAAGAGTCTGTTGTTTTGTGCTGATATTGTTATTTTGTTGTAAAGTGGCTGTATAAGAGGATCCGTTTCTGTACTGCCTGCTCTAAATTTCCTCTTAGTTTTACACTGTCTTGATAACCATAATTTTAAAACAAATACTTCTATCTAGATATTCAGTTTCAACTTTTGTTCTTCATCTTCAATTTTTCTTTGATATTCCTGATCTTCTACATTTCTTTTCATTTATTTGTTTACCCTTACTTTTTTCACTCTGCATTTCCACGTGAGTTTCAGAATCACTTCATCAATTTTCTCTCAAAGTTGATAGAATTTTATCAAGATTGTTTTAAATCTATGTGTCAATTTAGGTGACGTTTATGTCTGTATAATATTGATCTCTTTTAACTGGTTCTGTTACACATTTCTATGCACAAACCACCCTGAGACGGTAACTTAATAATAACCATTTCTTTTCCTGGTAAATCTGGGAATTGGCTGAGTTCAGCTGGGATGTCTTCATTCCAATTTTTCATACATCTGTAGCCGGATACTGGGCAAGGCTGGGGTCATTTCCTCATGACTTCTTCAATCTGCTGTCTGCTTTCTGGGCTGGGCAAACATAAAGAAGCCAGACCATGAACAGTCAGGCATAGCTATCCATGACCCTCTTTCCATCCGCCTGGGGTATGTCTTCTTCATAATAAGTACATGTACATATGTGTGTATTAAACTATGTCTATTTGTAGAGACTGAAACCCAGGACCTCATCATACACAGTAGACAAGAACTCTGCCACTGAGCTGTATCCCTACTCCTGTTTTATGGTTTTTCTGATTTCATTTTCGCTTTCTCATTTCCACTACCTTTGCTTTAGCTTTTATTTATATGTGTGAGTGTTCTGCCTACATGTATGTGTGCCAGATGTATGCAACATATGATTGTGAGCTCTTGTCGGTGTTGGGACTCAAAACCAGGTCTTCAAGAAGAACAGCATGTAGACCTAACAGGTGATCCATATCTCCGGCCCTAACTCGCTTCTGCTTTTCTTTGTTGCCCAGCTATAGGTATCTTATGCAATTGGTCTTTCACCATTTTGCTTCTTGTTGTATATACTGAAGACTGAAACTTCCACTGAATATTTCATTTCTACATTCTTGGATGTATCACGTTTCATTTAATGGTACAAAGCATTTAAGAATATTTATAATTTAGTGACATTTTAAACAGCAACACGATAATAAAAGTCAGTGTAGAATGAGAAAATGTTTTGAACATTTTCGTGAAATGTGAGGCTTTCAGTTGAGGTTTTCATTTAGCTTATTGGGTTTTTCATTTCCAACATTATTTTAGCCTGTGTCTTCATCATCAGTTCTGTGTCATTTTCACATCATGAATTTACCTCCTAATTTCATTCATCTCTTGAAGTTTGCTCATGTCTTTTTTGACTTGCTTGAACATGCTTATACTCATTCTTGTTGACTCTTTGTCTGGTAGTTCCTCTAAGTCATTTCCATGAGGTACAATTATTATGGTATTAGCAATTTGTGGGGGAAGCATTTAGTCTTCATTTTGTATGTTATTTCTGTTTCTATGCTTGAGCTAAACACCTGGAGTTAATTCTGTGTGTGTGTGTGTGTGTGTGTGTGTGTGTGTGTGTGTGTGTGTGTGTGTGTGGTGTTGTTTTTAATTTTAATTAACTATTTTTCCTTCAGTGGTGGCATTTGCAGTAATTAGTGGAAGACTGAGTCCTAGAAGGGTTGAGGTACCCTTTTCTTCTAAGGGACTGGTATTTAGGACAACAGGTTCTATCTGCAGTCTTCCTCTGAGGGTCAGTATTATCCTGTGTCAGTGCAGGACCCCCATATGGGTCTGAAGCTTACACTATGCCTTATAAAACTCTCCACATACCGGTCAGTTCTACCCAGAACCATACCTGGTCTACACCCTGGTTCTTCAGCTACTGCAGCTGCTGAGCCTAACAGGAGTTAATCCTTTCCCCACTCAGAGTCTTCAGATTTGTCAGATGCTGTTACCAATACTACTCCCAAACAATAGTAGATCTTATTATCCTGGTTCAGAACTGGTCTTCTCACTGGGTCTGCAACAACTGTCTTGGCTGTTGGGATTGTGAAAATTAACAGACACCTATATCTTCAATTTTGAGTGGTATTTTCACTAAATATAAAAAACTAAAACCTTCTTTTCTCTAAATTAAAAAACATCAACATGACTATAGCCTTATATTGTTTCTGCTAAGTTATTGTTCCTACCTGAATTAATCTGTGTTTGTGTTTCTCTGATATTGAAACTTTCCTCTAGACTTGCCTTTTGTGAATTGAGTGAGCTTCTAAAATTCTTGATGATGTCACTAATCAAGTTCTCAAATATTGTTTCTCTTTGAATGCTGCTTCTAACCTTTTCTGTCTCTTCTTCTAGCTACATTAATTACATATAGTAAGATGTAGTTACAGTTACATATATTATAGGTATTTAACTGTGTATAGCATATCCCTTTTCTACATTGTATATTGTTTTCAATCTCTTTTCTATTGAATCTGAAGGGGTGTTGTTTTGTTTTCTTAGTTTTTACTTATCTATGTTCTAATCCAGCAATTCTCTCTTCTGCTGTGTATAATCAGTCAAATTCTTGACTTTGGCTCTATTCCTTTTAATGCTAAGCAATCACTTCCTTTCTTTTTTTTAAATTCTAGTTCTATGACAATTCTTTAAGATAAATTGTACATATTTTAAATCCATGCCTTATAAATTCAACATATGGATTATCTGTATTTCTCTTGCTAATGACTAGTTTTAATTTTTAGTCATGTGATACTGTTCCACGCCATGTCTGATAAATTTATATTGAATATTGCATGTCATCCTATATATTCTGGATATCAAATTCTATACATTGACATATGCCATATGTCATAAAAGTGTATTTAATATAATATATATAATACCATCTACACTCTGAATAAGCCTCTACTTTTTCCCAGTAGACAGACCATTAATGACAAATCACCCAATATACTTGAGAAGTGCCTATTTCATTTGTGGATATCACTATACTTATCCTAGGTATTAGTGACACCTAGAGTTTAGTTATTTCAGGAATATGATCCTGCTCTCTAGACGAATGTTAAACCTTTGTTTCTCTCCCTGTGCTTCTAGATTTAGTATAGTCAAGAACTTCTTTAATAGAAAATTATATGTTACTCTAAAAGTCTCTTGTCTTTAAGACCTTCATCATTTGTTCTTATTTGTCTTGGTATTCCTAAACTTCAGTGCTTTTTCTCTTCAGCCCTGTGAGACAGATACACAATTCATATGTGTCTGTCTAGAAACCTGTGTCCTCCATTGAGAACTGACCAGTGGCCTGGCTAGGCCGGAGGGGTGGTCCCAACTGTACAATTCACCTCAATGCAGCTCCCTCTTTTTTGTAGTTGTGATAACCAAAGTCTTGGTTGCCTCTATTGCAATTCATAGCCTTCAAGAATTTGTTTGTTTTGCTTTTGTGGTTTACTCATATTCAACATCTGTCTTCTATAAGAGGCTTAATTTGGTGAGTTATTCCACATGACTGAGAAGCCACCAAAGACAATTTCAATATACTTTCACCTACTACAATTTAGAGAGAAAAGTAATGAACATTGTGTATTTAATTATGGAATATACTTTAAAAATAATCATTGAAAAATGTTAATTGGTCTAAAAATTAAACATCTTACCTACATAGGGGTTTTTGTAAGTACTTTCTTAGTGTCTTGAGCAGTCCCAAGGAAGTAGGGGTTCTAAAAGGAATCCTTGGTGTTAGGAATGATGTGTTTCTTTAGTTCCACCTTCTATTCAGCACTCAGTATTATGCCAAAAACTTCCAATGCGTTACCCTGTTTCTTACAGCAATCTTTTATAGTAAGTACATTACTGCTAACATTTCAATGGATAAGAAACTGGGTCACTACCAAGGTTATATGAATTACCTAAGTCTGATAACTTAATAAATAGAAGAAATAAGATTTCATTTCATTAAGTCCTATATGCGTTATTTAAAATTCAAATACAATCTAAAAACTTTCCTCTGATAAGCAAAAATCCAAGCTTCCCTTTAAATTTGAAGATATGTTAGTAAAGAATGGACTAACACAGTTTTCTACTGATGTATGATGCTGCTTTAGTCCTACAGATATATAGTAGTGTATATATACGGGTTGTATCCCTGTTTGAGATTTTTTTTATCACGTCTTAGTTAGGGCTTCTATTGCTGTGATAAAATATCGTGACCAAAGCAACACATTAAGGAAAGGGTTTATTTGACTTACTCTCACTGTTCATCACTGAAGGAAGTCAGGACAAGAACTCAAACAGGGCAAAACCTGGAGGCAGGAGCTGATGCAGAGGCCATGGAGGGGTGCTGCTTACTGGCCTGCTTCTCATAGCTTGCTCAGCCTGCTTTCTTACAGAATCTGGGGCCACCATCCCAAGAATAGTACCACTCACAGGGGGCTGGGCCCTCCCACATCAATCACTAATTAAGAAAGTAGCATACAATCCCATCTTAGGGAGACATTTTCTCGTTTGAGGCTCCCTCCTCTCCAGTGATTCTAGCTTGTATCAAGCTGACACAAAACTAGCCGTCACACACCATCTCTTCTCACTTTCCCCTGACATTTAATTGGCAGAAGTCATATATGTGGCAGAATTAAGTGAAAATTTGGGGCACTGATGAATAAGTATATATGACACTGTTTGTTTTGTGCATGTGTTCATGTTTTTGTAGTTGGAGTTATCCAGGAGTTTACTATGTAGTCCAGAATCACCTCAAGTTCATGACTATTCGCTTGCCACAGATCCCCACATAATGGGTCTGTGATACAAGTCACTAAGCCTGCTTATACATCATAATTTCCAAACAAAAATATACAAAACTTCCTTGTGCTTAAGAAGTTCCAGAAGTGTTTTTGTCAAAATGCAGCCTAGCACAAGTCCAACTTTCTCTACTTCCTCCTTTTTCTTCTTTCTGCTGTCCTCTATTCACAGACACACTTGTTTGTTCTGAGGATTCTCTGTATTTCAAAACTAGCACCTACAATGTCATTACCATCACCTACTCAAGCTAAGATAGCTTTTCTCCATGAGAAATCCTACAATCCATTTTTGTGATTATTTGATGTGTATCTTCTATATATGTTGATTTCCAATAGGTTCAGAAGGCAATTGGGACTATTAAATGCATTGTCCACGTCTTCTTGGATTGTTTGGCTCAATCTGGTTCTTTGGCGAAGGTCTTTTCTTTAGGGGTTAGGATTGTATCTGTTCATTAGGATATCTACTGTTGATTCATTTGTGTGTGGGAAGGAGGTATTCCCATCTTTGAATACTGTTCTGAGGAAAGTTTCCTGTCTCAACTTTGATAAGCAAATGTGAGATTCAGGGGCCTAGTCACTGCTGTGACTTCTTAAAAGTCCAGTTCGGTTTTCCAGCTGTCTCCTTTATCTCTTGTTTCCATGGTCTGAACATTTAGACTGTTAATTTATTTTCAGAATGATTAATCAAAACATATTTCCTCTCTTAAACCACAGGCTTTTAAGTAGAAGTTTCCAATAATAAATCTAAGAAAAAATGCATACTTATCTCTAAACCACCCTGACAGACTGCTGTAACAAGCTAAACAGTGCAGATGTTTTTCCATTAGGTGGGTACGGTGTTTGTTTTGAAAGAACTCTGTAAATCCTATTTTCCTGTTATTATTTCTGTAAGACAGATGTGACATTTTTAGCAAAAGGATTCCAACACAGATCTCATGAAAAAAAAGTGTGCTATATTTTTGTTCCATTTAAGTAACTTTATGTCTCACCTTTTTTCCCCTCAAATTTTGATTATTTTTAAGTTATTCTCCAACTCAATATTTGGGGACATTTTTCATTTTATATTAGTTATTATTATCCTGCATATGCGTGCATGATATGTCATTCTCTTCTTCCACTGCGAGTTCTCAGATTTGAACTCATGTCACCAGGGTTGTACATCAAGCACTTGTACCCATTGACTCATCTTGCAGGTCCATGTTTTAGGAATTTTGTGTGCTTTATTAGTACATAATTTCACTAACACCTAGCTGAATCTCTTCTCAGCATACACACCTAGTCTTTATCATGTAAAAATTCATCTTATCAATAAGCAGTTTTAAAATCATACTGGCAAGGAGTTCACAAAATAAGCTTGCCAAAAAAAGTTCATGACATCAAAATGCAGTTTTCTTCTGTCCCACCATGCCTATTATATTTGTAAATGCCTAGTACAGTGAAAAGTATAATTAATTCTACCGTATTAACATATCCATAGAATTATTTAAAAACTCCTGTCATATGTGTGTAATGTGAGTGTCTCTGGAAGGTGTGTGATGGTTAAGTACTGGATCATTGGGAACATGCCATCAGAAGGACCTTAAAAAATGCCACTCTCTCTGTTCCTGGTTTGAAATATAGTCCATTATTTTCTCCTACCTGAACTGTCACCATTGAACTAAGCCAACGTGAGTACCAGTCTTTAAACATCAAAAAAAAAACCTATGATATAAGTAATATTTTGGAAGCAGTTCATGTCAAATAGTGACAAATCTCAGGTAAAACAGAAAGTGTCTCTGCAGGGAGGCAGATGGAGGGAGGAAGAATGGATTAAGTATTGTCTGTTTGGTCTTGTTTCCTTGCAGATTTATGGGGAGTCTGTCTTTTTCTTGTTTCTGTCAGGTACCTACTTCTTAATTTTCTATGACAGATTGATTCTTAGTTTTGTTGTTTTTGTTTTCTGATACAGGGTTTCTCTATGTAACAGACCTGGCTGTTCTGGAACTCACTCTGTAGACCAGGCTGACCTTGAACTCACAGAGATCCATCTGCCTCTGCCTCCATAGTACCGGGATTAAAGGCACGCGCCACCACCGCCCAGCTCATTTTAAAATTTATCAACACAATTTCTCTAAAATCAGGAACAAGACAAGGCTGTTCACCCTCTCCATATCTCTTCAATATTGTACAAGTTCTAGCTAGAGCAATAAGACAACAAAAGGAGATCAAGGGGATACAAATTGGAAAGGAAGAAGTCAAATTTTCACTATTTGCAGATGATATGATAGTTTATATAAGTGACCCGAAAATCTCTGCAAGGGAACTCCTACAGCTGATAAACACCTTCAGCAAAGTGGCAGGATATAAGGTTAACTCAAAAAAGCCAGTAGCCCTATAAATGGGCTGAGAAAGAAGTCAGAGAAACATCACCCTTTACAATAGTCACAAACAGCATTAAATATCTGGGGATAACACTAACCAAACAAGTGAAAGACCTGTATAGCAAGAACTTTGAGTCTCTAAAGAAAGAAATTAGAGAAGATACCAGAAAATGGAAAGAACTCCCCGGCTCTTGGATTAGTAGGATCTACATAATAAAAATGGCAATCTTGTCAAAAGCAATCTAGAGATTCAATGCAATCCCCATCAAAATACTGGCACAATTCTTCACAGATCTTGAAAGAACAATAATCAACTTTATATGGAAAAACAAAAGACCCAGGATAGTCATAAGAACCCTGTACAATAAAGGAACTTCCGGAGGCATCACCATCCCTGACTTGAAGCTCTGTTATCAAGCTACAGTCCTGAAAACAACTAGGTATTGGCACAAAAATAGAGAAGTAGACTAATGGAATTGAATTGAAAACCCTGATTTTAACCCACACACCTATGAACACTTGATTTTTGACAAAGAAGCTAAAATCATACAATGGAAAAAAGAAAGTATCTTCAACAAATGGTGCTGACATAACTGGATATTGGCATGTAGAAGACTGCAGTTAGATCCATGTCTATCACCATGCACAAAATTTAAACCCAAATGGATCCAAAAGATGTAAATTCATACAACAAGGATGTCTGTTTCACTATGTTCATAGCAGCATTATTTGTAATAGCCAGAACCTGGAAGCAACCTAGATGCCCCTCAACTGAAGAGTGGATAGAGAAAATGTGGTACATTTACACAATGGAGTACTATTCTGCGGAAAAAAAACAAACAAACAAGAACAATGGAATCTTGAAATTTGCAGGCAAATGGACAGCACTAGAAGAAACCATCCTGATTGAGGTAACCCAGTCACAAAAAGAGAAACATGGTATGTACTCACTCATATATGGATTTAGACATGGATCAGGGGAGTGCCAGCATACAATCCCACTGACAGAGAGTGTGAGGAACAGGAAAGAACCTGCATGGTACCCCAGAGAAAATGAATGAGGCAAGATCTCCTGAGCAGATTGGGAGCAGAGGAGGGGGATTGGGATACAGGAAAAAGAAAGGGGGAGAAAAGGAGAGGAGGTCATGGGGGAGCAAAAAGGTTGAGTTGAGGGAAGAACAAGGGAGAACAGGATGAGAAATACCATAATAGAGGGAGTCATTATAGGTTTGAAGAGAGATCTGGCACCAGTGAGACCTCTAGCAGTCTACATGGATGACACCAACTGGCAAACTAAGCAATAGTGGAGAGACTACCTTAAATGCCCATCCCTGATAATGAGTTTGACGGCTACCTTATCCTAGAACCTTCATCCAGTGACTGATGGAAGCAGAAGCAAACACCCACAGCTAAACACTGAATTGGACCTCTGGAACCCAGTGACAGAGAGGGAGGTGTGATGAGCAAAGGAGTAAAGAATGGGCTGGCAAAACCAGCAGAAACAGCTTAGTTGAACAAAGGTGAGCTCTTGGACCCCAGACTGATGGCTGAGAGGCCAGCATGGGACTGATCCAGACCCCCTGAATGTGGGTGTCAGTGAAGAGGCCTGGACAACCTAGGAGGCCCTAGGCAGTAGATCAGTATTTATTCCTGGCATACAAATGGACTTTGTGTCTCTTAGGGATGCTCTCTTAGACTGGACTCTTGGGGGGAGGACCTGGACCCTGCTCTGAACGAAATGACAGACTCTGGATATCCCCTTTGTGTAAGGTGATAGGGTGGGAGGCTGGGGGGATGGCAGGGGGATGTGGGAGGAGGGGGAGGGAGAGGGAGCTTGGATTGACATGTGAAGCAAGCTTTTTTCTAAATAAAATGTAATAAAATATAATGAAAAAAAGTTATTCCTCTCTTCTATTTGTAATGCTGAGTGTCCTGAAACTTGGGTGCTGGCTAATCAGTTAAAAGAATTATTTGCTTAAAAATAAATAAATAAAATAAGACTTTTGGGAATATTTGAAGTAGAGTATAAGCAATATAACCCTGCTTTAGACAACTAAAAATGTAGAAAACAATGGTTATTAAGAACGTATGGTCTCACCTCATACTTTTAGATCAAGATGTGAGCTCTCAGTTTTTCTTCCTGCCATGCCTTTGCTCTGGCATCACGGACTGTCTCCCTCTGAAGCCATAAATCCATTTCAACACTAGTTGTGAAGCTTGGACTAGATGAGGGACTCCTGGCAGTAGGACCATGATACAAACCTGGTATGTGAGCTAGCTTGTTGGAGCCCATTCCCTATGGTGGGATGCCATGCTCAGTCTTACTCCATTGGGAAAGGGGCTTGGCCCTGCCCTAAACTATTTTGCCAGACTTTTTTTGACTACTCACAGGAACCATTACCTGTGAGGAGGAGGGGACTGGGGGTGGGCTGGGGGGGAGGGGAGGGGAAGTGGGAGGAGGGGTAGAAGGGAGAACTATGGTTGGAATGCAAAATGAAATTTAAAAGAATAAATAAAAATAGAGAAAGAAATAAATTATTCATTGTAAAAGCAAGATGACTAGGGGAAAAATAAAACTATCTACATAATTTCCCCAGACAGCTACCTAGAGTCTTCAGACTGAAGAACAGTGAGGAGAAACGCAGGTAGCCGCCAGTCTATGAGGAGTAGAGATGAAGTTATAAATCCAAGGAAACTGGGAGTAAAGGGGTGGCTCTGTGGTTAAGAGAGTTTGCTGCTCTTGCAGAGAATCCAAATCTGGTTCCCAGTATTCACATAGTGACTAACAGTAACTCCAGTTCCAGAGCATCTGAAGCCCTCTTCTGGCCTCCACAGACATTGCACCCATTTGGTGTTTATACATGCATACAGAGAAACACACACATAAAACAAAAATAATTATTAAAGAAACTCAAAGAAGTCGACACCACCATGATTAACATGGAGGTGGAGCAGACAGAGAAGAGGTAGAGAACTCTGGAGAGTGAGTATTCATTCCCTTGAGCACTGAGCAGTCCATACATGTCAGGAAAGCCCCAAGGATGGGAGAAGAACCACACACCGGTGTTAGATGGGACAGGCTCCAGGACACTCAGTCCTACAGAATGCATAGAAGAAAATATTGGCAACTGCAGTTACCCTGTAAGCAGCAATGCAAGCTGTGAAACGATGAAGAAACTTTAAGGTACAAATGAGTAATTAAATGTCTTCTTAGCATTCTTAGTAAAAAGAAAAAAGTCAAACACAAAGTTAAAAGGAAGACTTTTCAGACTTTTCTTAATTGAGGGCATTTTTGTTATCAGATAATGTATTGATCCATACAAAGAAACAGGGAGCACTGAAAAATAATACACATGTGAGTATGTGCCTTTTTATTGTTATTTCAAAAGCTCTGCAGAGGATTACTAAAGTAAGAACAACAGCAGTTCACTGTGGACTTCAAAGCATACATGGGTCTAAAATGCTTGGCAAAGATGACACAGGAGCATGGGAGTGGAATAGGAGGACACACTGGCTGCTGCTTTTGAGATCTCTTATTTTATTTTATCGTAATTGTTTTGACTGCATGTATGTAAATGTACCCTGTGACTCCCTATGCCCATGGAGATATGAAGAAGGCACTGAGTCCACTAGAACTGGAGTTATAGATAGTTGAAAGCCACCATTTGAGTCCTGGAAATGGAATATAGCTGCCTTGAGGAGTATATAGGGCTCCTAACTGCAAAGCTGTCACTCCAGCCCCAAGAGTAACTTTATTATAACATACAGTGTTATATTCCTCATCTGTCACTCCAGCCCCAAGAGTAACTTTATTATAACATACAGTGTTATGTCTCTCAGCTGTAGGCAGTGCAGTATGTCCTAAAACTACTGCTAAAGCAACACAGTAGAGAACATAACTAAAATAGATTTTATAGAAATATAGACAGATATTTTGGAAAAATATTTATATTTAGAGAATGTGGATAAAGTAAACTAAATCTTCTAAGTAAACACACTAAAAGTCATCTAAGGGACAGGATAAGAGAAGAAAAGAAGATAAGAGGGGACAAGTGGGAAACAAAAGGATAACTCACTTAAATTATTCACGTTAGGAATCACAGTTTTAAAAGTGTATGGAAAGGAGCAAAGAATTCACCCTTCCATCCTAAAAGCAAGTAAAAAGCTGAACTTCCACTGTGAAAAGTCGTCACTCGCCTCCAGTTCTTCAGAGAAAGTAGATTTCAGGGCAATGGTACCTACCCTACAACCTCAAAAGACAAATGGGCAGTTACAGAGAAATAGCCTGAGAAAAGAGTAGGAAACCCCAGTGCCAGATGGTGAATTGTGGGTGTCTCCATGGGGACATGTCTAAAAGACAAAGATCCAGTGGAACACAGCCACAGCCCACCTAGTTTTTGTGAGTTCCGTCTTTAGAATACTTCCTACCAGGTTCTCACAATGAGGACCAGAGAGAAACTGCTTTGAAGTGCTGACAAAAAGGAAGAGTAAGCCAAAACATTAAGGAAAAAGGAGGGAGGGGATGACCAGACCTCTAAGAACTATGAAAAAACTATAAAAGATGTTGTGCACACATAATTTTTTCTAAGTCTATAAAATAAAGATATAATTACATCATTTCACCTTTACCTCTTTCCTCCAAATCCTCCCATCCCCCTCCCTCCAAAATCCATGCCTCTCTTTCATTAATCATGATTGTTACCTCTATATGTGTGTGTATTATGTACATCTATACATCTAAACACATAAACAAATAAATACAATTTGCTGAGTCTATTTAGTGTTGCTTATATGTCTATATCTTCTGGGATGACCTATGGTATTAGAAAATCAACAACAGTCCTCATCTCTGGGAAAGACTAATTCTTTTTTCTGTGAAACTGTCACTTAGAAATGAAGGAGAATTATTTTCCCAGAAAACAAAATTTCAGAATATTTGGTAACAATAGAATTTATTTACAAGGAATGTTCTAAGTTTTCTTAGGCATAAATTGGCCAAAATGCTGAGAGTAGGTGACAGCATGGCACTGGGCTCTAAATGGAATGTTCGCATCATTCTCTCCATGGCTCAGAGTATCGCAGAAGTGAGGGTGGAAAGAATGTAAGAACTAAGTAATGGGAGACGTGCAGCAAAGAGATGTCTTCTAGACACAATATAGCTGTGGCATTCATGAAGTCACTAAAGCTGTGGCTCCCTGTACAAGGCCTACCTCGAGACTAGACATGTAAATTTCATTATGGATGAAGGAGGGGTCTATTGGCAATTAATGGTAGTTTGAGGAAGGTGTATCATTTTCTTCAGTAACATAGCCTCTGATATGCTACACATGCTCCAGTAAATAACCTACCAATGCTCATATAAGCAACTCTAAGTAAATTCAGTAAGTCACATATGGAAATGAGACTTGAAATAGGAGGGAGTGTTGTTGGAAAGAGTTTCAGCAGGAGAGAGAGAGAGAATGGGGGGTTGATAACTATTCAAAGTTATTGTACAAGCATATAAAACTGCCAAAGACAAAAAAGTCCCTTAACTATTCTGAATTATAGCTCAGGACTAGAGCATCCTTCTAATGTACACAGGCCTTCCATTTGATCTCCAGCATCAACACACACACACACACACACACACACACACACACACGTTCCAGAGCAAAGTTAGTAAAATGCTCTCATTTACAAAAATAAAAGGAATCGAAACACACATAATTGAAACCTTAAAAAGATTTATTTTTCTTATTCTTAGTAGCTCTAAGAAAGAATGGCTTGTTCAAAATAATAAAAACAAGTCAGGTGTGGTGGTAAGTGCCTTGAATCTCGGCACTATGGAGACAGAAGCAGGCAGATCTCTGTGAGGTCCAGACCAGTTTAATCTACATAGTGAGTTCCAGGACATCCAAGGCTATATAGAGAGACCATGTATAAAAAATATTAACAAAAATGTATTGATTAACTTGTTTATCTTTAGATGTATGTGCCATTGAATGTGTATATATTGCATGTTTATGTATGATTATATTATAATTAAATTATAGCAAGAATGATAGGAAAAAATAGAAGGATTATGTTTTGTTAGGTATTGCACTGCCTATCTATGTGTTATGTGTTTTGCAAATTCTAGGACAACCATTTTAAAAAGAAAAGAAAAAAGATTTCAAAAGTTCAAGTGCTGAGTGAAAATGATGGTGGAGTGATCATATACATGCTTAATTACAAATAAAACTAGAAAGGCAGCAAAAGAATGGAAGGAAAAATAAGAACAAGAGCATACAATGGAAGCAATATATGGAAGTTAATAATCCAAATTATAACTACCACTTTGAATGCTTGTGGTTTAAATATACCAATCAAAAGACAGAGACTGTAAAAACAAAATCTAATCATATTATTGTCTTAAGTAAACAATGATGCAGAAAGACAAAAATTATATGTTTTCTTCTATGTATGGAAGCTAAAATAAGTCAAAGTGAGTAAACAGAACAATAATTACTAGGAGTTGCACAGTCAGACACAGAAAAGGGCAATTTGTATTTGACTAATCCATGCTATACATGTTGTTGAAATATACCACACTGAACTTCAATCACAAGTATAATTTATGCATGTCAACAGATAATTGACACTCCCAAAAGTCAAAATAGTAAATGAATAAATATAGATTGAAATTAAGGGAATATAGATATGTTGTGCTAATACTAATCAGAAGAAAGCTATCAAAGACAATAGAGGGTACAACATATTGATAATGGAATAGATTCCTATGAATAGAAAAACCTTGATGTATATATACTTTATGATTATGAATCCTACTATATGTGACAAAATTCATGGAAGTGCAAGGGAAAATGAATGAACTTGGAGATTTCAACACCTCTGTGTAAGAAATGGATCCAGAATGCTGAAAAAATCTGTAAGAACTCAGTTGAAATCAACAACACAGTCTAACAACTGAATGTATGTCTAGCAATAGCATGTATATATGTTTTTCAGGCAAACATGGAATATTTAGAAGAGATTATATCCTTGACTATGAAACACACCTTAACAAATCTAACAGAATGGGAATTATGTAATGTCTACTCTCAGACTACAATAGCATAAAATAACAAAAGATACTTGGAAAACCCAGAAATAGTTGAAAAATATGCTTCCATATAATTATAGGCCAAATAGAAATTAAAAACTAGTTTCAACTACGTAAAAATAAAAACCCAGGGTTGGAGATGCCACAATGATTAAGTCACTTGCTTCTCTTATAGAGAGGAGAGTTCTGTTCCCAGCACCCACATGGTGACTCGCAGCCACTTGTAACCCCAGCTCTAAGGAAGTCAATGCTCTCTCTGATCTACACAGGTCCACACACACATGGTATTAACATATGCATAAATAATAAATATATGGTAATAATAATAGATATCTCTAAAGGCAAAATTAAAACATTACATCAAAATGTGTGGGTACAATAGAAACAGAGCTTAAGGGTAGATGCAGACAAATCAAGAAATATAACCTTCACTTTAGCAACTAGAAGAAAAAAGTAAATGCAATTAGAGGAAAGCATATTGAAAGGAAAAAATAAAGACTCGATGAAATTATAAATAAAAAGAAATACATAAAACATCAATGAAATGATACAGAAAAAAGTTAGCTCTTTGGAAATGTCAGTCAAGTTAATACTTCTACTCAGGCTGAAAAACAGAGAAGACATGGAATTCTGGTCTCAGAATGAAAGAGTACACATTATATGAGAATTTCCCCATATTAACAAGGCAATGGGTCTATAGGTAATTCTAGACCAATTCTAATGAACCTCTTCTACAAAATGTTAAAAAATTAAGTACAATTAAAGAAAAAGAGGCCTTGATTCTGAGAGGGAAGTGGCACATGTGAAGATAAGAAAGGGGAAACAATATAATGTTTTAATTTTAAAAAATTAAGTTAGCGCATACCACAATCATGAGAATTTATTCTACATATGCAAAGTTGACTTAACATTTGAAAATCAAATGTAATGACTATCTATCATATCAACAACAGACCAAAAGACAAAAATATACATACCTATACCAATTTCCACAGAAAAGGCTTTGATGAAAATATAATATCCATTCTTGGTGATAAAAGATAAAATAAAAGCTCACAGCAAACTACAGAAACTTCCTGAGTAATAGACCTCCATAAGCATAATAATGCCATCTATTGGCTCAGTAGTTAAGAGCACTTGCTGTTCTTGCAGAGAGAAGTTGGGTATCCCACAACTACATCAGGCAACACCTGCCAATAAATAAAGATGGAACAAAAAAGAACAAGAAGATAGGAACATGGGAGTGTAGGAAGTAAAAATATTTCCTTCCTGTGGTGGCAGAGATGGATTTACAATACATAGTTGTCGAATTTTATCATGTTATTTAATATTTTAAATATATAAATACTTTAAAGCTGTTTCTCATTTGGATTCTCATATGATCATCTTTCAGAAGAGTACTCACAATGGAAAGAATCCTGTAGACATATCAAGAACAAGAATAAACTGAATAATACACACTATCAAGCCAAAATTCGTGTTTCAATATTGTAAAGCTATATAAAACCTTAGGTTCATTTAGTGGTCAATAATCAGGTCAATCTGTGTACATAATTGTTTGGATGATCAGTCATATCGTCAGTGTACAGTCCAATAATTGGTGTGTCTTTAATAGGCTTCTAGTCTGAGTAATCACAGAAGCCAGAAGAGCTTCTGGTCAAAAGAAATTTAAACTTGGAGTCTGGGTGGGGGACATGCATGTGAGGGCCGGAGGACAACTTCAGGTATCCCTCCGCAGATATCATACACCTTTCTCTTGATATAGGGTCTCTCATTGTTTTGAGACAGTCTCTCCCTGACTTGGGCCTCACTGTGCCTGGCTGGTGAGCCTCAGAGAACTGCCTGTCTCTACCTCCTTAGAACTGGAATAATAAATATGGACCAACATGCCCAGATTTCTGTTTTATTCCTGTCAGTTCTGATGGATAAACTATGGTTCTTGGGCTTATGAGAGAAACCCTTTACTCACTGAGCTGTTCTGTAGCATAACACTCATGAATCAGAAAACATGGGTTTCCTGGCTGTTTGATCTGTGACTTCTAATTTTGTGACCCAAAAAAGGGAAAGTTTTGTGAGGTTCAGTTTTCTTGCCTGAGAAATGAGAATAACTATGCTTGTGTGTTAACCCATTTATATTTAATTTGGCAATGTGTTTTTAAATGATACTTTTTATCTGAGTTGTAAAGGCAATAGAAGTGTGGGTTCCTATTTAGGGCCTTTTTAATTGGTTTTAGCTAATAAATTCGTTGCTTATTCTCAAAATAAAAGTAGCTTAAGGGACCCTTCTTTGAGGTGTTTCCTTGTATCAATTCAAATGGGAAAATGTGGTTAACCTTCAGACCTCCTTAGAAAATGAGTATTTACTATAAACTTAGAGACCCAATTTGTCACATTATCACAAAAATACTTCAAAAATTACTTCCTCGGCATATTTTCTGAAACCATATAGTTGACACGAGTGATGTTAGATTTACATGACAATCTGACAGAAAGGGTGACAAGATGAAGGATGTGTGATCCAGTTACCTTGGCATCGGTCACTCTGAGCTGGGGGTGGTGTCATATAACACTCGTTTGAACCATTAAACTCTCTGAAGGGTTTTTCCCCATTTGAAAATAATTAAGAATCCATTAATTTCATTGTCTAAGTTATTCTCTCAGACATTCATTTCCTTGGTAATTTTCTCATTAGAGCAGCATGGCTTTCACCAAGGGCACAAGACATGTCAGCACAGACACAAAAGTTTCTGCAAATAAAACGTGGTAGTCAATCATATGCTAAATATCTGAGGTGGAGTGAAGATGGGCCAATAAAGGACTAAACTTTCAGGAACAGAGAGACTGAAAGGATGTATCTTTTACTTAACTCACTTGCTTGTGGGAAGAAGGCAGGGAAGAGCAGATGTTATTTTGTTACAGATGAATATGTGTAAGAGAACTACAGTCACCAGAAACTATGGTTTATGCACAATTTTATTTTTTATGTCCTTAAGATTTTTATTTGGGCACAGGCTGCGCAGCAGGCATGGCAATTTAGTATTTGAATATGTATCAAACATACTCTAGCTCTTACCTTGCACTGTCATAGCGTCATGGTTTTCTGCTTGAAAGCTACAGCACTAAGTAGAGACAGGATGAACTAAATTTTGACTGAGTTCTGCTAGCTTGTGAGAACCCCTGCCTCTTACAGTGAGAAGCCAAACACCAGCCATAATCTAACTTTTAAGGAATAATTACCAAAGCTACCCAGTTAAAGTTCATATTACAGATCTTGTTTGCAAAAAATGTTTTAACTGTTACTTGCAATGTTTGGTCCTGCAATTGTGTTGACTGCGGTTGAAATTTCCCGCGGTGGAAATGAGACTTGAAGGCCACCCTCTACATTGTTTGTGGGAGTCACTTGAACTATCCTGACCAACCATTTTAAAGGATGACTTCTGTGGTGATATATTATTTATGATTTATTAGAGCTTGTCTTAAGATTCAGAAAGCAAAGTCAACCACTGTTAAGAGAAGCTATTTCCTTGAGTGAAGCTTTCCCGCCCACCTGGTTCTAGAGCTGCATCAGTCCCAAATAAACACACAGGATGCTATATTAATTATGAAGCTGTTGGCCTTGCTTGTTTCTTACTGACTAGCTCTGACTTAAGTATTTACCCCATAATTGTTAATCTAAGTATGTCTCTTACCGGAGAATAGTTCCGGGCTCCTACCCCATGGCGTTACATCTCGATCTCCCTGTGTTTCTCCTTCCCAGAGTTCTCCTGGACTCCTAGTCCCTCCTATCTTGGTTCCCTATAGGCTCAACAGTACTTTATTGACAAATGCACAGGACTTCCCCCAACAAACCACAAGCCATAGAAAGGCAGACACACACCTTTAAGGCCAGCAACCAGAAGCTCACCTTTAACCCTAGAACTCAGAATTAAGAGGAAAATGGGTCTCTCTGAGTTCAAGGCCACCCAGGTATACATGAGATTGAATCAGTCTAAAAGAGTAACAGATCACAGACCTTTAATCCCGGCACTAGAAGTGTATAAAAGATAGATGCAGGGTCTTAAGTATTTAGTAGGAGGTATTCATTCAGCAGCCACATTGAGAATAGGACTGTCCCAGCTCGTTTAGAAGTAAGAGCTCTCTGGTAGATTGGCTGCTTTGCTTCCCCAACCTGTCTCTGGGTCTCTTATTTATTTGTGTTACAGGCTTCTCATGTCTGGTATAATTCACTCACATGTCTGTTTTTATGTCAGTACCAGGCTGTTTTCATTTCTATACCTCTATAGTAGAGCTTGAAGTCAGGGATGGTGATGCCTCTGAAAGTTCCTTTATTGTAAAGTTTTGACTATCCTGTGTTTTTTATTTTTCCATATGAAGTTGAATATTGTTCTTTTGAGGTCTGTGAAGAATTGTGCTGCGATTTTGATAGGGATTGCATCGAATCTATAGATTGCCTTTGGTAAGATTGCCATTTTTATTATGTTGATCCTACCTATCCAAGAGCAAGAAAATAAAATATCCTGAGGTAGGTAACCCAGACCCAGAAAGACAAACATGGTATATACTCACTCATAAATTAGATGTAAAGCAAAGGATAACCAGGCTGCAATATACAACCCCAGAGAAGCTAGGTAAAAAAGAGAGCACTAAGAGGAACACACATGGAGGGCCCCAGGAAGGGGAAATTAAGAAATCCTGGGTAAACTGAGAGGTTGTAGAAGGGAAAGGTTGGGGGTTAGGAACATGAGGAATGAAGAAGTCCTAGTTGAAGGAGGGACAGAGGGGTAGAGCAATGAAAGAGACATCTTGATAGAGGGAGTCATTATGGGATTAGGAAGAAACCTTGTGCTAGAGAAATTCCCAGGAATCCACAAGGATGACCCAAGTTATGACTCCTAACAATAGAGGAGAGGGTGCCTGAATGACCCTTCCCCTTGAATCAGATTAGTGACTACCCTACTTATCATCATAGAACCTGCATCCAGTAACTGATGGAAGCAGATACAGTGACCCACATCCAAGCACTGGGCTGAGCTCCAGGAGTTCAGTTGAAGAGAGGGAACAAGAGGGGTCAAGAGCATGATGGGGAAAAGCACAGAGACAGCTAACCTGAGCTAGTGGGAGCTCATGGACTATGACTGACAGTTGGAGAACTTGTATGGGACAAAACTAGGCCCTCTGGATGTGGCTTGATCTGTTATGGGGCACTGGCAGTGGGACCAGGACCTATCTCTGGTGCATGAACTGGCTTTTGGGGGCCCATTCCCTACAGTGGGATGCTTTGCTCAGCTTTGATATGGGGGAGGAGCTTGGTCCTGCCTCAACTTGGTATGCCAGACTTTGTTGACTCCCCAAGGAAGGCTTACCCCTTCTGAGGAAAGAGGTAGGAAGTGGGGAGGTAGAGATTGTGGGAGAAGGGGAGGGAGGGGCAACTGGGGTTTGTTCACAAAATGAAAAATATAAAATAATAAAATAATGTTTTAAAAAGCTTCTTAGACTAAACTTTTGCTTTGTTTTAGAAATAGTCTGTAACCATCACACAAACTAGCAGAAGTTTGAATTTGAGCTTATAAATCATTGCAATAGGAAGGGCTCTTCTTCATTTGCATATGGACAATGGTTAATGAAAGGACTGGAGCCTACTCATTACACCTACATTCAACAGCCCAAATCTACATCCATCTACATCTGTATTGACATCTACCCCTTAACTTGGTAACTGGAAACCACTCCATGAATGTTGGCAAATTCTAAAATTATATTATTGGGCTTTTTTGGTTATTGATTTGTTTTGCTTTTGCTTTCTAGAGCCGTAACTGCTGAGAATTCCACAGCACAGTACTGGTAATGACTTAGAACTAGTAGAAGAATGTTAAACAGGAAGAAAGAGGGACGTGAATACAAATTTCATAAATGCTAGTAAAAAGCAAATGGTACTTTTCTTAGAAAGGAACTTAAGGTTTTTTGGCAATGTCTACACAATTCTGGAAATCTAATATTAGCCCTCATCACTGCCCCTTGAAGTAACATTTAAACTCAAGTTCACGGTATCAACGTGTGCACCTCAGGGGTCATACAGCTGATCATTGGTGGCCTCACAAGTTCATACGGTCAAGGACTAACTCAGTTTCATGACTTTATTTCCCCATCATTAACTCACTTAATGTCACTATTGTCCCTTTTTTAAACTGTATTGGAGATATTCTGTTGCTCCTGCCAAATATGAACCTCAGGAAAACCTATGAAATTCCTCAGGAAAATCTGTGCGCACACTTTCCCCAGGGCTTTACTCCCGGGGAATCGGGAAGTTGATTACTTATGACCATTCTCTGAAATGCACCAGTGTTTCTGATGGTTGCTGACACCTCTACTTTCTTTTGGACCATAGCAGAGTCCTTTCCACAGAATTTAATTAAATGAGTTTATGGCATTATGCACTTCCTATTTTCTAAAGACATTTAACACTTAAAACTGGGATTTAAAACTTAAGATTGTGAATCTTCAAAGAGTTTCCCCTCATTTTATGTTTCACTTTTTTAACGTGAGACAGTATTTCTGGAGATACCAACAAACCATAAGAGACAGAAATACAATAACTCCCGGAAACTGTAAGTGCATAAAATAAAATTTTCAACTATAAAGAAAAGCTGCCTTCACTTATTTTCTCATATGACAAGGGCAGAAATCTCTTAAGATAATTATATAGCATACACATTATAAGTAGTTGTAGAGTCAAGTTAGGAGTTATGAAGAGTTTGTTCTGGAAGTAAAATGATTGGGGTTAGGTCCAGGAATATCTAGTGTAGAATGTGATCTGACACCTGTATCTTTGGGGTGTAGTTAAAGGGACAAGAATAGCTACAGGAGTTAGACAATGAGCCAAAATAAGAAAAAGGAAAAGAGGGAGGGAGGAAGGGAGGGAGAAGAAGTAAGGAGAAGGGGTAAGAGGAGAGAAAGGGAGAGAGAGTTTTGCTTTATATATTCCATATGTCATCTTACCTTTTTCTCTTCAACTTGTGAAATGAATGAGCACATATATCTCAGGGGATTTATAAAAGTTGTATCTTTTGACTTTCCATTTTAAAAGTTGGCACTGGAGGATTAAATTAAGATCTAATCAGGAATGTGAGCCAGCATAAAGATTCATTAAATGCTATAGTTCAGCAACATCTTTGAGTGGTTGGGAGATCTTAAATAAAACCCCTCCTCGATATCGCTTTTTCTGGACACATTCTGCTGCTATCACATTCATGTTTTTGTTGCCGCCTTCTGAACTTTCTCCATATTTCACAGCTCCTAACGTCCATAACTTTGTAAGAGGATAATTAATCATTATGAGTGTGAAACCGATATGTTATTGCACTTCCCCCCAAAAGAAATGTCACACAGAACATTCTAAATGAAAGAACTGGTCCCAAGCCCATACTATTCCAAAAGGAGGATTCATTCAAATATATCTGTTAATCTTTCTCACAAAAACAAATTTTATAAGAGTTGGCTGAGGACAGATAGATAATATAACATGGAAATCCCCTACATGATCACAGCAATTCTCCAGAGCATGCTTACTGTTAATTTATGACTTTGCGCCTTCCACAGAACTATTGGGAGGAAATTCTTCTAGGCATACTTACACTGTTGAATGTAAGTTCATAAATCAAACAATGTACCCCAAGAAAATTATGAGTAACATACATTAATTCAAATAATTGATAGATTCTCCTTGATTTCAATGGGGTAAGAAGCAACAATTAATAGAGTAATGGATGTTTAGTCTGAAGAAAACTCTGTGTAAGTATCTTCAAACAATGTAGCAAAACAAAAAAAAAAAGAGCACAAAACCCAGATGACTGGACATAAATGTTAAATCAAAAGAAATTAGTTAGCTAGTCAAAAGTCACCTCACAATATGCTAAAGCAGCATGCAAGCTCAGAACAAGGGGATTTCTGGTGGTCACACTTTCACCTAGTGTGTTTAGTAACTCATGCAGTGAGATAGATGATTTACATTGAGTGCTAATATGAATTAAACGATAGTATGGCACAGTGGTTAAGAGCACCTACTGCTCTTGCAGAGAACCAGATTTTGGTTCCTAGAACTTACATCAGGTGGCTTACAACCTCCTATAGTACTAGTTCTGGGGGACCCAAACACCTTCTGGCTTCTGTGGGCACTTGCCCTTAAGTTTTCATACACACACAGAAATACACTCACGTGCGTGTGCGCACACACACACACACACACTGAAAGGAATCTTTTTTTTAATGGGGTATATAAAAATGACTTCAAATCAGAGAATATTAGACTTTATTTCCTCTTTTGAAGAATTCCAAAACAATACTTTCAAAAAGTGTAAATAAATTCATATATATATACATATATACACACACATACACATATATAACAAAGGCAAATAACAGATTTAGGCCAATGAGTACATTTGTTTTGTTGGTTTTGCTTTGAGACATTATTAACTATCACCCATGGTATGAAAAGCCAAGAAATAATCCTATAATATTTCTGGCCATCCTTCTCTGTTCAATTTTAAAGATATACTACTTCTTCTGTATTTCTTAGATTCATAGCAATTTTTATTGTTGTCTTAAACTGTTATCACTCATGTTTTTTAATTCCCACATGTAGTCTAGATTTAAATGAACCCAAGTTTCATCAGTTTTGTTCTGGTTTTACTTTGCTATTTTGTTGTTTCTGTTTCTAAAAACAGACTTGTTTTATATTGTTTTCTTTTAGCATGATTCCTTTGCTTCAATTTTCCCTTCATTGTCTGCATTTTATTGTCAAGTAAATCTTTTCAAAAAGGATCACATGTATATATCCCTGCGCCTGCCCTGGATGCCTCTTGCCTTTGTCCTCAGAAGACAGTTTGGCTTTTGATATAATTCTTGAATGCAGCTCAAATTCTTCCATCATGACTTTTATGACCATTGCATCACTGCCTTCTAGCATTAAGCTTGGCACAAGTCAAACCACAACTTCCCCCAATTCAAGTGCCGATGCCTGGGTTTTATCACAAATCCCCCCTTCAATGAGGTTTCTAAGTTATATTCCTTGAGTTTTCTATCCCAGAATATCTGCCAGTGACTTCTATACATGCGTGACAAGATGATTGTGTATGGTATTATTTAGTCACACTTTCCTTGCCACGATATGGAATACATATTGCTTTACTATCTTTTGGTTATTGACTATTATGGAATGATCTAAGGCCACTCTGTCAGAGGGGGGAAAACTAGAGAATTATTCCATAGTTGGAGTTCAATAAGTTGACACAGATATGTAAAAATTTTTACTTGGAACACGATACAAACCATCATATAGAATTCATTTTCTTTCCACACCTTTATTGTATTACCTAATTTAGGTACACAGCTGTCTTGTGTTGGCTAGCCTTGGCCTTCTCCCACGTTCTGTGATGCCAAGCATGTGTCACCACTGTAGACTTTGTTTCAGTAGGTCCTTAAACTATATTTACCATTATTGTATTGAATCTGCTAATATTCACTATTTCAACCATCAACCATGTAAAATATTTGTAACTTGTTTCTTAATTACAAAATAATATTTTTGGTTTTATGAGGCAAGGTCTCACTTTGTAACCCATGGTGACTTAGAACTCACTATGTAGCCCAGGCTTGTCTCAAACTCTTAACAATCACCCCCCTCATCTTTGTAACTACTGGGATTATAGTATGTTCAGGAACAATACTATCTTAAGTCCCTTTTTTCTCTTCTATTTATAATCTACATTTTTATTTTTACTTACTATTTTATTACTTCATTTTGAGGCTGTGTTATTGAATCATGGTTTCATTATTTGTTTCTATAAAAGCAAACACCTAACAGAAACATTTTTATAGCCCATGTGTTATGTTTTCTAAAACTTAAGTTCTTTCTTTTTAAAATATTATATTCCTTATTTCATTTCTTTTTATCTTGTTCCACTGAACTCAGGAAGCTATGCTAAACCTTCAACTTACTCTGATAAGCATCAAACACTTCTCTAAAATTCCCATTCACCTTATATAGAACCTGTTTGTGCTTTCTATGTTAAAGAGGGAAAAAAGTGTAAGTGACCAGCAGATACTGTATAATTGGGGATAATTGACATTCTCTCAGTGTTTATCTTCTAAGAAAATGTTTAAAGACAGTGTTGAAAGCAGACAAATAAATAAATATAATTTATGATAATGTATATTTCATGGAAGTCTTGTATTTCTTTTCTTAAACTTCAAATGTGTCCTCTAAACCCAAAATAGAGCATTTCCTGTCTTTTCCAGCTTGGGACTTACAGTCAAATTTTCCTCTCTAATGGAAAAATTATTAAACTGGAATGCACAGAAGGGTATTTTTAAGCACAGAGAAAAAACCAGAGATTACTGAGAAAAAATTATTTATTTAACAACCCAAATATTTTTATAACTATATGAAAAATATCATTTTAAAACTTTGGAGAATTGTCACTCATACTAAATATAATGAACTGGAAAACTATATTATATCTAGTCAGTCCATCTTACTTTAAAGAATCAAGAGAAACTTATAAACATTACAGGGAAGAGTTTTCAGTAGTAGCATCAGATATACACCAGAATGTTTTAAATTATGGAGACTTAAATAATAAACTTATTTTTCTCTCATGGAAAAGAAACACAAAGAGACAATTGATGGTGACCTCACAAGTTGATCACCATGGGAAGCAACACCATTCAGCTTTCTCCTGACCATCCTTAGAGTGGGGCTTTGAGCTGCATTCCAAGAATGGTTGTTCCAACAGTCTAGGCAGCAAAATGAGGACAGAATGAGAAAAGGCCAAAGTTGTCCAGGAGGGAAACATTCTACAAATCCTATTCAACAGCTCAAGTTCCTTCAAGACCCAGAACTTCACAGTTTCCAGTTGTTAGAAGTAGAACAACTCCTTCAAATGCCCACACCCAATCATTAGGACTTCTAAGTATGCTTTGCATATAAAATTAACATACAGACAAACAGGAAAAATATACTAGATTACCCAAAATGACCAACTTAATCTCATGAGTCCTGAAAACCAAAGAACATTCTCCAACTAAAAGACAAAAAAAAAAAAAAAAAGACCGTTCGTGGGGAAGTCAGAATTCAAGCATGGTTCAATACCTGTACCTGTCTTAATCCTAATCATAGAGAGCAACACAGTAAGAATCACACAAAAAAAATAATAATAATTAAAAATGCCCCAGACAACAGCTTGGCCCACAACAGTTAAGGAAACTAGGTCCTATTAATACCATGAACAGAATTGAAGGGGCAAATTCCAACAAGACCCTCATCATCAGCAACTTGATTTTGGTTTTACAAAGCCCAAAATACAAAAACATAGCAAAACTAACACAGAATTCTGACCCACAAGTGTATGTTGCTTTGGTTTACTACATGTATACTAACTCATTATATAATTGTTAAAAAATTAATATGCAATGGAGGTCAGGATGTGTGACCTTTCTTGCATGTGACAGATATTAACTCTGGTTTAATTTGTTGGGAAAAAAAAATGAAGGGAGTATGTGTTTGGTCAAAAACTCGTCTCTCCACCATACAAGGGAAAGCAGGGAAAAGGTTAGGCTTCATACTTTTAGCATTAAACCAAATTCATGTATATAGCTTCCAGAGAAGTCCCAAAATTCTTAGGGATGTTTTTGGAAAATCAAATTTGTCCAACCACTGAATGTGCTGAACCTTTAAAACTGAATACAATGGAGTTGAGCACATGCCTTTAATTCCAGCACTCTGGAGGCACAGGCAGGTGGATCTCTGTGAGTTCAAGACCAGCCTGGTCTACAAGAGCTAGTTCCAGGACAGCCTCCAAAGTCATAGAGAAACCCTGCCTGAACCCCCCCCCCAAAAAAAAAGGAAAGAAAAGAAAAAAAACTGAATCTAAGGAAAGGCAACAGGAGAAAACTGAAAACTTGTCCATGATCCTTCTAAAGTCCCTCAGGGGTTCTCAGGGTATTTCTCAGGCCTGCCTCTCCATTTATGCACACAATCACACTCATGCATTTCAAAACATCCAATATCGTTTCCTACTACAACTTTCACTTCTTCTGTATGCGTACTTCATCAATTTATGTAATTATTCAACTATAACCTGAGTAATGATCACAAACTTGTACAAAGGGCCTTAGGTCTTAATTAGTAAGAAAGAAATGAATTAGGTATACTACAATAAACACGATACTTGGTCACTCTAGTGTCACAACTAGAAGTCAATGTATCTGAAGACAGAATAGAGAACCATAACAATACATATGTGTGTGTTTGTATGTGTGTGTACTATATATGTTATATATGATAATCTATATAACATATAATATTTATGTATAATATATAATAATTATAATATAGTATATGATAAAATAATAATATAATTTAACTGTAGCTGTGACTGCAGGAAAGCTTGGCAAGGCACATGCTTGTAACCCAGTCTCTCTCAGAGACTGAAAGAGGAAGATCTTCAGTCTAACCTGAACCACAAAGTGAATCTTTGTCTCATGGAGCAAGCAAAAACCCAGTACTTTGTGTATGTAGCCAGATGACCCACTTCTGGCTTTCATAAGACCTTTTATCTCTAATCCCATCAACAAGGAAGATGATCAATCAATTCTCCATATACTCAAAACTCTATAATTCTTGAATAAAACTAAACTCACCTCATGTGAATGAAGGCATCCTAGTTTTAACAGCAAAGTGGGGTAGACACTAGCCAGGTTTGAGAATAGGATATAAGAGAATGATATACAGTTTTATAGACTTCCTCATCTTCTAATATAAAAACTTTGATGGAAATTTCTAGAGAGGAAATATGAACATGTTTTCTAGTAAGATAGTAAAACTGACCATAAACTAATCTAAACATTTGCTACTAAAGAAATTCTTTCTATTATTTCTTGACATCCCCGATTGATTTTACACTTTATTTATTTATTTAAATTTTTTTTTGCTTTTTCGAGACAGGATTTCTCTGTATTGTTTTGGAACCTGTCCTGGAACTTGCTCGATAGACCAGGCTTGGTCTCGAACTCACAGAGATCTACCTGCCTCTGCCTCCTGAGTGCTGGGATTAAAGGCATGTGCCACCATCACCTGGCTGATTTTACACTTTAAAACTAGTTGCAATTTTCATTTGAGAACAACTTCTTTCAGTGCCAAACTGTAGGTAGTCCTTGTCACACTCTGAGGTTTTTATAATTTAATTTATAAAATTGCTATTATGACACTGAAAGAAAAGTTTTCTAGTTTTTATAATTTAATTTATAAAATTTCTATTATGACACTGAAAGAAAAGTTTTCTAGTTGTTATAACCTCACTCTCTTTAAAATCCCTCCTTAAGGGACTGAAGAGATGGCTTAGTTGTTAAATAATAATGGAAGTTTCTGCCCTGACCAGTCTCATAGCCGTTTAGTCCCAAATAAACACACAGGGGCTTATATTAATTATAAACTGTTGGACCAACGGCTCATGCTTCTTATTTGCTAGCCCATTACTATTAAACTATGTATTAAACTATGTGGTCTTGGCTTGCCAGAGAATGTCCTGGCATCCTACCTTCCCCGTAGCTACATGGTGTCTCCCTGCTGCCTCCTACCTTTCTATATCCCTGTTTTGATTTCCTGCCTGGCTAATTCCTGCTATGCATTAGCTTAAACAGCTTTGTTCATCAGCCAATAAGAGAAACATATATTGACAGCATACAGAAGGGCCTCCCCCTTCAATTAAAAGCACTAACTGCTCTTCCAGAGAACCCAGGTTCCATTCCCAGCACCCATAAGAAGTTCAAAACTGTCTGTAACTCCAATTCTGGTGGATCTGACACCTTCTTTCACACACACATGCAGGCAAAACACCAATGCACATAAGGTAAATAAGCTCCCTCTGACTTCTATGATTCCCCCCACATACACACACAAGTTCCTTTCTCCCATTCATGACTTTGCTGTTGTTATTTTCTTCATATTGAGACCCACTGAATGTAACCAGGATCATCTATGCAACCACAGATTGGAAATTATCTACTGGAGCCTGGTAGGGTCCTCAGTAGGTACCCCACTGAAGACAATGACTGCCCCTCCTCTAGAATCCATCAGTAGAGGAGGGGTAGAAGTCCAGAAGCCCTCCGTATCCATGATTGACTAGTGATAGAATCGGTCTTGTGTAGGCACACTACAGGCAGCCATACCTGCTTCAAGGTCACAACTGCAATTCCTGTGCCATGCCCAGAAGACAGCATTTTACAATGCTTATCCCTTTCTTCTTCCTCTTATATTACTGGTACCCTTTCTTCTGTGATGTTCTCTGAGCTCTAGGGGAGATGGTATAAAGGTCCTATTCAGGACAAAGGACTCAGAATCACGTATCCTCAGAATCTTTAAAGTCAAGTTGGTTCCATTACAGAGATGCAGGGGTGGTTTTAATATATGTAAATCTATAAATGTAACTCACCATGTAAATGTACTCAAAGACAGAAATCATAATATCATCTCAAGAGACACTGAAAAGGCCTTTGTTAAAAATCTCAAAAATTGATAAAATGCAGAAATGGAGGAGAAATTTTTAGGTCACAAGAATTCCGGTCTGTCTTTTTATGGTCCATACATGAAGATTTCATCACTGTTAGTCTGTATCATTCAAAATACGTTTTCTTTGGCAATAATTCTATGTTGTCCTAGATGCTGGAATTGTTTCCAATTTATCTGAAGTAACTTAGACTTTCTAACTGGGTTTTACAGTCTTTGTTTCATCTTCCCTGGCCTGCCTTTATGTATTTTTAAAATTAATGTTAGAACATTGGAATTTTAAAAGAAAGGGTTGTGGTGGATGAAAACACAGCTTTGGGTGAATGATGGAGTATTTCAAACATGAAGTACATAAATAAATTTAAAGCCTTGGTTTAAATTTGTTTTCCATTGTATTTATTTACTGTTACAAATCCTTTGCCGGAAGGGGTTTTAAATACAAACATATTTGCAATAAGAGGCTTTTAAAACATGTGTGCAAGCACTCTCCAAATCTATGCAATAAGTTCTAGACCCAGAATCAGCCAATTTCTCTTAAGTTTGGCAGGTTTCAAAGCTGCTTTTTATGGCAGAGCCCAATGGAATCACAAACTCTGCTGTGTTTGACAGGTTTATCACTCAGGTCTCACACAAATCAACCTTCACCAAAACAAAGACAAAAAAGAAAGGAAAGAAGGGAGGGAGGGAAGAAGGAAGGAAGGAAGGAAGGAAGGAAGGAAGGAAGGAAGAAGGAAGGAAGGCAGAAAATTATTTTGACAAACACAGGCAAGCCAAATGAAATTCACCAATAACACCTCTGTGATCTCATACCCACAGCCTCCAGGTCCTTTTTGCCCTTTGTCAAAGTTCATGCTGGTGATTTCAGTTAGCTGCGTTTTATTATGCTGTTTCCAAATCTAAAATTATTACTTTTTAACTTGTTGTGTTCTTAACACACCATAGCTTGTAGTCAGGAGACATCTAGCTGACCATCATAGTGAATATAAAATCATGAGTGTTGAGGAGGGACGGTGTTAAGTCTCCATATTTTATACCTAATTGCATGGGCGAGTTATAGATAGCTTCTAACCAAATAAAAGTACTATATAGGAAAAAATAACACCTGATTAAAATCCAGTTTATGTAGCTCAACCTCATAAATAGATACTATGGTAAACCACAAATGAAAGAAATTCACTAATGTTGAGGTTTTTTTTCATGTTGTTTGTAGCAGAGAGTAGAAGATGGTCAGCCAAGGGATTGTGAGAAAGTGACATCATGCTGTCTATTCCAGAACCATGGCTTCCATACTCTAAAGCCATTCTTAAGATAAGAAGCCACAGTAGTGTGGTCAATAGGTAAGAGCAATTACAGACTGGACATAGGTTAATCATTAACAAAGAAAAAACAAGTAGATTACTTCCAAAAGAACAGATATTCAAGCTGCTTGAAGTAGTCTTTGTTTTGTTTTTGTGAGTGAGGGTGGTTTCAGGGTCACATTGATGCTAGGAAAAATATTCTACTACTGAGTTGTTCTTGTTTAAGTTTTCTCCCCAACTCTCCTTATTGAATCCAACTTTGATTCCAACATAAACTCTTAGAGCCTCTTCTGTAAACCTCCTCCCACACCCCCTCCATCTCATGGCTGTTCCATTAAGCCACAGTCACTGGAATCACCTGGATGAGATATCTCAGTCCTGTTAAGCACTGCATTTCCTAAGGAGAGAGAACACAGTTATCTTTAGATTCACCCACCATGGAGCCTAATAGGACAACACCTTACATCGACTTTCCCAAGTTTAGGTTCCTAATAGTCACTACCACCAGATGGCAGCAGTGCTGCCTTCCCTAGCAACAGAGGACATTAGGAACACCCCACCCTTGGTTCATTTACAAAGCCACTCTGTGTGGTTTTGCAGGGGGCGGGGGAGGCGGCATTTTGGGATCAGGTAGAAACCTGGTGCAAGGGAAATTTCCTGCGAATCTACAAGGATAATCCCAGCCAAGACTCCTAGCAATAGGAGTGGATAAGTAGCCTAAACTGGCCATCTCCTGTGATCAGATTGGTGATATCCCAATTGTCTTCAGAGATCCTTCATCCAGTAACTGATGCAAAGATCCACAGCCAACCATGGGGACAAGCTCTAGGATCCCCGTTAAAGAGAGGGAGGAAGGATTGTAGGAGACTGGGGAGTTAAGGTCATCACAAGGGAACCCATAGAGACAACTAACCTGGGTTAATAGGAGTTCACAGACACTCAACTGACAGGTAAGGAGCCCACGTGGGAATGACCTGGGCCCTCTACATATGTATGACAATTGTGTAGCTGGATCAACTTTGAGACTCATAGCTGTGGGAGCTGTGCCTGTCCCTGACGCTTTGGCAGGCTTTTGGGAACCCATTCCTCACATTGTGTTGCCTACCAAGCCTCAATGAAAGGGGAGGAGCTTAGTCGTGCCTCAACTTGACATGCTATGCTTTGGTGACACACATGTGAGGCCTGCCCCTTTCTGACCAGAAACAGAGGAGGGGTGGATTGGATGGTGTGGGGGGGCTGGCAGAGGGGAGGTAGGCAAAGAGAATAGGCGGAGAGGAGGGAGGGGGAACTGGGGTCAGGATGTAAAATAAACAAATCAATTCATTAAAAAAAAAAAAACAAAGACACTCTGCACTTCCTTTTTCCTCATCCAGATCTAAGCCCTCAATTCCTGAGTTAACGCTCAGTGCATGTGCCAACAATTTGTAGCTCTCTCAGACTTGCAAGTCTCTATGTGATTTTATGAAAAAATATGAAGGTGGAAAATTTGAAATTTAACAATCCCATTCCCTTCTTTCCTAACACATATGTTTGAAACTCATGGCTTAATCGCTGTCAGCAAAATAGATTGCTCACATATGATGAGCACAGTCCGTTCTTGGGTGGGAAGTGGTCTTTACTCCTCCTGTTTCCATCATGGAAGGCACTAGCTAAACAGAAACCTTTCAGCCTTACTTTCTACCCTCACTCACCCTCCCCTAGAGAGATTATTAATTAATTAATCTGGTAGACAAGGACAATGCAGCAATTTATCGTAGGTAGAAGTTTTCCTGTCTTGCAGCCACTCTCAAATAAGTACACTGAGGCTTGTATTAGTTATAAATGATCAGCCAATAGCTCAGGCTTGTTACTAGCTAACTCTTACATTTAAATTAATCTATATTTCAATTTATTCTTCGCCACATGACTCACAACTTGTTACCTCATTTTCTAAATGTCCTGCTTGCTCAGGGGCGGACTGGTGTCTCTCCTGACTCTGCCCTTCCTCCTTCCATCATTCCCTCTCATCAGGCTGCCTCACTCAATCTCTTCTTGTCCTGCTACTGGCCAATCCATTGTAATGCACAGGATTTTATCTCTGCCTTTCCCACATTCTTCATGGGGCAATCCATCTGAGCACCCTGTTCTTAGTCTTTTCATGTAATATATACACAAGCCAATAGGAAGAGAAATCTACAAGTATCAGCCATTGCTTATGCCAGTGTTGGGAAGGAAGGAAACTGTGGTCACCAACCTAATCTTCATTCTTCAGCCAGCTTTTGGTTAGCCATAAAGTAAACACTCCAGTCTCCATCTACCTGAGTCTTAAGGGAATATAAGATGTCACATTTAAGGTCCCTGAAAACTCTGACAAAACTACAAACCCCCACAACTCCAACAAAACATTAAAAACTGCCTTATATCTTAAAGTTCAAAAAAAAGAATATCTCTCCCCACCCCAACCCACTTAAAATTACTGCGCTTCATGGTTTCTTAGCTGTGATTATTAACTGCTTAATCATATATTGATATTAAATTCAAAAGTAAACCCCTCAGAATTATTCTCTTTCAACCAAGAAGCACTAACTGGCCAAAATGAATAAAATGCTCAGGAGTGTTTTCCTTTCTTTTCTAGCCAACTTTATAGCTTTATATATATGGTCTACTTCTTACTGAGGTCTTGGCCAACTCATTATTGCAAAGCCGTAGAGTAGCTTTTAATATCCTTGAACTAAACCTTGACATTTTAGCTGCTAATCATTTACAGCTGATGGGATAGGCCAAAGATACATGCATTTTATATTTTAATGCCCAAGATTATCCCTTTTCAATCCCCAAATCAGTATAATCCTGAGTCAGTCTTAAATCCATATTTAAATACAGCATTTGTAACCTCTACTTCACTCTTTCCAGCATCTTTGGAAAAGCAAGAGAGCTCATGAAGGAAGAACAGGTGTTAACCATCTCCTCTTGCTGAAATGTTCTTCCTTTTGACTCTGGATCTTCTTTAATTTTTACTTGTTTGTATATCATAGAGACTAGAGATGGAAGTAACAGATTGCAGAATAAAATAAGGTGATCAATGCAGGTTTCACTTCAAAAGTATAAGTTGGGCAAAGCCTGGGAGAAGAGAGAAGCAGGTATCTGGGAAATGTTCTCCCATATAAAGCAAAAGTCCCAAGATGAGATCCTTGATGTGTGTGAAGAACAGCAAGCTCGTGTGACAGCAGGAGACTGAGCAAAAAAACAGAGGAAGATGGGGACCACAAGAGAGACGGAGGATCTAGCTTTGTAGCCAGAGGTCAGCTCTTACCATGAGTAAAACGGGGCTACTTAAGAAACCCAAACAGAGGGGTTCCATGACATGATTCCGGTTTCTAAAATCTTATGCTGCATGATTTATTGGCATTAGACCCCAAGAGGATAACAAATGGAAGGAAATCTAACAAAGGATTATGAAGATTCAGAGTGGTAAGAAACAGACACGCTTTAAGTAGATTTTGAAATTAGATCTAAGTATAACATATGTGGGAAGTGAAAGAATAAAGTATGGGTAGTTTTCTGATTGTCAGGAACACTAGGATGGGGGAATTGCCTGGACAAAGACTAGCTAAGCAGGACGAGGGATGGGGTGAGAAAGACCAGGACTTTAACTGTAGACACATTGAGACTGAGCAGTAGTCTGCTTCCAAGTGAAGATATTACTGGATCATGAACGTTAAATCTAAAGACAGGGAGTCCTAGAAATGAGCATATGGAATAATTAAGAAATAAATGACACTTCAATATGTAAGTGTAGATGAAGAAATCTATTATTCTAAAATTTAAAAATCACAAAGAGGATGCGACTGAGAGAACAAACTAGCGAAATAGAAAAGAAGAAGAGTGTGTAAATCCTGAAGAAGAGTAGAAAGCTTATCAAGGAAAGGGGATGGGCAGTGATAAGGTGACCTTGACAGGCCGGTTAGGATATGGACTAGGAAATCATCATAAGCATTTGTCACCTTGAGGAGAGGCTCTGCTGACTGCTTTGCTTTGCTTTGTTCTGGGTTACTGAGGATAGAGCCTAGCTTAAAATGAGAAAGGGAAAAGAACTGGGGGAAATACAGACAATCCTGTTGCCCTGAACAAGAACCAAGGAATATAGAGTGACAGATGGTGTGTGAAGGAAAACAAAAGAAATGCTTTAAAAATGAAGGAAAATTATACATTTACATGCTTATAAGGATGACTTAGGAGAGGGAGAAAATCTGAAAACAGGAAGAGAAGGGACTATTGTTAATCACATGTGGAGTAAGCTAGAAGGGGCAGGGTGTGAGAGGCTAAGGAACACATGCTGTTAGGTCTGCAACAGAAGGAGCTTGAGAAGTTGAGGAGTGGAAAACACATTAGAATGACAATGTATAGAAATTCTCTATGGAGTGTTTATTTATCAAGCTGTCATCATATAAGTACTCAACTCTAAAGGCAGTGCTTAACAGTTGGTTTCCCGGAATAAAGCCTATTCGATGGTTTTTATTCTTTGGCTTACTCAATATCCCAACAATTAACAAGGAAAAAGAATAGAAATCAAAATCTATACCCATTTGAAATATCTGTACCAAATTATCTCAGGTCAAAATTAGGTAAGAAAAGGAAAAACACATTTAAGACATTCTTCATTCTGCAGACTGAAGCAGGAGGTCACTGAGAGTTTGAGGTCAGCTGGGTTACACCATGAGAACCTGTCTCAAAACAAAACCAACAAAAATATATTCTGAAGATTGCACTTACGTTTTCATTTTGTGTTAGTCTACATCTCCAAATGTCATGCAACTCTATATGTACCACTCAGTTGTGTCCTTTTAAGGAAAAAAGAACTGTTTAAATAGAAATCCGAGATTGCCAAAGAAGTCTACAAAAGTCAAAGAAGCTGGAGAAGTCACTTTCTATTATTAATTATGAAATATGTAAGAATCCATGACAGCACAATTTTCCCAGAAAATAAAAGACCTGCTTAAAATGATTAAGTGCCAACCAAATTGAAATTTGGCTACAATTTGGGACTTACAAGGATACAAGGGTATCTGTACTACTCAACCCTAAAAGATTTCTAGCATTTCCTTGATGCAAAGAGCTCATTATGCTATTACATCCAATATTATATTAATGTAAAATTTGAGAGAACATCTGAAAATATTCTTGGAGAAATATCCAGGAAAATACCAACAGTCCCTTCATATTGGTTAAAATATAACTAATTACATTGTTTTCAATATATTTCTGTATAAAAGTCTCTTCAATTTTGCTTAATATTCAGAAAAATATTACAAAACCATCAGTATTCTTAATAAAAGGAAGCAATAACCAAGAAAATAATGGAGTCATCTTTAGAACTATTTTTCTCACTTCAAAAAAGACAATAGTGATTATTCCAATGGTGTGGCAGACTAACTAAATCAGTGTTTGCAAATAAATCTAGAAAAATGATGGCAACAGTCACATTTCTTTTAATTTATAGATAAAAGTCTGTTTAAAAAAATAGAACTCCAAAGACTTTCAGTTCTAAGAGCCAATTCTGCCCTCAGTTATGTGTGTGCAATTAGTTGCGTGTGCATAATTGAGGGCAGAATTTGGCCCATAAAATTTGGAATAATCTGGAAATTCTTACAATCTGGAAAAAATTAAAATCTCTTTGATAAAATAAATTATGAAGTGACCCAATTCACATGGGCTTTGAAGTGTAAGGAAATGGTGTTTTCACTTATGTGAGAAAGTTAATTTTTTTTTCATTTAGCACAATCTAGAACAGACAACCCTAAGAGATGAGGGAAGAAATTATCTGTGCTGATCTTTCTCTGGGGTCCCAAATAACATGCCTGTAAGAAACGGGATGCGTGTCCAACTATTAGGGAATGTCTCATACAACAGAAGAGAAAGCAGAGAATGAGGTGGGCTATGTGGGTGTTGATTTAAGCTCGGAACATCCATAGCTAAAGCAGTGGCTTGACCTGCTTTTGGTCCACTTTCAGGATCTACGGTCCTTCAGTTCTGTCTCTCTGGTGGAACAAGCACACACCAAATAGACTAGACGCTTTCCAACGCTATCCATCAAGACTAAGATCCAAGCAAACAAAGTCAGCTCTATTTTGTTCCTACTTCCGTCTTCCTTTCATATGCTACCTCAGCAGGACCACCAAAGTTTTGCCTCCAATGATTTCTGAAACCCATTTTCAATTTTTCCTTTTAAAAAGGAAGCCAGGAGAAAAGGATTCCAGTTGAGTTCTACAGCCTGGTGTTTATCTTCTAAGCTTGTTTTTTCCATGTCACACTTATATTTTGATTGTTTTCCTTTTTTCTTGCTATGCTCACTGAGTGCAAGGTCATCACAGAGAAGTAACAAAACCCACAACTTTCTGTTTCTGCATTAAAGGGGGAAAAAGAGAGAGAGAAGGGTTAGTGATACAACAATCACAAGGTTCACTCTTTCGGCTCTGTGTGCTGAACTATTTATCAACACACAAAGTATGATCTGTTTCTCCTTTATGGTTCTTTCAATGAAAAAAATAGTCTATATATATACATACATACATATATATATATATACTGGCCTTGCTTCTTGCTGCCCCCCCAGGAGACTCATCTGGTTTATTACCCCCCTACCCACGGGATCAAACCACTTGTAAAGAAGTGAAATCTTTTGCATTTGGAACTTGAAACTTTGAAAACAACCTTAAGCCATGCTCCTAAAAACATTAAAAGGAACATTTTTGTGTGCTTTTCAGGCATCTTTACAAGTTCTTGTGAAAGGATAAAAGTGACTGGCTCGCGTTTTATATGTTCATTATTTCTAAATCGCCTGGCCTGTCACCACAGACATGGTATGATCATAAAATCACACGAGAAAAGCCATGGTCTTTTAAATGGCCTTTTACTTTAGTCTATGAACCACAGGGACGGCACTTCACCACTACATATTAACAGTCTCTGCCTCCTGTCCTTAAGTAACCAGGGTTAATGTCCCCTACCTAACCTAGGAAGTCACGAAAGTGGCAGATGCACTTAAACATGTAAGATCCTGGTCTGTCTTGTCAGATTCTAAAATAATATTTTCTTGATACTTGTTTTTTTCCAGTTCTTTTTTGTAACTCCTTTTTTTTCTGTGTTTTTAAGACACAGTTTCTCTGTGTAGCTCTGGTTGTCTAGGAACTCACTCTGTAGAGGCTGGCCTTGAACTCAGAGATCTGCCTGCCTCTGCCCCCTGAGTGCTGGGATTAAAGATTGAAGGCACGGGCCTCCACCTTCCAGTTTGTTTGATGCTTTTTAAAGAAGAGATTCCCCTCCTCATTTCAGCCTATCCCAAGAAAAAGTTCTAGTTCCAGGGTGAACCGGCTCCTTGGGAGGCTCCCACACAAACATCATCTCCTTGCCAAGAGGAACAGAAAGCCCGGCATCAGGCTGGCGGTGAGGTGTCACTCCTGAGCTTCAGGTGTCACAGCCTTGCTGCCACTTCACAGGACTGTGCCCCTGTGCACAAGTTGTGGTTAGTTCTCTTATACAAGTAGAACGGTCCTGCAGCCTCATCCCCAGTACCACCACCTTATATCATCAAATAGAGTTCCACGCTAAGGCGGTAGAGGCGCTGATTTCAACACAGCTCAGCCCATGAAAAAAAAATAATTTAACTCCTTTATATCCTCTGTTCTAGGAGCTATAGCCAGACAAGCATCAGGTTGGACACATCTTGGAAAACTTTCTATTTAAAAGTATGCACACACTGACATATTTTTAATCAAAAAACTTTTGAAGTATTACATTATTTCAATATACAGATATTTTTTGTCTTGAGTGAACTATTGAGTTAACAGACCACTGGAGAAAATAATTATAAGACAATTAATGAAATAATATATTTAATTAATTCATTTATTTCTGGCATAACCTGTGGTTGTAGTGATTTTATGATTAAATGAACTTCTTATAATTCTATCAATGGAAAGTTTTATTTAATATAAGAACATCAGTAATAATTTTTAATTAGAAGTTCTGGCTGGGATTTAAAAGCTAACCCTATGCAATAATGGAAGTGATCAGTTCAGGGAGTTAAACCTGTACATTTCCCCCAAGGAACTCTGCTAGCTGACCCTGGGGGGAGGCATTCTAGGGCCCAGTCATCAGCTCAGTTCTGGGTCATGCTGCAGCAATCTCTTCATGATCTCACTCTCTCCCTCCCTTTTACTCTCCCCTTGACACAAGTGATTCCCAAATCTGTTCTTGCCCCTCAGTACCCACGCCTATATCTCTAGCTGCCTTTCTGCATTTCTCTGCAGTTTTGAAGGTACTTCAAGGAGAAAGCATGTTCTTCCCAAAAGGGAGTTACCAACCATACAAAATATTAAGAACAGGATCCTCAGAATGAGAGTAACCTGGATTCCAACCTGAGTGCCCACACTAGCTAGTCAGTGACCTTGGGCATGTTACTCCAGTTGATAAGTCAATCAATTCATCACAAAACAACAAAGTCCAATCCCAAACGGTTAACCCTAAAAAAGGTGGGCGTGTGAACAACACTAAATAAACTCAGAAGGATGTATATACGTATGTGTTAAAAATAGCTTAAAAGAGGTCATGAGTTTGAAAGGGAGCAAGGGGATAGAAGGAGTTTGGAGGGGAAGAAGGAGTGATGTGAAATTCTCAAAAAACTGTGAATTAAAAAAGAAAGTGAGGTCCACCTCCCTCAGAGGAACCACTGTACAGATTAAATGAGGCAATAAATTGAAAGATGCGTGTTCATCAGATGCTCAAGAGGGGAGAAAGGAAACACAGTCAAGCAAGGATAAAGGCCTGTAGGGAGGAAGAGTGCCTGAGTGAATGAAGTCCTAAGTGAATGTGTGCTAGTGACAGGGCATGGTCATGTCAAGGAGTCCCAAGCTTTAGACCCAGGTGACACTCAGAGGGATGGCAAGGTCTTCTCTCCTAGTCCAAGTGCAAATGTTGATAGGAGCATGTGGAGAAAACTTCCCTCATAGCTCCCCAACCCAACCAACACCCTGACTGCCCGGGACATGTTCCCTCCCCGAAGATAGCTCTCTGTCAGAGACTGCCACTACGGAGATGGAGATTAGCTAAACCTTCCTCCTTGCTCAGTTGCATATGAAAACTCTGCCTCCTTGTTTATCTTATGCAATAATCCAGACGCCATGTTCAACTACGTAGAATAAATACACCAAGCATCCAGGGTTCTATGGATTCTCCATTCCACCCAATCCCAGCTTTTCTATGTGCCTGTGTTATTTGTCTTTTCATTTTCCCGCTGCTCCAGTCAAGTCGCCCCCTGGAGATGTGTAGGATGAAATCTTCTCAACTTCGTTAGCCTTTCAAGTCAGACGAGATAGGTAAAGGGATAGGAGGCTGGAACTCCATGTTCCATTGTTTGTGGAAGGGATCCAATTTTACATCCCTGAAGTCCGAATCAGGGACCCATAGAGGAAACATGGTGCTGCCTAGGCCTGCCAGGGACACTGAAGCTTTAAAATACAAGTAAGTCCCAACTCTCCCTCACATAGGAAAGCTGGTGAAACTGAACATAAGGAAATGCACTAAAAGACCGACACAGAAGTGAGATGATTGAGTTAACAAAAGGAGAAACTTAATGCAGGGCATTGGTGGCATATGTCTTTAATCCCAGCACCGGGGAGGCAGAAGCAGGTGGACCTCTGTGAGTTGGAAACCAGCCTGGTCTACAAGAGCTAGTTCCAGGACAACTTCCAAAGTCAAAGAGAAACCCTGCCTCGAAAAACCGAAAGAAAAAAAAAAGAAGAAGAAGAAAAGTTGATTGGCCAAGATGGGAATAGGAAAGAACAACAAAATATAAACAAAGACTGCAGGAAGGCTATTTTTTTAACTAACATGGCTCATGAGACCAAAAAATAGATATGAAAATCTGTAAATCTGTGTATGTTTCAATACGTACACATTTCTTCTTCTCCATGGTGGGCTACATAATAAAAAATTGTTTGTTATTTAGTTGCTTACTTGAGTTTTCTGAAGAAAAAAAAAGACTGCTTGGTATGAGCAAAATGACAGTGTTTTTATCAATGTAGTATAAATGTACAACTATAAAAATCAGGATATTTTTTTGTTGCTGATGGTACTATAATGTCATGGTGTAATTAGAGAGAAGAAAATTTGAAAGTATCTGAAAACAGGTAATTGATGGCTCTCTTCTAAGATAAAATATGTGCACACTTAAGGCTGGAGCTCTCTCTCTCTCTATGTGTGTGTGTGTGTGTGTGTGTGTGTGTGTGTGCTTCCATGCTTATGTGTGTACACATGTCCACATGTACATGACTTTCTCCATCATTTTTTCACAAAAAAATGTTTGATTCAGGCTCTCTGACTGGACCAGGGGCTCACAAAATGGTCAGTGTGTACCAGGGATCATCCTGTCTCCCCCTCCCAGCACTGGGATTTACAGGTGCGTGCTACCATGACTAGATTTTTATTTAGATGCTGTGGATGGACTCAGGTCCTTATGGTTGTGACGGAAGCACCTTGCCTACTGAAGCATCCTTCTAGCCTCTGAAAATTCCTTTTTGCCGTCTATCACATGTCAAGCACAGATATGGGTGTTTTTTTTTCATGATAAATAGCAATTCTAGCTGTAATGAAGCTTACCTTTTACAGGATGATAAATTATAAACAGGATAAGTGAAATCTGTAGCATGTTTATGAGTGATAAGAATAAGACATGAAATATTTCAGCAGAGGGAAAGAAAATTTTCGCACTAAACTCATTACCTCCAGTTGTCCGTTGAACAGTTTCTAGGCTGTAGAAGTCTTGGTTCCAGGCCTTGATAGATCTGTGTCAGATTAGAAGCTGATGGAAGACCCTTAAAACTTACATTATATTACCATCAACAGTATGACACCTGTTGAACTTATCGAAACTGATCTTTGGTCCAGTCTCTAGGAATCAACCAATTCTCTATTTTATAAACAACAAAGGAGACTTCAGTACATCTAAAACAGATCACCTGTATTTAGCTAGAGGTAAAGTTAGTGCTAAAATAGTGATGATCACAATGCAGTACTATAACACCACCAGAGAGTTCACGAGAAAAGTGAAGAATTTAAGAAAAGCACACTGAGAAACTAAAGAAAACAAAAAGAAAAGAAAGTTGGAGTTTGTATATTGTTTGGTCCTATATTTTAGTGAGCTCTTTTGTTGAAAAAAAATCTTAAGAATCAGCATGCAAGAGTTTGGAAAGCCAAAACTACATTGGCTATTTTCCATAGCTAATTTGAAAAGCACTGTACTGGAATATTGATCCCTTGACTTAATTATCCCAAAAGCTGCTACCTGCCATGCTTAAGTGTCTGTTGTACACTGAGTATTATATACAGGAGTAATGTACCCTCTCACTAAGCTAACACCAGAGAGAGACAACAGCAAGAGAACTCTGGGGATAAGTCAGTGCTCTCCCTTAAATGCTGCATCTTCCAGGTGTGGGGATTGAAACGAGATAATTAGAGCAAGTAGCCTCTACCACTATTTGAATAGACTCGCTTGCAAAATCAGCAGTTGGGGACATGTTTGACTACAATTTTTTTGGCTAAGGACTTCTGTCTATCTGTTCAAAACCTAGAAGGACAAATTCCAAATCTGTTTCAGTCTTCTGGTTTAGACTGAGAGAGAGAGAGTTACTCATGAAATTTCATCACTCTTGTCACTGTCTGTAATTTTAAGTACATTTTGAAAGTTCTGTTTCAGTCTTGAATTTAGACCCCTTAGATTAAATATAGTTAATAATTAGAATGAACATGTCTGGAACTATAGTTTATTGGTAGAACATGTGCTTAGCATGTGTGAAGCCCTATACACAACCCCAGTACTGGTAATTGATGAGCAAGTTTGTTTTTAAAAATAGTTTGAAAGTCTGTAAGTACGTTAGCTTTGAATCTACCTATGTATGTGAAGATGCTTCAGCCTGCAATAGCAATATTTATCTTTACTTATTATCTTCATTGTTTATAAAGCGAGTTCTTTTATTTAAATTAGAAACAATCTTATTTTATATATCAATTCCAGTTCCCTCTGCCTCCCATCCTCCCATGCCCCCCCCACCAACCCCCATCCCATCCCTCTTCTGCTCCAGAGAAAGGGTGAGGCCTTCAATAGGGGATCATCAAAGTCTATCACGTCATTTAGGGCAGGGCCTAGGCCCTACATCATGTGTCTAGGCTGAGAGAATATCCCTCTACGGGGAATGGGCTTCCTATGTGCATTTGTGCACTGGGGATAAATACTGTTCCACTACCAGAGGCCACATAGACTGCCCAGGTCTCCTAACAGACATCCACATTCAGGGGGCCTGGTTCTGTCCTATGCTGATTTCCCTGGTGTCAGTCTAGGATCCATGAGCTCCCCCCTTGCTCAGGTCAGTTGTTTCTGTGGTTTTCCCCAGCCTGGTCTTGACCCCTTTGCTCATCACTCCTCCCTCTCTGCAACTGGATTCCAGGAATTTGGCTCAGTTTTTAGCTGTGGGTGTCTGCTTCTGCTTCCATCAGCTACTGGATGAGGGCTCTAGGATGGCATAAAAAGTATGTACTCACTCATATATGGATATCAGACATAGGTCAAAGGATTACCAGCCTATAACCCAAACCTCCAGAGAAGCTAGGAAACAAGGAGAACCCTAAAAGAGACATACATGGTGCCCTGGAGAAGGGGAAAGGGACAAGATCTCCTGAGCAAATTGGGAGCATAGAGGGAGAGGAGAGGGAGTTAGGAGAAAGAGAAGGGGAGAAGAGGAGGGAGGAGGAAGACATGAGGGACCAGCAAGATTGAGTCAGGGGAAGAGTAGAGGAGAGCAAGAAAAGAGATACCTTAATAGAGGGAGTCATTATAGATTTAAAGAGAAATTTGACACTAGGGAAATATTCAGAGATATAAAAGGATGACCCCAATGAAGACTCTAAGCAATAGTGAAGAGGTTACCTTAAATGCCCTTCTCTGAAAATGAGATTGATGATTACCTTATATGCCATCCTAGAACCTTCATCCAGTAAATGGAGTTCTTAATTGGTCTAAATAATAAAAACCCAGAAAATTCTGAGAGATCAGAGAGCAGAAGGAGCAAGCCAAAGCCACCTTTACCTCCTTAGCCTTTCAACGGACAAGATAGCAAGTTCCTGTTTCTTCCAACTTTTATTCTGTCTCTGCCCAGCCATCTCACTTCCAGTCTCTACCCAGCCATCTCACTTCCTGTCCATATGTACAAACCTCCAGATTTCTATTGTTAGCTAGTGGCAAGCTCCATTCTCTGATCTTCAGGCAACCTTTATTTGTAAAAGCAAGATATCACCACAATTGCTATTATTTTATTCAGTGATTAGTGTGCATGAAACTAATAAAATATTAGAATAAAAGAAATTGGGAAGAGATATTTGAGAGTTATTAAAATGTGCATCCAGTAGTCTCTTCTGAGAACTCTAGAGTTGCCTGGCAGTCAGTGTTAGTAGATATACCTAGACAAATGGGGGAATTTTTTAAAGGGGGCCCTGAATTAAAATCAAATAGGTAAGAGAAAGCAAAAAGTGCCACTGCTAAACTGAATGAGGATAGCAGATGAAAAAGGTATGTCAAAGTTTCTCATGGTTAAATACTTTGAAAATTGTCATGAACAAACAGACATTTGTATTCATTTATTAGAACAACTAGGAATTTATCTGACATCTATCCTTTTCTGGAGCAGCAGAATTCCTTCATTTTTTATTTTGCATTTTATTTATTTACTTATTTTGTTTATACATACACAGATGCATGAGTGCCCAGCATGTGTGTGGCGGTCAGAACAATTTCAGGACTCAGTTGATTCCTTCCTGGGGACCTAACTTCGATCCTCAGGCTTGAAAACAGATGCCTTTATCCACCGAGACATCTCTGCAGCCCCCATATTTTGTATTAAAGATTTATATATAATACATAGGCTTTCTCTCAGCCTTTGGATTCTTCTGCAATCCTCTCCCATGATACTATTCCATGGGGGAGAAATTCAGACACCTCAGTCTTGGAGCTGTGCAAATTAAGTCTAAGTGTGACATAAACTACTCAGATAAGAACCATCAAATGTACATTGAGAGTTTCCCAGGCAGCTTTGCTTCCTCAGAGACCAAGGGATGGGGTGATGGAACTGTTTGCAAATTACATTTGTCATTCTATCCCCACAGTGCTGATCATCCTCCCACTTTCTTAGCATCTAGTGACATTTGGTCTTTTGAGGTTCGGTTGTCTACTTTATCACTGTTCTCCCTCTTCTGCATTATTTATTTTATCACAAGGCCAAGACTTTTTGTGAGATAATGCTGTCTTTTCACAAGCTCGCTGTGTCAGTTAGATTCTCCTCCCTCACACAGACAATCCACTCTGGAATGTTAAGTATATTTGATTTTTCTTATTTTATGGATCACTAAAGTACTGGGTCTTAAAAGGAACTTGATTACCCATTTAATAAAGAATGTTGTCTGCCAACTGAGCCATGTGGCTGTGTTTTATAAGCCTTTTAAGATAAAGAATTATTAGAAATTTATTTCTGCTATCATTGAAATTACCTAGTTGAAACTTCCCTTTGAAAGTGTGATCCACCAAGATAGCAGTGTTGTGCCCATGAACTCTCAGCAACTTGATGTTTGTACAAGGCTTGGAAAGACCACACCAGCAGGAAATTTTCACAGTATCCCACAGGAAGTCAGTGGTTGCTGAGGGAGGAAAAACCAGTTTTTAATGTGCTTTTTGTTAGTTTGTTTGGTGGGTTGGCTGATTTGGTTTGGCTTGGTTTTGTTTTTCAAGGACAAGTCCAAAATCTTACATGGTCAGCCCTAAATATGTGCAAATAGAGGTGACACTAATTGGACTCAATAATAGAAGAGGTCATAAATTCAAGGGGATAGGTTGTGGGGGACACAGGAGCACTTGGGGTGGAGAAAATACAAATACAGTGTATTTACGTATGAAATCCTCAGATTAAAACACAAACATATGGTCCTGATGCACTTCTAAGTTGCAATAAGAGCTTCGCCAATGAGCAAATTCAGGGCTGAGGATGGATTCCAACAACCTCTTTTAGAAGATGTTCATGTGGAAAGATACAGACAGGAGTTGATGGAAACATGAAGGAGCCTGAGAGATGGGCTTCTGCTGTGTACCTTTACAAAGACATTCTTCAGGCCTTCCACATTCAAGCTCTCCTTAGCCTCCCCATTGCCACAAGAATAATCAGGCCTCCCTGTGACTCTGCACCTGACGCCTCTAAAACTAACTCCCCTTTCCTTGCTAAACCCTATGTGCTTTCTACAATGTTTGAATGAGATTATGCCCCTCTCCCACCCCATAAGGGCATATGTTTGACGATTTGGTCCCTAGTTGATACGTGCTGTCTCCGGAGGCTTAGGAGATATTGCCTTCTATAGTCAGTATATCACTAGGGACAGGTTTTGAGAGTTTAATGTATCTCTCTACTCTCAGTTCTTTCTCTACGTACTGCTTTTGGTTCAAGATATGAGCCTTCAGCATCTGGCTCCAGCCTACTGCTTGCTGCTGTTTTCCTGCCATGACAGACTCTTATCTTTCATAACCCTAATTTATTTCATAAGCCTAAATAAGTCCTTCCTACTATAAATTGTCTTATCATAGCAATAAAAATTAACTAATGTATAATTTTTGCTCTCCTACTCTTTGATAAGCTCATTCCTATGTCTTAGCCTTTGAACATTGGATTCCCTTTGTCATAGAACAACCTTACCCAAAAACTGCATCCCCAAGGGTCTTGGTCCAAAGAGAGTTGTTTCTGTCCCATTCCATCCCCCAGTGACTCTATCCCTTTTTCATATCTTTATCTGAAATATTATTTATGATATTTTCTGTCTTTCTCCAACAAGATGCAGACTCCACAAATAAAAGACCTTGACTTTGAAGGCTAGTGCAACAGCTTGGAGATTGAAAATGCCTGCCACTAAGCCTGATGACCTGATTTTGATAACCAGGACCCACACTGTGGAAAGAGAGAAGTGACTCCCACAATTTTCACTCTGACTTTCATATACTACTGGGTACATGCCCACCCACCTGCCAAGGAGACACATATAAATAAAATGTAATTTAATATGTGACTTCTGTAATACTCCTGGTAGCTAGATTAGTCCCTGCCCAAGTAAGTGTTAAATAATTATTTGGTAAGTCAGAGCATACATATTTACTTATAAGAAAGACTGAGCACAGCTTTTAATAAGATCCAAAACTAGGCAATTACTGGCAGGTGTGACCTCTCCTATGCTGTCCTGAGGAAATAATGCCTCCCTAGAGAGGAAACCTCAGCCCTGTGATTAACCTACCCCCCCCACTTATACCCTTGTGCAAGATGGCTTATCCCTAAGGGAGCCATGGGAGGAATCTACCTCCCTTCATTACATGAGCGGTTTCTTAATTTTTCCTAATCACTTTTACCACTATCCATGAAAGGGATTCAGATGTGGAGTGTACTACATACTAATGCATATCTACAGATGTCTTATCAGCCACAAACATGGTCGTGGTGACTGGTCCTCTCTGTTTTGGAAAATCTTCAGTAAATGACAGGATGACTCAGTAACTTGATGTTCCTCCTATGGGTTGAAGCATGTGTGTACAGAGAAGAAGATACTATGTCCCATGAGCTTTTCTAAATAATGGTAATAAAATGTTCCAAAAACTGATTAAATCCTTTGTTCTCAGATGAGTCCCATTTGAGTAAAAGTAGAGACAATTGAAATAACTTGAAGTGGCCCCTTCTGTGAGTGTAGTGAGTGCTACTTAGAAAAATGTAATGAGATACAAGATCAAGCAATGCATCATGGTAAGGGGTTTCAATAACAGGATGTTCACAGATGTTCCCACTGTGTCAATAAAATTTCTGTAGATTTAAAAGAGATGAGAGCAGGTCATGTGATTAACCAAGAGAAGACTGTTCAAGACCAGAGTGAAACTGAGTCAAGGAAGTGAAGGAAACAGTAGAGGAATGAGAAGGGGTTTGTCTTAGGGCTACAGGGTTGTGACTCTAGGTGATCCTTACTGTGAGAGAGTCAGGTCTTCAGAAGGGTTAGTGTGAAGGATCAACTTAATCAACCTTGTTTTAGGAGGCTGATTCTGTTGGTAAGTGTTATGGTGTTCCCGTCCTGTTCTACAGCTGATTCGGGAACCCCAAATAACACATGAGACACTATATTCTGTTGACTGGTGACTAGAATGTCTTATAGATTAGCTCTGTCTTAAGTATTAATCCATAACTACTAATATATGTATTTCTACATGGTCTTATCTTACCTAGAACTTCAGACGCATGTGTCCTCTCCTGCCCGGATCACATAGCAACTTACCTCTTACTACACTTCCCAAAATCCTCTTTGTCTCCTAGTCCCACCTATCCTGCTTCCCTGTTGGCCAAAAATGTTTTATTCATCAACCAATAAGAGAAACATATGTACAGAAGACTTTCCCCATCAGGTAAGTAGTGGGCTATAGGAAAACAAAAGCAAGAGTGGACATGCCAAGAAGTATGTACCATAATCTGCAGAGGAACTTCAAATGAGGATGGCAAAGTGATGACAGCAAGGGTTTGGATTTTGGATGTTGCTTGATATATCATCCAACTGCACAGGAAAGAAAGCTCATGTTTTAGTGGGGGAAAGCATAGCCTCCCACCAACTCCTGAGTTCAATGGCTCCTTCATACTTAAACTTATAAAGAGTTAGTAACTGTCCCTAAATATCAACTTGTTTCCTGATTAAAAGTGGAAAACTGAATGACTGTAAGTTAGGTCATTCTAGGTATTCTGACAGACACAAAACTTCAAAAATGGATCTCACCATACATAATTATATGTCTAATCATGCAAAGTCTAATAAGAGCTTTGTATTCTTGTGTCTCATCCATAAGGAGTCTTTAAGAAACCCAAGCTGTAACTCACGCATGGGTCAGACACTGTTCAGACTTAAAGCTAAGGTCTTCCTTAGCGTGCATTTCCAAATAGCAAATAAGAGCAAACAAGGAGGTTGATTTGTGGCAGCATATCCATCCAGCTTTCCATTCTGCACAGTTGAAGTCATTACCCAAGCACACAGTCACCCCAACTTCCAGTGAGGCTGGGACACTTGCTGTACATAGAGAAAATGGGCTTGGTAAGCAGCTTATCTGTCTTTTGGAACTCATGTGAGTATGAGGCACAACAAAATTTGTGAAGGACTTACTCCTAGAACTTTCAGGACCTGGGATTGTTAAGAATTCAGGAATACAGAATGCCAGATCCATTCCCTACTATCCAATACAGAGAGATTTTGGAATGTCTTGTTGAATGAAAGTTGATCTTATGTATCATAAAATTTGCTCTCTTAAGTGTACAATTGATAGTTTCACAACTACGGAAATCAATTACAGAGCATTTCTACTAGGCAAAAATGTCCCCCATGCCCATGTACAGCCGTCCTCACATCCTACAATCAGCTACAGGAATCATATCCCTTTCTTTTCCTGCCATGAATATGTGGAATTTTTAACTTTTTACCTAAATGAAATCATACAATAGATACAAGGACCTGCTTATATCACTTAGTTGATTTTTTCCACAAGATTTGTCTCTGTATGGAATATACTAGTAGGGCATGCCATCAGCTCCTTATAAAAAGTGGAGGTATAACACTCTTGTTAATCATTTGTCAGTCAATGAGTACTTGGACAGCTTCTAGGACTATTGTGAATCATTTTATCAGTGCTACTAATCTTTGCAATGGTAATCAGATCCTACCCCTCAAGGGGGCTTTGTTCAGATATGTGGTTGCCTTTATAGTCACACAGGAGAGGACAAAGATCAGATTTGTCACTGAAATGACTTGGACTTGTGTCTTGTTTCATTTTTGGACTGCGTGATATTGAAGCACAACTTCCCTCTTGATGGTGGTGACAGCCTACAGTGGCATTCAGCACACTGATTCTCTAAAACTACACTTTCCCAATACTTTACCCTCAAGTATCTCCTACCTGTATTGTAATAAACTTTTAGTTTCTTGTTCATCTCTTCACAAACCAAGCCCAAACTAACCACATCCATGTGGATTATTTCACTAAAACTCTTAAAGAGCTTCAGTGAGTAGTTTGGGGAAAGTCACTTTCCCATGAACACTACCCTTTCCTACTTGCCCAGAAAACTGGATTTCTTCTCCCTCAGAAGTGTTGGCTACAACAACTCCCTTTCCTTCTAGATCCCATATGGTCCTCTAAATAGTAAGTTTGACAAACATATTTCTCTAGTGATCAGAGATAGCATGATGGCCTCCTCCCTCTGAGCCTGTCATCTTAGGCTGAGGTGAGGTGTTACTAGTTGGAAAAGGAAATGCTTCTCAGACATCACTGCTTAAGTCAATCCAAACATAGCTGGAAAAGCCATTAGGGTCTCTAAGTAGACCACATTCAAGTTCTATTCACCAACTCTAGCTTTGCTTTCTGTACAACTAGCTTTTCAACTTTCTGACTCCTACATCTAGCTCTCAGCTCCCAATAAGAATATAGGAATTTCTGTGCATTGGTGGTGCATGCCTTTAATCCCAGCACTTGGGAAGCAGAGGCAGGTGGATCTCTGTGAGTTCGAGGCCAGCCTGGTCTACAGAGGAAGTTCCAGGACAGCCTCCAAAACAATACAGAGAATTCCTGTTTCAAAAAAAACAAAAAGAAAAGAAAAGAAATAATATAGGAGTTAAGGAGTGGGATTAATTCCCTCAGACTACAATTGTAATTAGTCAGACAAACTTGTAATCTCTTTCAATTGCCTTAGAACTAACCACTCAGGAATGTCTTATTTCTGCCCTATCTCTTAACAGGAGTTTACCCAATCACTCATGGGTTTCCCAAAAGAATCTGTTCATTTTCTTCCTCTGAAGTAACAACTTACAGTCTGATCTGCTTCATATACCACACCAATAACATGTTCAGTCCCTGAGATTGCCAAATGGTTGACCCAGTTGGGTAGTTTTAACTGTCCAACCATTTGGATTAGGGGTGTTCAAACACTGAAGTGGTCTGATTACTTAGACTGAAAATGTCTGACTTAACCATGATGAAGTCTGAAACATCCAAGTTAAATGGGAAACAAAGTTTTGGAATCTTTTAGATGTGTCAACTGCCCCAATGTTACAGAGGAACTTCAGGTGACTGTCCAGGTAGCAAGATGTGTCTGTCAATTTTAATGTTAATATATTATCCTTCTGTGGTCTTTGATGGAGTTGAAGACAGATAGTTATAGTTTTCCTTAGTTATGATAAAAAATAAACTACATATAAGACTTTAGACTCACACGGATAGGATAGATAATACTTTCTTTAAATCTTACCAAATGTTAATGGAAAAAATATTGTAACTATAGTTCTTGCTTGATAACTGTTCTGTTATATATAGTTTGACTATGTTAAGACTAAAACCTTTCATTTTATTTAGACAGAAAAGAGGAGATGATCGGGGAATTCCTTCTGTATATATGTAAATAAAGCACTGTTGGCCAATAGGGAAGCAAGATAGGTGAGATTAGGAGTTTAGGAGGATTCTGGGAAATGTAATGAAGAGAGTCATCGCCATGTGATCCCAGGGAAGAGGATAGGTCAGGATGCCATCCTCAGAAAGATAAGTCCTTATAGAAATATATATATTAGTAATTGTGGGTCAATAATTAAGTCAGAGCTAGCCAATGAGAAACAATAGCAAATGGCCAACAGCTTCATAATTATTATAGAGTCTCGTGTGCTATTTGGGGGCTAAAGCAGCAACGGGACCAAAGCGGCTGGCAGGAAGAATGCACATTACAGCCCACGAGTAAGCATAAGCAATAACAGTGCCTACAAACTTCTACTTCTTCCCTGTCTCTCTCCCCTGTCCCTCTTCCTCTTTCCATCCATCCTTCTTGTATCTCTACTCACATTTTGTCTCTTTATTTATGTTTTCACCTCACACCTTTCTGTCTTCCTCTCAGAGTCAGCAAATATTCAGAATGGCAAAGTAAGTATTTTAATTGGTACTATTTCTCATTTTACATAACATCAAAATCTAAGGAATTCTAAAGAGACATGCTTATACTTATACACTTGATTTTGCTAGAGTCAAGATGCATCAATTATCTACTTCAAAAGGAAAAAGAATTTGATCTAGGCAGAAGGAGTTGAGATTAAAAAATTTCCCATTGAACACAGTAGCTTCTGGTGAAGTACTGGCATAGGATAAGCTTAAAGTATATATCCCTTAACAACATCTAAATCTTAAAGTAACAACTCAGAATGTTTATTTACAACCCAAGCTTACCCTCTTATTTTATTTTATTTAAATTAGAAACAAGCTTACTTGACATGTCAATCCCAGCTCCTTCTCCCTCCCCTCCTCCCTCACACCTACCAACCCTCCCCAACCCCCCCACCCAATTCCTCCTCCACTTCCCAGGGAGGGTGAGGCCCTCCGTGGGGAAATGTAATCCACCAAATAAACAATCTGAAAAAGAAAAACCACATGATCACCTCACTAGATGCTGAAAAAGCCTTTGACAAAATCCAACACCCCTTCATGATAAAGGTCTTAGAGAGAGCAGGAATAACAGGAACATATCTAAACATAATAAAGGCAATATACAGCAAACTGACAGCCAACATCAAACTAAGTGGACCGAAACTCAAGCCGATTCCTCTAAATTCAGGAACAAGACAAGGCTTTCCACTCTCTACATATCTCTTCAAGCTTATCCTCTTATCCACTGTCTTTACTCTTAACTCAGTTTCATCTGTGGGTACTTCTGGATCCAGTCCCTCAGAAAACAGTAAATAATTAAGTTTGTAAAATTCCAAGACACAAAAATGATCACTACAATAAGATGAAAGCTGAACTATTAGGAGTAGCAAGAGACATATTGAACTTTCAGAAGAGGAAGGTCACTTACCCTCCACCATCAATTAGCCACTGAAATCCTCAAGACTGAAAATTTAAAGTTATAAGTGTCTTTCTATCCTCCCCCCAGAATCTACTTGTGATATCTCATGAGCACAAAAGTCACAGATGGGGTATAACAAGAAGAGTAAACTTTGTCAATCACACAGCAGTTGTTAAGCTCCAGGAATAGCTCACAAGTGACATTAATGACCATGATTCCACATTACAAAATACCTTCATTAAAGCTACATGAAGGACTCAGTCATGAGATACTGAAAGCTACATGAAGGACTCAGTTATGAGATAATGGCTCATCAAAGAATATTCCTTTCAGTTCTACTGAAAATAATGATGTTCAAGACACAACATGGCTGGTCTAAAGGGGATTGAGGGCACACAAAATTCTCTAATGTGTATAAAGGGAATGGCACAAAAAGTCTTAATTAAAACACTGTGATATTTAGAAAGCACTTTCTATTACACAACAGATTGCTCAGGACTTCAAATGGTTTTGTGAAACATGGAACAATTTAATCACACGATCATTAATGCATTGCAAATTGATTTTGCTTCAGTTCCTTTTGATTCCTTTTAAAGTAAACTGACTCAGTGTCCGGCTGTCAAGACTCACTCTAAGGCACCATATGGTTTGAATATTTTATTCTGGGTTTTTCTTAGACCTGAAAAACTAAGTAGAGCACAAGAGAAGGGAAAACTTTTGTAGTGGTATATTAGATTTGCACATTTGTTTTAATGATAATTGATATAAAACTATCAATTACAAAACTCCAGGCACAATGCTGACAGACAACAATAGCATAGAACTTTAAACATCTAAAGAACTCAAAAACTGCTCAGACACATGATGACATAGTAGGTAAAGCTACCTGTCACAAAACCTCATGGCTTGCGTTTGATCCTGACTAACAGTGGGAGAAGAAAACTGACTCCCAAAAATTATCCTCTGACTTACACACACACACACACACACACACACACACACACACACACACACACCATTGTATTAAAATATTTTTAAATAATGGTACTTGTCTCCAATATTAGTTCCCAGCCTAAAAAATTCCATATCTAGGAATATCAAATGCTTTGGAATGGGCTTATATCCTTCAAAATTTATTAAAAACAGTTTTACTTTTTATACTGAGGTCATATAATTATCATCAGTTTAAGTCTTATATAAAAATGTTCTCCTGCTTAGCATTAACATGTGAAAATTCATATGGTGATGATACATTAAGTAAACAGCTACTCTGGGACTGGTGCTCCTCCTTTTGAGATTTTCTTCCTGAGAAGGATTTTAACAAGGGAAGAAAATGTGCTGACCACCTGGGATGTGTTCTGTAAGATTATAAAGTAGGCAAGCAGAGCCCTGTGTTGTGTGGCTTTCTGTTACTGAAAATACACCTGAGATAATTAACTTTCAACAAGGAAAGATATATTGTGACTCATAGTTTCACAGATGTCAATCTATGGTTGCTTTGCATCATTGCTTTTGGTCCTGCATAGAACAGTATGTCATGGGGAGTGTGTACAACAAAGCTACTTGTCTCATGATGGCCAGAAGGGAGAGAATTAAGGGTTACTGTTGCAAGATTCTCTTCAAGATCATCTCTCACCCCCACCACCGGCTGGAGAGATAGCTTAGTAGGTGAAGAGTTTTCACAGAAGCATGAAGACCTGAGGTCAGCTCCCCAGCACCCACATAAAAGCCAAATGTAACAGTAACATTGGGAGAAAAGGGAGCCAGGAGGAACTTGCTGGCCAGCCAGCCAAGCCTGAGCCTTGAGCCCAAGGTTCAGTGAGAAAGACTTAGTCTCAAAACTAAGATGGAGAATGATAGACTAAACACATGATGTCAACCTCGGGCCTCTACATGAGCATTCTTAGGCATGTAATCACACACACACACACACACACACACACACACACACACACACACACACACACCACACACAAGAAACAAGAGTGCACCTCCAGTAACCTACCTTTCTTCCAGTATGCCCCACCTCCTAGTGGTTCCATAATCATGTAAGACCTTAACTTTGGGGGAGACTTCAGATTCCAACCATAAAGTCCTTCCCAAAATTCACTTACTTACAGATACAGGGTGAGTTGCTTACACTGGATCTACTTGTTGCTTAATTGCTTGTGACAATCTTAGTTTGTATACCTTGCTGGCTTGAAAGTAGCTGTGCCAACCAAGTTGCAATAATTCTCCTGCCTCTGTCTCCTCAGTTCTAGAATTACAAGGGTACACCATCATGCTCAGCTTCTTCACCCATTTTTGATATGAAAAATTACGAAGAATGACTTAGACGCCTCCCCCGGATCCATCACATCCAATAATTAACAAATGAAGCCATCTGAATGTGTCTACATTAGCTCTGTTCGTGCAACCTTTATGTTTACTGATAATTTTCTCATTATTGGGAAATAACAGATTGCTGAAGAAGTTTGCATTTTTATCCCTACATATTCTGCTATATCTATCTCCACAGGAAATCTCTGTCATATTGTAGAAGTCGGATTTTTTCCTTTTTTATTCATTTTTAAATTTATGTGTACTGTATTTACACCATTTTTTTCCTCTAACATCTCCCATGCCCATTTCCTTCTCAAACACATGTGGTCCTTTCCATTAATTATTATGTTACAAATATACTTATAAATGAATAATTATATAAATACTACATGCTGAGACCATTCAGTGCTGCTCTTATGTTGTCCTAATACCTTTATTTCTTATCTTCACGGAGTTAAGGGTCATTCCAGATGGAAATTACCAGATACAATATATTGAGCTATATTAGGTTTTTTGATTTACCAATACTAATCCGTGTATGCACAGGTCTTCTCTCTCAATTATGATTATCTCTTTCATTATATACTGCATTATTTATTCACTATTCATTATCTATTCACTGTTTTATCGACATGTACTTAGGTATTTTTTAGTCTTCACTTTTAAAATCAGTATTTTTCTATTTACAAGTGTCTTTTTGTGCATATATGCCAACAAATCCTCTGGGTTATATGCCAAGAATGAAGCTGCTAGATTGCCATATGAACATATTCCTAGTGATATTATTGTCAGATTACGTTCCAAAATTTACATGCCTTTCGGTGCTATAGGACTTCCCTTTTTTAAAAAGCCTTCACTTCATATTTGTAATTCATAAACATTAGGAACTCTCAGTTGTTGTTTTATTATTTTTGAGACAGGTTCTTAATACGTAGCCCAAAGTCACCTACAACTTGCTATGTAGCGTGGATTTGTCTCAGGCTCCCTGTCCCCTAGCCTCCACCTCTGAAATGCTGGGATTACAGTCATTTGCCACCATCCCCAGAGAGCTTTCAATTTTTTTAAATCAATGACTTATTTTTTATAATTCCACATATGTCTGTTTTCCACACTGTCTATTCTCACATCCCACCTCCCTGCCATCCATATGTACTCTCCTCCTTACCCATGAATCTGTCTCTTGAAATCATGTCTACTCATTTTGTGTGGTGACCTACCAAGAATATCCATGGTCATCTGAAGGACTATGGGTTTGGTGTTATCCACAGCAGAGGGTACATAGTGATTTCCCCTTTCTCAGAAACTATCCACAGTCCTATGGCCCTATGACTGGTCTATGGCGAATCCACTGCAGGTGACTATAGTCAATGTAAATTGTGATTACAATGGTAATGTTGAGTCTGAGGAATTGCATTTCATATCTATTCACCATGTCTTCTGACTTCACATACTTCCCACCCCTTTTCTACAGTGTTCCCTGAGAATTAGAGAAGGTGGGATAAGTGTCTTATTTAGGGATGGACCCACCTCCATCACTTACTTCCTCCATTTTGGGCAGCTGTTTTTCAGTTCTTGGCAATGAGCATTGCTAATCCATTTTTTATGGAGTTATGTTTTACTATTATTTCAGTTGTAATTTATTCATAACTAAATGTTCACAGGTGACTAGCTGTGACTTCTCTTTTTTTAATTTCATTTTTGTGCCTTTTGTTCATTGTTATGATATTCAAAAACAGTCTGAAACACTACGAACAAAAATGATAGTAATAGTGATCTGTTATTACAAATAAGTTAAATATACTCACATGCATGTGTTAAATTTTAATATTCATATTCATATAACTGTGATCAAATACTTCCTGTAACTTTATTTAGTCTCTTCTGTATTTCACATACCCAGAATAGATCTAAAACATTTTTGAACCACCGTAAGAGTGGCACTCAAATTCCTATGTCCTTGCTGGCCAACAGTAGACTTAATCCACCTCCTCTAAAAATAGATTGGGGACTTCTGAAATGAGAACAAAAGGCTGTTTCAGAAATACATTGCTATTTCCATGTCCACTACAGCTACACACTTAGGACAAATCATTTATGCATTCAGCATAATATGTCCCTTTTTCCTTCTTATAGCTTGACCTTTGAGTCATCTCTCTAGCCCTTCTTATAGCTTGAATATCAAGAGTTTAAAGTTATAGCAGCTTTAAAAAGTGGGTTAATTAACTTTCTTCTTTTATACTTTGGAAAGTATAATGTCAGATTTATCTATGGCATAAATCAAACTCTTTGGTAGAACTCAAGTGAGATAAATAGATGTCAGTTGTGATTATTGACTGAAGAGTTTGATGGTTGTTAGTCTATTCAACTTTGCTTCTTTTTACATTTTGATTAAATGTATTTCTTTTATGTGATTGTTGGAATTGTTGAACCTCATTATATTTGCTAGTTCTTGAACTTTTACTCTTTATCATTACACCCATCTTTCTACTTTTACCATGTTGACTGTTTTATTCTTTTACTACATGATACAAGAAAATACTTGACTTGCTAATATTTCATCTTTTCTTTTATGTTTTATGCATAAACTCACTCCTGAATATCTAGTCCAATTTTATAAATTTTATAAATATTTCACAATACTTTAGGTATACAACATAATTTTTCATTATAGTGCTTTCAACCAGTTAATTATTCAGATTTCTTGTGAATTTCTAAACATATGAGAGTTTTACTATGTTTTCTTATGATAGTCAATTTTATAATATGTCCAGCAAATTAAAGTTTCATTTTACCAGTTTCTTGGAATTGATGGTTAAATCTTATGACCTAATATAAGATCAACTTTTAATAGTCAACATTTCATGAATTTGTATATCATCCTTGTGCAGAGGTCATGCTAATCTTCCAATTTTAGTATAAATTCTGCTGAAGCAAGCACCAAATAATGCATTTTTTTTAAAGACAGGGGCTCTCTACACCGCTTTGGCTGTCCTGAAACTCCCTATGTAAACCAGGCTGGCCTCCTTCTCACATAAATCTACCTACTTCTGCCTCTAGAGTGCTTGAATTAAAGTTGTGTATGACGATTATGTGCCACAAGATGAACTTCTGTAAATACATCTGCATGCTAAAAAACTGGTTTCACTTCTTGTGTTCATGACTATGTGTATATATTAGCTGACCATAATAATCCTAGAAAACCTAACATCGACAAAATGTTCCCTGAATTTAATTAAGCTTTTACCTTCTGTTCTCAGCACTTGGCTTTTTAATTCATTTAATTCAGTGGTTCTCAAAATGCTGTGACCATTTAATACAGTTCCTTGTATCGTAGTGACCCTCAATCATCAAATTATTTCATTGCTACTTCATAACTGCAATTTTGCCACTGCTATGAATCATGTGAATATCTGACATGCAGGATATTTGATGTGTGCCCCCTGTGAAAGGTTCATTCGACCCCTTCAGGGGTTGTGACCCACAGGTTGAGAACTGCTGATTTAATTGGTGAAGACATAGTGTTTTGTGGGTGAAAAGTTGAGCAGAGAGATCAATCAGTCAGTTCAAAAACACTCCTAAAGAGAAGTACTCTGATTTCAAGATGTCCATCCTTTATTCTCAACCCCAAATTCTTAATCAAATTCTGAGAACAGGAGAAGCACAGGTGGGCTCCTATTGCCACCCTGGCACACAAATTTGAATTACAGTGACCTTATCAAAACTGTATCTTTACTTAATAACCAGTGCATAAGGGAGAATTCATTTTCCCCAAGTTTTGTGTCTTCTCCACCTGCTACTCATAGAAATTAAAAGTAAGCCTGAATGAATTCACCTGTGAGCTTTGAGATTCAATATATTAGGTGATTTAAATTTATTTTTAAATAATGTCATTCTTTAAAGACAAGGACTCATAGCTTTCCAACCAAGGATAGCTGTGATCTTCTATGATTGCCTTAGGAAACCAGGACCCTAAAGGCCCACAGTTCAAAGGCACGTGGATAATGAGAGGAGGAGTACTAACTCCACTGGATTTCTAGTTAATCCCCTTGTGTGACCTCCATAAAATGCCAGTGGTGATGTGATACCTCTGGGATATTGAAGAGATTTAGTTTAAAATTTTTTATCAGTTAACACAGGGATATTATTTCTTCAAAAAGGTTAAAACAACAGAATTTTTAAATGGGCATAATTTGATTCAGCAACACAAAGCTTTCATTTGGCAATATGTGTAAATCAAACTTAACAGAATCCTTCAAGTCTAGTTGAAATTTTGCTTCCTTACATTTTATAATTTCCTTACTTTTCAATTTATTTGTTGCCACACATTGTTATGTTTGAGTTTTATATCAGTGGCTTCCAAACTGTGTGCTGGGGGAGCCCTGGACCAGTCACATAGATGCCTCCCAGAGCTCCAAGTGTAAAGATGGGAAAAGCCCCAGCTGTTAGAAGCTCTGGACCACCACACCCGCCTTTTGGTCCTCACCCAGAGCTCCTCTGCTTTCATCTGTAGTAAACCCTGGTCTAAGAGGGAAGATTATCCCACAGACATGTTCAGAATCCATAGTTCCAGATGACTTATTCAGGGAATATGTCTGCTTCTCTAAGTATGTAGGTTTATTGAGAACCTCCATGGCCCTGGTCAGTTTAAAAGCAATAATCTACAATCCAGTGTCACATGTGAAAGGTCTGGTTCTCTGAGAGAAAACCATTTCTCAAACAAAGCAGAATAAGAACCATGCAGTGCTACGTTTATTTATTCGATGACTTACATCAAGTTTATTGCTTTGAGAGCTGGGCTAGAAACATCCTCTGGAAGTACCCCCAGGGTGCTCTAAAGAACCCATGTAATTTATCCTGAGCTTTTAGCTATTTCTGACATCTTCAATTTACTTGGCTTCAGTCTTGATACTTAATCCTTGGTTCTTTTTCTAGCTGACACAAATAGTATATAAATACTCATAAAGACACATAAGTTATTTGAAATCCACATTAGACCCGTGAATCAGTTCAACAAAGGCTACATTTTGTGGCATCTTGCTTTTGTTGTGACATGGATTAAATCACTAAGCATTTAGCATCAATGAGATATGTGTTCAGATTCAAAGCTCTTTCTGGTAATGGTGCCAAGGTTAGAACTGAACAAGAGTTATGGCTGTGAGCTCTGAGTCTGAACTTTTGCTCTTTCATTTACTGGCTGTGAGACCCAGAGAAAGCAATTTAAATTCCATGTAACTCAGAGGCAATAATGGTATCTATTTCATTGGACTATAAGGAAGATCAAAAGCAAAATATGTGTAGGCAGGTATGGAGAATTATACCACACATATCCTTCACAATACAGACTCAGCATCAAATAATGGTACATGGCTCAGGTTATGTAAGTATTAATTGCTATCGGTCAAAGAATGAAGCACATGAAATCCAGCTAACTGAATCTCTGCCTTAATGAATGGAAGTTTATAGATATGAATGAGCTAGTTTTACATGTACATAGTTAAGAAATATTCATAAGCATTCAGCTTTTAAAACTTTTTAACTAATAGTTTATTTAATGTACAGTATTTAAAAATTTGGAAAGTTGTATTTCTCTACCATTTTCTTGGACTCATCTCCAAACATGAATATTTGACATTCATTTATCTTTGAACTTTAGCAATGTTTAGGCCATCTATCATTTATTTAATTCTATAGGTTATCTATGTTCAAAGCAAAAATTTCAGAAGGAAATCCAAAAGCCTATATAGATTCTGCTGAACCATACTTGACTTGGCAGAGAGCCAAGGTTTGAACAAGCACCTTTGATAGACTTTGGTTCAACTGTTAATTTTCTTCCTGTATCAATATCACCACCATCCTCCATTGAAAGCAAATCCACTTGAAAGAGTCTTGTCACATACGAGTTGGTCTCCCCTCCTGTCTAGTGCCAAAAAAAGGACCATAAATTAGATGAGACAGCTAGATAGAAAGAAGAAAAACAGTTGCTGTCATTGTTAAATAAGAATCAAAACAAAGACGTACTGATGACATCTGGGGTTGGAATACTCCAAAGGAAACAATATTTACCAAGTGAGATCATTTGAGTTACCATAGAACACTTGATCACTTTTGCTTTGGATCTGAAATTTCCCTAGGGGCCTGTGTATTAAAGGCTTAGTCCCCAGCATGTTGCAGTGCTGAGAGGTAGGTGCAACCCCATATTAGGCTTGCATGCCACTATGAAAGGTTTGATGGAAAGATAGAGTGGACCTCAAACCCCTTCCTCTTTATTTTTTGCTTTCTCTGATATTTGCTTCTATTGTAATATGCTGCCTCACCACAGACCCAGAGCAATAAAGTCATTCTATCATAGGTAATAATCTCTAAACTGTGGGTAAACCTGAACCTTTTCTCTCTGTAAGTTGACTGTCTCAGTATTTGCTGTGGCAATGAAAATCTGATTATCACAGTTTTAAGGTAATTTTGGAAAAAAAAAACAAGGCACCACCCAGAGAAGTCATCCAGTCCATACTCTTGGCAAACTGAGCTGCCTTGTGCCTGCTTTAACATCAGTTAGCGGCTCTGATAACTGGCTGATCAATGTGAAGCTAATGTAACTTAACTTCAGTTAAAGTTGTCTTGGTCCCCTCTCCACATGCTTTAGAACATGAGGCTGCCAAGGTGTGTAAAAGGGTACTGCTGTCCCCAATAAGCACTACATTCCCCATCTCATACAGAGATGGCAGCTCCCTGCTGTCCAGAGGAAGTAAGTCACCTTCACCAGGGCCTGTTACAGGGCATAGTTCATCTTTTCTCCAATATCCTGCACTCACAGCCTGACTTCTACAAACTTCCAGAGAAGTTTATTTTGGTAAGGCTATACTCTGGAAGAGCTGGATTCTTCAAAAGGTAAGTTTCCTTTCAAGGAAAGTGCTGTGGTATTTGTGTTTCTCTTATTAGTTGATGAATAAAACACTGATCCTCCAGTAGCCAGGCAGAAGAATTCTAGGGAAAGGACACAGAGAGACACCAAGTAGTTGCTGAAGGAGTAATATACTGGGAAATTCTCTTGTAAGAAAACACCACATAAAAACACTTAGATTGTTAAAAATGGGTTAGTACTTAAGAGAGAGCTAGCCAATAAGAAGCCTGAGTCATTGGCCAGACAGTTTATAGTTAATGTAAGTCTCTGTGTGTTTATTTGGGGCTAAACAGCTGCAGGACCAGACAAACAAGAAAGCCTATCCACTAGAAAACTGAAAATACCAATAGTGAACACTGACAATAATAGTACTGCTGATGTTCTGGAATAATTCTAGACAATGTCCTTCTTTATCTTCAAATGTGTCTCAATTTTTATGAAAATTAGTTAAGATAGTAATGCAGTACTTGTTAGGTATTCAATGCCATTTTCATGTATTCACTCTTTTAGTTTTCACATCAGTAAGTTGGTTGCTGTTGTTATCCCATTAGACCAATGACAAAATCAAGGCTCAGCGCGATTAATTGCCTACAACCACACAAAAATATATAGAAAGGACATAAGATAAAGCAATATATCTGCTTTTATACATCTAGAATCTTAACTCTATAGTATTTTATAGCCCATGACCTTTGGACTTATTTTTCCCACCTTGGTATTCTTTTATGAGACTCTTCAGTAAGAACAATCTTTGGGCATTACCTAGTAGCCTGAACTCCAGACTACACTTGTTCTGATGCCCTCAGTATTTCCATCTAAACCTTCTGAAACTGGTCATATGGATAAAAACTGACAGATGGTTGAAGAGGAGAAGATAGAAGGAAGGTTCAAGCACTCTCAGTGGGTACCACCTTAAGAAACCAAGCCTACGTGGGAAATGGCTGGTAAAAGGAGAGGAGAGAGGCAACATTTGAAACTTGGAGATGGCTCAACTGTACTACCAAGTAAAATGAAAGATTTCCATGTTAGTGTAAAGACTCTGATGTTCAAGCAAGGAGAGCACTCACTGCAAGAAGATACTTTACTAACACTCCCACTTAGAGCACTAGAAGCCAAGGCCATATTTCTAAGTTGCTGCCAAGATCCACCCAAATGTGTCAGGTCTAAGATCCTCTGTCACTTCAGCCTGCCATGGAAGATGGATTCCCCTCCAGGGATCTGGACAGAAGACTTTTTGGTTTCTTTAAACTGAGTCCAAAGAGGTATGACTGCTATTATGTTCCACTGCAATTCTTATCTTAACCACTTCAGCTCACATTTCCTGATGGTGCTTGAAGTTTCCTATGGATGTAAATGGCATGGAATCTTCTGGTTTTGTTTTGGTTTGGTTTTAAAACATTGTATCTTCTTCCATCTAATCCCAGAACACTATTAAAATTCAAAGTGTTCCTAGTTAAAATAAGCAAAGTCACACAATTATGCTTCAAATATTCTAGACTTAATAAATTCAGGCACACATAGCTTTTTATAGGCACTTTAAAAACATATTTTCAGCATATCTTTAAAAATCTGTATGCTTTTTTCTTCCTCCCCAGAATCACTACAGCTATTATAACAGTTTGCAAACATATGTTTCTGTGTTTGGATTCTAACCTGTTCTCAAGTTTTAGACATTACGATTTCTTTTCAACATTGTTGTGCAATGTGTTGAGGGTCCCCAAGATTAGCACAGGTTTGGTGATTTGCTGGAAATTCTCACAGACCTCAGTTGCATAGTCATAATCATGGTAATGATTTATTATTGTAAAGGGATACAAACAAAATCGGCAAAAGAAAAGGCATGTTGGAGCAAGGCTGGAAGAAAACCAGTCATCAGCTGTCCCAGTAGAGACACACAGGATATACTTCATTCCCTCAGCAATAAGTTGTGATAAGTGTCAAAAGTCTTCCAGGCAAGCCTATTAGAAACCCAGAGCTAAGGCTTTTATGAGAACTAGTTATGCAGATACCTTCTGCCTGGCATGAACACAAACTCCAGACTCCCAGAGGGACAGCCAGGGTTCTTCATAAGTCATAGAAGCTGTATCATCAACCACACAAGCATTTCTGGTAAGTAAGTCATTCTACAAGGAAATGATGGGAAGTCTCCAAAAGGCCAAGTTTACAGATGCCAGCCAAGGGCCAGCTTCATGAACAGACTTTCCTAAGAACAGTTTCCAGGCTCCCAATTCTAACTCTGTTCTACAGATGTCTCATAGTTTTAGCCTTTGCAGTCCAAGATAAAGACATTAAAGGATTTTCTCCTAAACATAAGTTTGTGTTTGGGACAAACTCCAGTCATCCTTGCTCCAACCCAATATTCTTCCCAGTAGACTATACAGCTACTTAATAAAGCATCTCATATCTCAGTAAGACTGATTTAAACGAAGTGATTAATGATCATCAATGCAATTTTTGTCTTTCATGTGCAAATCAGAAAAAATAATGTCTATTGGATTAACCCTTTTTTTCAGAAAAGTGTTCTGTCATCTGTCCATTATAGCAGTCTCTTGGAACCTTTGACTATTGAACGTTAGAAATGTAACTAGAAAAACTAATGACTTGTTTTGCTCAATTTTAATTTGTTGTTACATGTGGCTAATAGCTGCTTATTAGAAACATAGCCATAGATTTATTTTGTTAAAGCAAACTTCACTAGGTATCTTAGGTTTAATAACCCTTGAAATACCAGGTTTACTTACAGATTTCCTGAGGGCCAAACCAATACCACAGCATGCTCCTATAAATATCTCCATTTCTGGTAGTCTTAATCCAGCTGTATAAAGTTTATCCAGAATTTTAAAAAATGCCTCATCATTGTTAGCTACATTAGTGTGTGTGTGTGTGTGTGTGCGTGTGTGTGTGTGTGCGTGTGCGTGTGTGTGTGTGTGTGTGTGGTGTGAGAGAGTGTGCGAGTATATTCATTTGCATAACAGTACATCTTGCCAACCCAAAGAAAAAAGAAAAATCTGTCATTTCAAAAGACTACGACACAACTAGCCACAAATCAAAGACAGTGAATCTCTGCAAATATTAATTCACCAATCTAGAATTACTGGTACAACAAAGAAAGACAACAAAGAAAGAGTAATAATTTTCTCTCGAAGTCTTTCTAATGAAATAGATTATAAATGTCAGCCGACTACAAATATTGCTGTTGGCAGACTAATCTTCACACTATTCTGTCTCCAAAATCCAGTAGAAAATATTTTTTATTTATGTGAAAAAATGTTGATATTATATGATCATGATATTTTAATGTATCATAACTCAATTTTCCTTTCTTGTCAGAATGGGAAAAAATCCTATCCCTGAGAGAGGTAGCTGTAGAAAGGCTTAGTGGGAGAGAGCACTTGCCTGGTATTTAGAATGCCCCAGATTCAACACCCAGCACCAAAACCAAAGAACAAAAGTCAAACTAAAAACAAATGAAGACATCCCATATACTCTACCATATGGGATGGAAAGACAGGGATGCAGCACAAGTTGAGAGACATTGAGGTTAAAACCAAGGATTTTTATGATAGGATTTTTTTCAAACGGTTGTTTTCCCATGTGTTCTCAACACTCAAGAGGGAAATTTCAGCTTCATTCTTCTCTAAACTTCTTTGTTATTATTGCTATTTATTTTTGATATTGTATTTTAATTACATTTCTCCCTTCCCTTTCTTTTCTCCAAACCATAGCACACACCCCTCCTTGCTCTCCTTCAAATCCATGGCCTCTGTATTCATCAATTTTTATTGCATGCATATATGTATTTGGTAAAGCACATTCTTCCCCTTTTGAACATATCCAAGGATTAGTCTTATACTAGAATGTTTTGGGGAAACCATGCTCATACTTAGTGGTTCCATAGAGAGGTATTTCAGCATCATTTATTGTACTCCCTGTCCATGTACCTTCTCACAGGAAAAAAGTGGACAGCTAAGGGAGCTGTTCTCCTTGGCAAAAATTTGCTCTACTGCTTATAAATCAGTTGTCATTATCTACTAGTTTCAATATGTACAATGACCTACTTTAAAACTTAAGAATCATAGCAAAAGAGAAGAATATTTTTGCATATTTCTTTTGACAAACTAACCTCACACTATTATGCCTCCAAAATCCATCAATACCCACCAGAAGAACATGCCAAGTCTTTTGACTAAACAATTTACAAAATCAATGAATGAATGACAATAATTGTTAATAAAATGATTGTTGAAAACATAGGTTCACTATGTGAAGGTTTTCATGGACAGTGTGTTGCAGAGACTTAATAGATGTCACTTTTCTCCTAGACAAAATGAAGACATGTTTTCTACTTCACTGTGGTTCATATTCTCTATCTACCTGTTCCATAGCTGCAGATTGAACCAGGTTCACATGTTATATTATGCTGTTAGAACTAAGATGCTTCTGCCAGTACTAAACATGTACACATTGTGGTTTTGGCATTATTCCTAAGAAATATTAATGACATTTATACAGCATTCACATTGTGTTAGAAATTGTAAATAATCTAGAGAGGACTCAAAGCCTGTAGAATGATATGGGTAGGTTATATGGGAATATGGTGGCATTTTATACAAGGGATTTAAAAACTGGGGATTTGGGTGTCAATGGGCAATTCTGGGGCCAATTCCTGTAAGAGTCCAAGAGGAGATTTGACTAATTTATAACCAATTAAATGTGTTCAGTGTGTGTGTGTGTGTGTGTGTGTGTGTGTGTGTGTGTGTGTGTGTGTGTGTGTGATCCTGGCTGGTTTCCTAGAAACCTTCCAGGTAAGCCTATATTCTCCTTTCAGTGGTTCACCAGCAGGAATGGCACCTGATGAGGCCATGTAAGTTTTGTGTTTAATTACTCACTTTGTCTGAGTTCCTGAATATTTATTTTCTTTAACTCTGAAAGGAACAGAGTCCATCCTCCACTATGATCCCCTCCTAACTGCATGTTGCATGAATGAGGAAGAGGTAACTTCACCAAGCCATTGCAGTTTCAGGTTTATTCTGCTTATGACACCTAGTTCTACTCCCAAAAATGGCTCAGGGTTGCTTGTTCAGGTCCAAACAATGGGCTTACTAAAGTTGGTTGAATGTATTTTAAGTTTTCCAGGTTTCCAGATAGTGGTGCCTTATACCTCTAGTTGCAATTGCCTTACATTTGGAAATCGCAGTAAGAAAAGAATCTACATGGGGAATGAGACCATCTGTCAGTCAGTCTCAGCTACTTTGCCATGTGGTTTTGAATAGTTCGGTTTTTACTCTGCTGGTCTTTGATTCTCTTTAAGAAAGTGTGCTGAGCCAGCCATCCACCCACCTGCCTCAGTCCTTCTTCCTATACCTACCTCTCATCCACTCTTCACACTTCTTTAAGCCTTTTTTTTTCAGATTGCTTCCTAGTCTCTTTCTCTAGGGAATCTCCCTAGTGTCAAATTATAGTGACATGACTCCATTATGCAACTATTTTGCTTCTTTCTAAGCCAGGAATGGTGATGCATGAATGAAGCTGAGACATGAGGATTGTGAGTTTAAAGCAAGATTGGGCTAGATAATGAATTCTAGGCCAATCTGGACTAAACAATGAACCATATCTAAAAAAAAAGAAAAAGTATGTTTTCATTTCATTTGTTGTCATGAAACACCTGTATAGTCCTGCTATTGGCTATCTTTGAGTCTAGTTCATTCAGGCCTCTTCAATGAAGGTTTGACCACATTCCTAACATCCAATAAAAGTTTAACATCTAAGAGAAAACATTTGGACTCAATTCTACCTCTTCCATTACTAAGAATATAGACTATGTCCTGGACTATAAAATAAAATACAATAAATTTTTTAAAATTTAAGTTTTAACAGCATGTAACCTTTGACCCAAATCAAACTAAAATAAAAAATGTGAAGGATAATGGGAAAATTACCAAGTATAAGAAACATAAATCTAAGTAATCATAAGCCAAAGAGAAAGTGTCAAAGTAGTTTTTACATATATAACCCTGTATTAAAATGAAACTATATTCGATTCCTTTTGAAGGAATACTGAGATAACTACTAAGCAAGGAAAGCTCACATGCTTAAGTATTTTATTTCAAAAAAGAAAAAAAATAGAAAAGAAAAAGCAAGGGAAATTGGAAACAAGAAAAGTAAAAAGGAAATTCAAATACACACTAGAAATAAATGTATGAAAGTGGGTAAAATAGAGATAATGAAACAGAGAACTAGCTTTTAAAAGGCAATAAATTATATGATCACTTCAACTGGTACTGAAAGGCATTTGACAAAAATCCTACATCTATTAAAACATAAACTGCTAGAAAGTCTAGAATAAAAGATCTTCTTCTCAACTTTATGAAGAGAAAAAGAAACTAAGCCAGCCATTCTTAGTGGTGAAATACTAAATTCCCTTCTAAGATCAGAATCAGAGAAAGTATATCTGCTCATCACTCTCCCTCTCTCTAGTCACTGCAATAAGATAAAGTTAAGACTAGAAGGGAAAAGTAAAAGTGTCCCAACTTACACATGAGATAGTGAGAAATCTGAAATACCAACAACAAAAGAGGAAGAAATAAAAAGCAGAATATCACTCACAATTACTTCAAAGAAAATGAAATATTTAGGTATTCACTTAACAGTCAAGTAAAAGAATGATAGGATGAAAATTACACAATACCGATCAAAAAACTCCAAGAGGATCTATAAGAATAAAGACACAAGACATGCTAGACACAGAACTCAAAAGCGTGCCATGGTAAACATGAGAACTCTGCCCCAGTCTGTTCCACAGGTAATGAAATCCTAATAATGTCTCAGCTGGGCTTATGGAGATGTGGTCAAGCCCATTCTGATTTTTCCTTTTTTTTCATGTTTTAGGGTTGTGATTCCTTTTTTATTTAAATTAGAAACAAGTTTGTTTCACAAGTCTGATTTTTAACAAAAAAGAAAGCAGCAAAAGGAATCACTTTGCCTGGCTGTGTAGGTACATGATAGTATCGTATTAGTACATGAATAATCACATAGCTCAATGAAACACGGCAAAGAACCAAAAACTAAACCTACATAAATATTTTTACAAAAGTATAAAAGCAATTCAAATATTCATGATGTGCTTTTGTGGGTCTAAAGAAAGGAACAGGTAAAAAATGAACACCAGCCTGCATCTCCCATCTAGTAACAACAAATGAAAGGGGCATCTGTGTTTGAAATTCTGAACTATAAAACTCCAGGGTAGAGAATATCAGAAGATCTTTAGGATGTAGGAGAAGTCAAAGGAGTCTCACACTTTACAAACTCAGTCCAGAAGGGTGAATTATTAGTAAATGAAACCTTTGAAACTAACAAATATTTGCCATATAAAATTCCACACAAAGGATAAAAGACAAGCTATGTATTGCTATAAAATGCTTACAAATCGCATGTCTGATGAAGAACTAGTATCTGGAATACATTATGATCTCTGAGGACTCAATTACAAAAATAAAAACACCTGATTAGAAACTGAGCAAAAGGGACGAGAAAGCAATTTGCCAAAGAGGATGTACAGAGGACAATGAATACACAAAGAGATGTTCACACCACAGCCCCTAGGGAAACACACATTAAAACTACAAAGAAATGTCACTGCACACCCATCAGAATGACTACTATAAAAATAATGACTAGATGAAAACCTGGCCAGGATGTCGAGAAACTGAATTGGTCAATGTGTTGTTGGTAGGAGGGGGAAATGACGCAGTTATAAAACACTGTTCAATTGCCATGAGTCCTACAACATCTCTCTTACTTACTCTAAAAAATGTCAAAACACATATTCACAGAGAAGACCCATGTGTGAATGTGTATAATAACCAAAAACTAAAAGATTCTCATATCATACTTAAGTATTTAAACTGTGGTACATTTAGTAATTATAACCATAATACTTAGTAGTGGAGAGAATTCTACTACTGACCACAACCACACAGATAAACCTTCAGCGTTTTCACTGAGTCAGTCCCTAGAATTACATACTACTGTGTGAGTTCAATCACACACAAATGCATGAATGTACATAAATATATGAATATGTGCATATTTTGGAAGGGAGAACTGGTAGTGAATACTAGTCAGGGTTCAGAGATTGGAGAAGGAAGGAGCAGAAAAGATGAGTGAGCAAGAATTTGATAGAATGATTACAGGGCAACCAACTGACCGGTGTCTGAGGCTAATGGGACAGTTCTATATTTTTGACTACCCTGAAAGATGCATAAATCTATAGAAGTGACAAAGTTGCATAAAGCTATACATATATATATATACATAAGACATGGACACTCATATGTACATGCACACATACACACATGAGAATAAGTAAATTTGGTTAAATATAAATATTAGCAATGGATCATATCAATATCAACACAGTCTACAATAACGTGAGTGTATAAGACTGGGCAAAGTAAAAAAAAAAAAATAGCCGGGTGGTGGTGGCGCACGCCTTTAATCCCAGCACTCGGGAGGCAGAGGCAGGCGGATCTCTGTGAGTTCGAGGCTGGGCTGGACTGACAGCCTCCAAAACAATACAGAGAAACCCTGTCTCATAAAAAAACAAACAAACAAAAAAAAGACTGGGCAAAGTGTCCATGGTGTCACTTCATGCATAACTGCCAAGTTTCCAACAAAAGTTTCAGATTTTGATGAGTACAAGTTTAATAAAAGAACACTGTACAATACTGTCACCAGTGTTTTGTGACAAATCATCTCAGTTATTCCAAAGTAGAAGAATTTCCTGGAATGAAATTCTACATTAAAAGTGAGAGAAGTCTCACGTCAGAAATTCTTTAGAAAAATCATCCTCCCTCCTAACTTCCCTTTGCCCCCGCCCCACACACACAGGTGGGAATTTTTACTAATTATCAAAATGTTTATGAGTTTTAAAAGTGACTAAAATAGTAAATTTAATGTTAAGCATTTTAACTGTATTTTTAATAGTAAGAAACAGAAAGGGGATATTTATTCAGTTTGACCACATTGATTAAAGGGCAGTAACTTCTCAGCTACATTAAAAAAGAGAGGAAGGAAGGAAGGAAGGAAGGAGGGAGGGAGGGAGGGAGGGAGATAGGGAGGAAGGGAGGAAGGAAGGACTCACCTCTTGGAAGCCTTCTCTGAGCTGGGTAGACACCCTTTCTCTGTTTTCTCCACTTTAGAGATACAGAAGCTTTATTAGAGAGAGAGAGAGAAACAGAGACAGTGGGGGGGGGAGAAAAGGAGAGGAAGGGGAAAGAAAGAGGAAGAAGGAGGAAGTGAGAAGCAGAGATAATCTTTTTACCAAACTGAATTTACAGGCTCTTACAGGGAGAAGAGTCTTAGGTTTATTGTTTATTCATCTAGGTTGGTTTTTGTTTATTTTGTTGTTGTTGTGGTTGTTTTCATGACATGTCACCAAGTAGTCCAGACTGGCCTCAACTCCACAATCCCCTGGGGGTAGCTTCCCTAGTACTGGGATTACAGAAGTGAACTACCACACCTAGGTGGCAATCATCTCTTCTTCATGTCTTTATTCCAAGTTAAAGAAGTAATTATTGAATAAACTAGGGTAGAAGATTGGAAGCAAAGCACCAATGATTAGGAAATTGTGCTTTGAGTCATTCCTGGGTAGAAGAGATGAAACATCTTGTTGGATATAGTGGTTCAAATTTCAAATCACTGGGGTGGGAATAAGGTGTCTTTCCCAGAACATAGGCATTTGAGGCAAACACTGAATTGCTGCTAACTAGAAGAAACATTAATTTCAGAAGATAACCACCATCTATGCTCTATGTTGACTTACATTTCTGCTATATCTATACTTTTCTAGTCAGTTTTGTGCTAATGTAAAATGTTTGGTCTTTGTGCCTTTGCTATTCAATCTTTGTAATTAAAATATTCTTATATTTTAAAAAAATGAAGTTTGCTTTGGGAAGTTGTTCGCGTCTGTATTTTATTTCTATTTTATGTGTATGACATTTTGCCATACCTGGGTGCACCGCATGCATGCCTGGTGCCATCAGGGTTCCAGGAGTTGCGGTTGCAGATGCCTGTGGTGGGTCCTGTGAACTGAGTCCTGGTCCTTTGCAAGTGCAGCCAGTGTTCCCTCCAATCCCTCACACCAACCTCTAGACATGACACCTTTCTTGCATCCTTTCATGAGCTCTCTTCCGTCACAAACAGGATTCGCATCAGTAGAAGTCATCTACTTTTCTAAGACGCCTCCAACAGTGCAAGCACACATCTGGTCACAGAACTCCCACAGGGCAAACACACACTTGGATGTAGACAGATGAGCAAACTGAATTCTTCCCCTCCACCACCCACCGCATTCTGTGACCAGAAATATAACTCACCACCCTCTTCTTAGTCTACATTTTCTCCCATGCAGTAAAATAATAGGACCATCATATGAATTAACCGCTTTCCACATTTCCTGTCCTTAACAATGAAACCTATGCTTTTAAAGTACAAAGGAAGAAAAATAATTTTGTTTCAGAGGTTGAATGTGACCTGAGAGATCTTTATGATCCAGTTCTACAAGTTGAAAAAGTGCTCCTTCAGGGCCTGTTTCTATGTCTCTGAATCAACTCAGAACTGGTGGCTGCTGTTTAAACTTACTCTAGGGCCTCATTCTTTGAAAAATCAAAGTCTGTTAGAACACAGATGTAAAGTTATTAAATTCCTCATTTTTTGATAATAAAACAGCATTATAAGGCAAAATTAATTAAGACTTTCATTTGTTTAATATCCATTCCAGGAGTGGAGTAATGGCTCGGGGTTAAGAGTTCTTGGTGATCTTGCAGAGGACGCAGGTTCACTTCCTAACACCCACATGGCAGCTTTGGAGCATCCATTTCAGGGGATCCAGCACCTTCTTCCAGCCTCTTTGAGCACCAGGAATGCATGATGCAGCACATGCATGTGGGAAAAGCACTCATACATATAAAATGAATATTTTATGTAGAATAAAATAAATATCCATCCATTGTATACAAAGTCTATTTTAAACTTCAGAAATATGCCACTGTTTTTTTTTTGCTTAAGATAGTACATAATAAATACGTCAAAAATCAATACAGGAACTGGAGAGATGGCTCAGCAGCTCAGAACATTTGCAGCTCTTACGGAGGACCACAGTTCAGTTCCCCACACATACAGCTCACAACTGCCTGTGACTTCAGCTCCAGCAGACACAAAACCCTCTTCTGGCTTCTCAAGGTGCCTGTATCCACATGTCCATGCCCATAGACACACACACAAGTCAATGGAGTAAAGGCAGATATCATTACAAACCCCAATCCTACTCTAGATCTCAGTTACCATTAATTTTCTCTTCATTTCAAGGCAGTAATCATTTAAATTATTTTAACCTATATTTCTTCATCAATAATATATATAATAATATAGCTTTGTAACATTATTATAAAAAACCAAATGCTCTAATATATAAGAGGCAGGTAGCCCAAGGCCTTAGTATTATAGAAGCATGTAAAATGTTACTAAAATGGGTGTATAGAAAATTAAATTTCTCAGGAAGAAAATTATTAACAGAAATGGATTCAGTTACCAGCTAAAACAGGGATAAATACATTATTTCCATGTTTCTTGACTTGTTTTGACATGAAGTGACTGAAATACTGCCATACAGCCAATACCAATTCTTTTATTTTTTTTTAATTTTATTTTCCAGTTTAAATTTAGATAAGAATCAAGGTTGCTTCACAAGTCAGTTCCAGGTCCCTCTCCCATTCCCTCCCTTCCTCCCGTGCCCCCCCCATTATCCCCTCATTTCTCCAGGGAGGGTGAGGCCCTCCATGGGGGTGTCCATAGTGTGTCATTTCATATAGGGCAGGGCCTAGACCCTTTCCCAAGAGTTCAGGGTGAGAGTGCACCTCACATTGTTCTATTGGAGTCCAAAGTCCGTGTGTATACTTGGGATGGGTACTGATCTGCTGCCCAAGGCTCAATAGAATCCCTAGGCCTCTTCACTGACACCCAGATTCAGGGGGTCTTGATCAGTCCCATGCTGGCTTCCCAGGCTAATGCCTGGGATTCAAGAGTTAACCTTTGTCTGGTCAGCTGTTTCTGGGGGTCAGACCAGCCCAGTCTTAATCCCTTTGATCATCAGTCCTCCCTCTCTGTTACTGGCTTTCTTGAGTTCAGCTCAGTACTTAACCAAGGGAGTCTGCCTCTTCTTCGATCAGCCACTAAATAAAGTTTCTGTTTCCCAGACTCTCTGGCCATAGGATTGTAGGCTGGCACTCCCCAGATCTATGTCTAAAATCCATATATGAGAGAGTACATGCCATGTTTCTCTTTTTGTGACTGGGTTACCTCACTCAGGATGGTTTCTTCTAGTGTCATCCATTTGCCTGCGAATCTCATGATTCCATTATTTTTTCTGCTGAATAGTACTCCATTGTGTAGATGTACCACATTTTCTCTATCCACTCTTCAGGTGAGGGACATCTAGGTTGCTTCCAAGTTCTGGCAATTACAAATAAAGCTGCTATGAACATAGTGGAACAGACATCTTTGTTGTATGAATGGGCATCTTTTGGATATATGCCTAAGAGTGGAGATGCTGGGTCTTGTGGTAGGTTTATTCCCATTTTTCTGAGGAATCTCCATACTGATTTCCAAAGTGGCTGAACCAGTTGGCACTCCCACCAGCAATGAAGGAGTGTCCCCCTTTCACCACATCCTCTCCAGCATAAATTGTCATTGGTGTTTTTTTTATTTTAGCCATTCTGACAGGAGTGAGATGGTATCTGAGAGTTGTTTTGATTTGCATTTCCCGGATGGCTAAGGATGTTGAGCACTTTCTCAAGTGCCTCTCAGCCATTTTAGACTCCTCTATTGAAAACTCTCTATTTAGTTCTGCAGCCCACTTTTTAATAGGGTCCTTTGGTGTTTTGGAGACTTGCCTCTTGAGTTCTTTGTAAATTTTGGAGATCAACCCTCTGTCAGATGTGGGATTAGTGAGTATTTTTTCCCATTCTGTGGGCTGCCTTTTTGTCTTGCTGACTGTGTCCTTTGCCTTACAGAAGCTTCTCAGTTTCAGTAGGTCCCATATATTAATTGTTGATCTCACTGTCTGTGCTACTGGTGTTATGTTCAGGAAGCTGTCTCCTGTACCAATTCGTTCAAGGGTACCACCCACTTTCTCTTCTAAGAGGTTCAGTGTGGCTGGATTTATGTTGAGGTCTTTGATCCATTTGGACTTAAGTTTTGTGCATGGCGATAGACATGGATCGATCTGCATTCTTCTACATGCCAGTCTCCAATTATGCCAGCACCATTTGTTGAAGATGCTTTCTTTATTCCATTGTATATTTTTAGCTTCTTTGTCAAAGATCAGATGTTCGTACGTGTGTGGGTTAATACCCGGGTTTTCAATTCGATTCCATTGGTCTACCTGTCTATTTTTGTGCCAATACCAAGCTGTTTTCAGGACTATAGCTCTATAATAGAGCTTGAGGTCAGGGATGGTGATGCCTCCGGACGTTGCCTAGTTGAACAGGGTTGTTTTGGCTATCCTGGGTCTTTTGTTTTTCCATACAAAATTGATTATTGTTCTTTCAAGGTCTGTGAAGAACTGTGCTGGGATTTTAATGGGGATTGCATTGAATCTGTAGATTGCTTTTGGCAGGATTGCCATTTTTACTACATTGATCCTACCTATCCAAGAGCATGGGAGATCTTTCCATTTTCTGAGGGCTTCTTTAATTTCTTTCTTTAAAGATTCAAAGTTCTTACGATACAGGTCTTTCACTTGCTTGGTTAGCGTTACCCCAAGGTATTTTATGTTGTTTGTGGCAACCAATTCTTTTATTACTACTCTGGTAAAAATAACTGACAAAATATTTTGGTTTACATGTCAAGAAGAAAACCAACTAGATTTTCAAAGCAACTGCCATGCTTCCAATCTGGTTTAAAAGTCTATCCAATTTGAAGTTACGTTTTATTCATTCTGTTTTATAAGCATAAAAAGGCTGTAATAAAAAAGACTAACAACTTTTCTTTGAACCAAGAATTATTGACCTTTGTCTTTTTGCATTACAGGGAAAGCTTGTTAACTTTACAAACCCTTGAGTATACAGTGCATTTTGCCAATACTGACCTGCTGAGTAGCCAGACCCACTTATACTTTACTACCAACACATCCAGATAAATTAGGAGACAGTGGAAGAATAAGGAAAGAGAGAGAAGGAGAGATTTGAGAGGGGGAGGAATAAGGAGAGGAGGTGTAATAGCATTCACCCGACAGACGTGTTGTGGATTTCTTGACCTTATTTTGGCAAATTGAGCGGAAAACTTGAGGGTTTTGAAGTTGTTGTTTCAAGGGAAGTAAAAGGAATTGAAAAAGACGGTGCTTAGTCTTCTGAGCCATTCATTCCCTTAGGTGGTAAGACATGCTCATGTGGTCTTAGCTCTTTGAAGGTAACAGCACAAGAAAAGAAGGAAGGGAGGAAGTAAGTAAGGGACAGAGGGATGGAGGGAAGGAATCAGAGAGAAAAGGAAGAAGGGATGGATTTTGTAGTGTGTGTATGTGTGTGTACAAAGAGCAAAAGAGAAGGTTAGAGTCCCTGGGATGGGAGCTGGAGTTACAGGCAGCTGTGAGCCCCCCTGAAGTGGGTGCTGAGGACACCTCTATCCTCTTCAAGAGCAGCAAACACTCTTAACTCCTGACATCTTCCTAGATCCTTTATTGCATTAATTTTTACAAAGGATTCTAATTCTCCTTAAGATAAAGGGAAGCATGCTTATTTAGGATAAAACTAAAACAATAATGCTTTTAAGATATGGACCACACTAGAAGAAACCATCCTGAGTGAGGTAACCCAGTGACAAAAAGAGAAACATGGCATGTACTCTTTCATATATGGATTTTAGACCTACATCTGGGGAGTGCCAGCCTACAATCCCATGGCCAGAGAGTCTGGGAAACAGAAACTTCATTCAGTGGCTGATCGAAGAAGAGGCAGACTCCCTCGGTTAAGTACTGAGCTGAACTCAAGAAAACCAGTAACAGAGAGGGAGGACTGATGACCAAAGGGATTAAGACTGGGCTAGTTTAATCCCCAGAAACATCTGACCTGACAAAGGTTAAATCTTGAATCCCAGGCATCAGCCTGGGAACCCAGCATGGGACTGATCAAGACCCCCTGAATGGGGGTGTCAGTGAGGAGGCCTAGGTAATCTATTGAGCCTTGGGCAGCAGATCAGTACCCATCTGGAGTATACACACAGACTTTGAACTCCCATCCAACAATGTGAGGTGCACTCTCACCCTGAACTCTTGGGGAAGGATCTAGGCCCTGCCCTATATGAAATGACAGACTATGGACACCCCCATGGAGGGCCTCACCCTCCCTGGGGAAATGAGGGGATAACGGGGGAGGTTGGGGGGGAGGGCATGGGAGGAGGGGAGAGAAAGGGGGGAGGGACCTGGAACTGACTTGTGAAGCACCCTTGTTTCTTATCTAAATTTAAACTGAAAAATAAATAAAAAAATTTTTACATGCACAGAATTGCTAGTATTTTACTTAATGTGAAAAATTTTTTAAATGACAGAATTTGTGATGGAATAAAAATGAAGTTAATTCCTATTACTATTATACTATAGTATGTACCTATACTTGTACATATATATATTACGTATATGTATACATATGCACATATGCTTACTGAAATCCATAATACAAGGTTATTATTTATAATTTTAAAACATCCATTAAAATTAAATATTATTGAAAAAAATGATGTGGACCATCAGTGTCTGTGCTACTGGTGTTATACTCAGAAAGCAGTCTCCTGTACCAGTTCGTTCACTTTCTCCTCTAAGAGGTTCAGTGTGGCTGGATTTATGTTGAGGTCTTTGATCCATTTGGACTTAAGTTTTGTGCATGGCAATAGATATGGATCTATCTGCAGTCTTCTACATGCCAGCATCCAGCTATGCCAGCACTATTTGTTGAAGATGATTTATTTTCGCCATTGTATAATTTATGTGGATTTTAGACATAGAGCAAAGGATTACCAGCCTATAATCTACATGGCAAGAGAAACTAGAAAACAAGGAGGACCCTAAGAGAGAAATACATGGTCCCCAGGAGAATAGGAAAGGGACAAGATCTCCTGAACTAATTGGGAGCATGGGGGAGGGGAGAGAAGGTTAAGAGAAACAGAAGGGGAGAAGAGGAGGGGAGAGGAGGACATGAAGAAGCAGAGAAGCAGGAAGACTGAGTCAGGGAGTGAATAGAGGAGAGCTAGAAAATAGATACCATAATAGAAGGAGCTATTATAGGTTTAAGTAGAAATCTGGCACTAGGGAAATACCCAGAGATCTACAAAGATGACCTCAACTAGTGGAGAGGCTACCTTAAATGCCCTTCCCCTGTTATGAGATTGATGACTCATATGCCATCCTAGAGCCTTCATCCAGTAGATGATGGCAGCAGAAGCAGACACCCACAGCTAAACACTGAGCTGAACTCTTGGAATTCAGTTGCATAGAGGGAGGAGTGATGAGCAAAAGGGTCAGGACCAGCTGGAGAAACCCACAGAAACAGTTGACCTGAACAAGGGGGAGCTCATGGACCCCAGACTAATAGCTGGGAAGCCAGCATATGACTAATCCAGACCTCCTGAACATGGGTGTCAGTTTGGAGGTCTAGGCAATTTATGAGGTCTCTGGTAGTGGATCAGTATGTATCCCTAGGACAGGAATGGACTTTGAGAGCCAACTCCACATAGAGGGATACTCTCTCAGCCTAGACACACGGGGGAGGGTCTATGCCCTGCTCCAAATGATATGACAGACTTTGAAGATACCCAATGGAAGGCCTCACCCTCCCTAGGGAGCAGAAAGGGAATGGGATAGGTTGTTGATGGGGGACAGGGGAGGAGGGGAGGGAGAGGGAACTGGGACTGACATGTAAAACAAGCCTGTTTCTAATTTAAATTTTAAAAAGTTAAAAAAATATGTACCACCAGAACTCATTTGTTAGAGACCCATTTTCTCAACATAAAATTCTGAAATTATTTTCTACAGGTAACATTGAGTCTCATTCCAGGTTTCAGTTTTTGTAGTTGAAGAAGAATAAATGTTACAGACCATGTCTCTGTCCCTGTACTCTAAGAGAGCTTTACTCATAACTGTCTTTCCGTTGGTTCCTAGGGGGATCTGAATCCCACCAGAGTAAAGGATACACATCAGAACACAAACTCACAAATCCCCCAAATAAATTCCCAGTCACCATCACTCTCCATCCTTCCAATTCTCCACTCCAAGTTCAAGTGTAGTCATAGATTTAAATTTTCATTAGACTTTGTTCCAAGACAAGACACATAACCCTTTTAACTCCTAGCTAGTTGGAGTTATTTATATTCCCATGGACTTCTGGCATTTCATCTAAATGGAGCCCAGAAAGTTTTGTTGTTTAGGGATGGAGCATTTCAGTTCATTGTTGGGGAGGGACACTGCTAGGGGATATAATTTCTCTAATGTTTAGTTTTTCATATTTTTTCTGGAGCCTATTTACTGTAATTGTCCTATTTACTCATTTCTTCAGAAATTTCTTTTATATCCCTTTGATTTTGCAATAAATATTCATTCCTTTTTGCTTAAAATTCAATTCCTTTTTCCATCTATGTCTTTTCACTCTCATTTTACCCAAAACATTGTGACAAATACATGATGCTTAATCCCAGCTTCCTTTTCAGGCCATTCCTCTCACCACTCCCCCAGTTAGATCTGTCTCAGATGCTTCATAGACATAGGTGCATATATCCACAAGACCATGATCCTTCTGTGATGTTGCAATCAGTTTGCTCTTGTTTCCAATAGGAACAAGGCAAATGTTCCTTAAGATGAATCCACATATTCATTCAATAGTCTAACAGCAATCATGAGATAGTTGTTGAGTGACATGGATGGGTGCTAACAGATGACAACACAATTTTGGACACAACAAGTGAACCCTACAGTAGAATTTAGAAATAACACATCATTTTGGTTCAACAGCAGGGATTATTATTTCACATTCACCCAAATTATGTGATTCTCCCAGAAAAGAAAATGGCTTCCAATTTAATCTAAGGGACAATTTTTTTCTCAAATTCAATCCTAGAAACATTTTTAAAAGCTCTCCACTCTCCATGCAGAGTTCTTTGCCTCTGTTATTGACTATGAGTGCAGAGTCAATTGGAATCACATTCCTTACTGGGAGAATCAGCAGATCCCTTAACCACAGACCTCTTATTAGTGGCCTCTTTGCTTTTCTCAGCCTTGACTTAAAAATCTTGGGAAAGAACAGACTTCCTAGGGCCAAACTGAGTAGTGGGGCCATGTCACATCATCTCTACAGCAAAAAATACTTTCTCTTATCCTTATGCCCCCAAAGACATTTCAAATGATTTTCTACACACTGAAGTGTGATCATATACATCAATAAAGGCAGCCATGTGTTCCTTTGGGAAAGAATTCATTTGAAATACAGATTTCTTTTGTGAAACTGGGTAATTCTCTTTAGTCAGTTTGGAAAGGTTTGTCACTAAAACATCCTTTTGGTTGGCGTATAACAATGGGTTCCAATATTTCTCATTCATCGGTTTGAAAGTTCAGTGTGGGCTATAAATGGACATTACAATGGATGTATCAGAGGACTATGAACAAATAAGAGTTATTGGGGCTATAGAGATGACTTAACAGTTGAGGGCATTCTTTATTCTTACAGAGGACTGGGGTTTGTGTCACTACACCCAGTCAGTGGCTCACAACCATCTGTAATTCCAGTTCCAGTCACTCCAATGACCTGTTCTCTCTTACCTCCACAGGCACTAGGCATGTGCTTGATGACCAGACATATATGCAGGCAAAACATTCAGACACATAAAATAAAATAAATCTTAAAAATTAAAAATAAGAGTGATGATGGTGGTACTAGTATTGGTAGAAGGGATGGTGTTGAGGTCACAGTGGCCTAAATATTGGTGATGGGGTTGGTGGCCAGTGATACGATACTGATTATTGTGCTTAGATGCTTGTAGGGAAAGATCTTAGGTACCTGTAGTACTGACCACACCTGCTTGGGCGTGGTCACAGGTATGTAGAAGATGTGGGGGATAAAGAGCTGAGAGAAAGGGGACTTGCTCTCTCTTGGGGTTCCTGTTGGGTCTCAGAGAGGAGCAGAGGCTGACCTTGGGTTCTTGGCTTCTCATGTAAGAGAGAGTCATTCTACACATTGAGACCACTGAATTTATTCCTAATGATATGGAATTAACTTCCTTGTTTATAGAATTGCAGGAAACTATCAGGAATAAGGCTCATCATATATATATCTTACATATTAGATCCCATACGGGTCTGGGTCTGCCAGGTCCTCTAGCACAAGGTAATGATGAGAATGATTGTTTATTAATAGGAAGTGTTCTAAAGGCTTCAGAATTTAATGAAAAAAAAAACATGTAAATAGCAAAGGCTTAAAAAGGGACTTTTCCCTCCACCAGCAGGACCTGGTGGAGGGGCAAGGGAGGAGGAGTGAGAGAGGGAGCTGGGATTCACATGTGAAGCAAGCATGTTTCTAATTTAAATAAAAATATGTATTGGAAAAAAGGGACTTTTCTATCACTTGGCAACAACCAAGGAAATAGTAAGAAACTCAAACCCCATTACCAGCAGGCAGTAATCCCAAAGGTATTCATAGAAATGAAATTTGAAAAAATGGATGTTTTTCACTTTCCAGAATTTGGAATTTTAAAATATGTGCACCATACCATAGACACATTTTTGGGCTTTCAATGGGCCACAGCTCTTAGCTCTGAAAAAGCTGATTCTGTTATCACACACCTCTTAGAGGTGAAGGCTGTTATGGGAATGGATATACTTGCACAAATAAAAACTGACAATGCTCCAGTATATGTCTCCAGCAAATTAGAACCATTTTTAAATATTATAACATAAAGCACATAACTGGAATACCATACAATCCCACAGGACAAGTAGTGGTTGAGAGAACTAACCAAACTTTAAAAGAAATGCTCCATAAACAGGCAGGGGAAACAAAGACCACCAAACACAGATTACATAATGCTTTATTAACATTAAATTTTCTTTTTTTTTTTTTTAGGTTTTTATGAGACAGGGTTTCTCTGTATTGTTTTGGAGGCTGTCGGTCCAGCCCGGCCTCGAACTCACAGAGATCCGACTGCCTCTGCCTCCCGAGTACTGGGATGAAAGGCATGCGCCACCACTGCCCGGTAACATTAAATTTTCTTAATGCTAATGAGAAAGGGAAAGAAGCTACAGAAGGAACCAGACTACAGAAAATTCTTCTAAACTAAATCAACTGGTGTATTTCAAGGATATAATGACCTCAGTTTAGAAACCAGGATATGTGTTACATCGGGGAAGGGGTTTTGCCTTTGTTTCCACAGGAGAAGAAAAAGCTTTTGATCAAGATTCAATCTGAACAGGAGAAACCTTGGGATGAGGAAAGATGACAGGTCATTCACAAAGTCATATCCCATAAAGTGCATGGAGACCTCACAAAAGGAAAGAGAAGTGTTTTGTTCTTGTCTTAACAGGAAAACCCATCTCTAAACAGCAAGAAGATACTGAACGTGTGGATACCCAAAGAAGAAAGGATAGCTAGCCAAAAGAACCATCAAATAAAGAAGAATCTGATATTTGGAATCAATGTCTAATTCTCTTAACCTATATCTTTGCAAATATCTATTTCTCTTTACTTCCTAATACTCTTTTAGTCCCAATTCACTTGAACCAATGCTGTTTTTGGAGTTGGATCTCTCCCCCTCTAAATCCAAGCATGTTGCTAAAATAAAATTCAGAATTTCTGTATTATATTAAAAAGCCAACTGATGTAAGACAGAAGAAAACAAAATCTAGGGACTGTTATTTATCTATACTCAGTTCTTTCTCTGAAAGCCTAATTTCCCTCATATTTATTATCTTCCTTATTATTGCATTTCCCAGTATGCATACCTATAAAGTTGAGATTTCTTTGTTGACATTAACGTTTAAGTCCTCCCCAGAGAACAAAGAATTTCCTGACAACAATCTTTGAACACTCCGGAAAGAAAATGGAGACCCATTTCATTGATTCCACCTGATCTGACTTGATGCATCTGAATTGACAACTACCACCCTAAAACCAGTTTGGGGCTACGTGGCTCAAGACAACTCCAGACTAGTTAACTGAGATGGTGCACCTTCTTATTACACTCTGGCCAGAGCCTCAGACGATAAGAACTTCCATCAAGAGCATCAATGAGGCATCTCCCACCAAACGAGACTGGGTACAAATGTTGTAGCTAGTCTACTCAAGACTTCCACTACTCTAACATTTTCTTCCTACAGGATCCCAAGAAGTTACCATCATCCCATTTCAGCAGGAAGTAATTCTGAGAATACCACGCCCCCTTTCCCTACTGTTGACATTAAAGGATAATTTACACTTGTTGAAGAGTTAGTTTTTAATTGTTTAGGTTGGTATTGGAAGGAGGTGTTCAGACTTGGGCATCTCTTTCAGATACGTTTAGGGTTTAGATAGAATAGATATGCTTAGGTAGTTTATATTTTCTGATGACTTATAATTTATCATAATTTGTCATACTGTGTAGTCTTATTTCTATTCATATTTGATGCATAAATATCCTTATCATATTCCATGTATATATGCTTTATATATGTTTGAGACATTTTGTATGTTGACACAATTTAGTTTTGTTTCAAGTCTAAACCTTTCTTTAGACTAAAAGGGGAATTGTAGGGAGAGATCTTAGGTACCTGGAAATCTGACCACACCTGTCTGGGCGTGGTCACAGGTACATAGAAGATGTGGGGAATAAAGAGGTGAGAGAAAGGAGACTTGCTCTCTCTCTTGGGGTTCCTGTCAGGTCTCAGAGAGCAGCAGAGCTCTGACCTTGGGTTCTCAGCTTATCATGTAAGTGATTTCTCTCTAATAAAATATCATATGACATCCCTATCCTATGTAGGTTACTCTTCCTCAATAGATGTTAGTAGTAATAATAGTGATAGTGGTGCTTGCAGTGATGCTACTGGGTTTTAGGGTGTTACAGAAACTTTTATAGACCAGTTATGCATGATCCAAGGACCTAAGATTCCAAACACTAACAGTCATCAAAAATCAGACTGGAAAATTGGCTCCACATTAATTGTCTCACAACCAAGAATATTCCTTTGGTCCACAAAACAGCACAAAGTAAATAGAGCTACTGATTTTCTGAGGTATCTTCCCCTGTGCAATTCAGTGGCTTTATGTCACTGTGCATAATTTATAGAGAAGAAATATTGATGTGGGGCTATCTAGCTTCCATCATACTTAAATGAGGATTACACTTAAGACAGAACCTAAGCCTTGGCTTTTTTTCTAGTGTGCTCTTGAAAAGTATATAGCTGTTTCCATCTCAAACATTCTGTATGTACTACATGGTATTTATCAGAACAACCTTCCTGCCACTGGCAGAATTAATAGCTAAACTATTTTGATTGTGGGACCCACCTCCCCTCCAACCAACTCAGATATGGTCCCTCTGGAAAACAGCACCTGCAAAGGCATGATTTGACCCATACAGTAACATTTGACAGTTTCCAGCAGGTTCACATGACCTAAGCTTTAGGCCAAATCAATTCCATCACACCTTTGCTTGGAGATGGGCTGAAAACAAAAACACAGTCAGTCCCTGGGATCTTTGCAACTTCTTTGATGTAGATTCTCACCCAGTAGGGACATAGCAGTGGAACCAGACAATCAAAACAACTGGTCTTTATTACTGTTAGCTTGCTCTCCCAGACACAGCCTGCTAAAAGGAAGGAGGGGAATCCTTTCCAAGCTGGGATCAGCTCTCCTGAGGAGCTTGTGGTTTCATGAGTCTAAAAACCATGCAGCCGTTTCCAATACTGCTTTGTCCAGTGGTGTTCACAGGGTCCCCTGCTCCCAAAGCATCGTCTAAAAGTCATTCCTTCCAGAGAGCCAGTTCAAGCGGCAGCCAAGAGTCAACCTTGATAAATACGATTTTAATAAGTGCTAGAAAATCAGGACATTACAGGCTCTTGGCTTTTGTGATTTTTAACATGCCGAGTTCCCTACAGAGAGCTGAAGAGGAGCCAGGAACATGTCACCCTTTCCATCAGGGTCCTGCACAAAGTCATTGTGTGGAAGAGACATTTCCTTGCAGGTACTACTGTATATCAAATGTATCCACTTCTTGCCGGGACGGGGGCGGGGGGGGCCGGAGGGGGAGAGGATGAAATTAATTTGAAACTAAAGAGAAGAGTCTGTGGCAACACTGGCAGAGGGAGGGTTTCAAAAGCCAGCCCAAGGGTACTCCAAATCCACCATAAGGGAAACATCTGACAGAGAAAAATGTGCGCTGGCAATTTGTTTGATTGTAATTTCAACAAAAAACAATTGAAAGCATACGTTCATGGAATCAGGCCCCTCTCATCCAGCAGAAGTAGCTTCCCGTGAACAAATGCGACATCTTAGCATGCCCCATGCTTCCACTTTCAGGTGTCCTGTATCTGTGTGGCATCTGATTCTGGTGCCTTGGCATGGAAGAAGCCTCACCATGGTGACACAGGTGGCAGAGCTAGATTCCCCTCTGCTGAAGACGAGAACGGTGGCAAAAGTGGACACATGCCTTGCAGATCCAGCATTAATGAGAGGCATAAATAAGTCCAAAGATTTTCCCTGCCTGGGTGACATTAAGACTCTCGCAAAGGGGCAACAGAGGGACATAATTTGTCCAGCAAAGTGACGCAGTACTGGATGAAGGGAAGGCATGCTCATTTATTTTCGCTGAGAGCTGTGTGTCCTTATTGTTGTCATTCACAAGAGAATGCTCCGAGGAAAACGGCCCTGTCTGTGGTTTGCAAAGAACAAACGTTCAGCAAGGAACAGCAATGCATTAGAACCCAAGGGGTCCTCTGCAGATTGTTTGCAAAGAATGCCAGACCTGTTTACAGGGTGTAAATATCCCAAGGCGTCAGTCAACACAGTGATAATTAATGTGTTTAAAGAGCAGTATATGGAGAACACAGCTGACAATTTGGCAATGTGGCGTAGGAGAAGGAATTGTCCTTTTTTATTGATTCACCTTATCAGGACGACTGCCTTCCCAGCATTATGGTCCCTGTTTGCCTCTTTGACAGTCTGTGGCCATCCACAGAAACTCAAGACATTCACCTCTTGTGACCAGGTGTTTCATAGAAGAAAAAATACTTGGGACAGACAAAGTGTTCTCTGTTCCAGTGGAGTTCTTCCACTGTATGACGAAGTGAATAACTAAAGAGTGTTTGTAAGAGAAACAGCTGGTAGGGAAAGAGTAAGCACTCCAGTTCTTTTATAAGTGTCCACAGTCCAAGAAACTTGTTACAGGCTGTGATGAAATCCATTTCCCCCATGTATCTCCAATCATGCAGAAACATTTGATATCACCCTACCAGATCTATACTTGACATACATCTCCAAGTGGCGGGAGCCAAGGTTGGCCTGTGACATATCTTCAGTTAACTGAGTCAAATAAAATACTTCATAAAAATAAGATCTGCTTGTGCACACTTTAAGATAACTTATAAACTCAGAGAACAATAGGTCTTTCAATGTGATCACAAATAAGGCCTGCTAAAACCAAAAAGCGCGTGGCTGGGATTTTAGACGTTTTTGTTAATGCTAACTCCACCTCCACCAATGTCTGTCCGATTCTGAGTTAACGTCATGCTCTTTTTTCTTCAAGATGGTAGCCTAAGGTTATTAAGTTGTCACTCTATTTCTAATAAGACAAAATTACTAGAAACACTGACACTAGAATACTTCCAGTGATTCCAATAGGCCCCTTGTAGTATTCTATAGTCATCACGGAAACCAGAAGTAAATCACCACATATTTCCGAATGTACAAAAGTTAAATTATGTGACCAAAAACCCCATTAATTTCTCACTGTCTCACGTTAATAGTTAATAGTTCCTCATAGAAGGACTCTTCTCCTGTCTTTTGGGTCCCAGCACACAAGACTTGATAGGAGACAGTTTCTATTATAAATGGAGTAAAGAAACCTGCCTTCCCTCTAAAGATAGTTATTACAGCTGCACTGGCTTATGACATTGCTTAGATGCAAAATAAAGAAACAATAAATAAGTAAAAGCTTCACTATTTTGGTTAATTGAAACTGAAAGAGAAGAGCTATTCAAAGTTTTCTCTGTCTTTCCTGGAGTCAAATGGCAAACTGAAAACGCTGAAATAACCAGAAATGCCGAGAATCTGTGTTCTTAAAATGCTAACCTTGCATCTGCGGTACTGCCCTGCCACCATCCCCATAACCAGGGGCCAGGCTCCAAGTGTGAATTCAGCAGGGTCTCCAGACCTGCTGAAACAGAAACAGTGTGCTGTAGCCAAGCCAGCTGGGCCTTACTAAGCCTCCAAGTGTTTCTGAAACCTCTATATAAAACCAGAGCAATGCAGAACATGGGCTACTAGAGAGAAAATGGCGACTAGATGGAGAATTTTCTAGAAAATGGCAATAATGAAACAGTAGAACAGTAAGTTGTAGAGAGAGGAACATCAAATAAATAGTATGTGAGATTGTGGTCCTTAAATATGGATCAAAGTTGATCTGCAAAACCAGGCCCTTACTGCCCTCAGTATTTTTAAATTTTTATATAAACCTTTTGTGGTTTATATAAAAGGGGTAAAATGCACATACTTTAAGAAGTATTCTTTTAGAACCATTTTATAAAAAGATATCTGAAGATATAGGGAAGGGACCAGCTCCCCCCCCCCCCTTAGCAGCCATGGCAGGCTAACATGAACTCAGATCTGACCTTGCTGCTCCTGGCTCCTGCCCTGGTCACTCGTGGCAAGGAACCAATCAGAAGTTAGCTGGCAGGGCTGTGCTTTAAGGCTCTAGGTGTGCCTTACAGGTAAGGGTACAACAGTGATGTGCAAATCACAGCAACTGCCCTGGAAGGGCCTATGGGCCATAACAACCAGTTGACCAATCAGCACATGGCAGGTCGTCCAAGCCTGGAAGCACACCAATCCTGATACTATTGTGTACCCTAGACGCTACCCTTACACTGCTCTATAGGATCCCTGCCTCGTGATTTCTCAGGGTCTTTTCTCCAGCTATCCGCTGCAGTGGATGAATGTAAGGCCCTAGATAATGGGGTTAGCTCATTAAACAACTACAATAAATGACTCTTTGCTTTTGCTTCGAAATGAGCCTCTTGGTGATTTTGGGATTCAGAATTTGGCACAACATTATATTATATATTAAAAATTACTACAAAATATCACAGAACTCCATAAGTAAACTTCTATTTTTAATCAGTAAATTAACATGTTTACCCTCCTTTTAGCTTAATGCCTCATGGTTTCTTTGCACTGCTTTAATAAACTTTTTCTGCATATTAAAAACTTATTGAATGAAATTGTAGGCAAAAGTGAGCCTGGCAAATGTTATTTTGGCTTGTGTTAACACTGGGTGCAATTGTTAAAGAAAATGTTTGACTTTCTGTGTTTGCTTAGCAATTTCTAAATCAAAATAGAATATGCTCTGAGAGCCATTTCGAAACATTTATGTCCTTCCAACATGTCAAAGGGCCAGGATAATGTGGCGTCCAAGGGATGGAGACATTCAGGGAGCTGAAAACAGAACAGCTTCCTAAATAATCAGGTGACCTGGAGCCGCAGAGAGATCATCACACTGGGTCCTGCCAAACAACAAAGGCTTTCAGATACAAATGCGGCTGGGAAATTAGTTGTTCTTATGAACTTTTGCCTGATTCCTCTCAGAATGCGATGAAATACAAGAGGCCTGAGAGAGTCATTGAGGACCTGAAAATTTTTATCACACTTTATTCCCCCCAAGAATCTAGTTATCTAAAAAAACACAGCATGCAATCTGGTCCATTCTACCTCAATGCTAGCCCAACTTGTAGAGGAAATTCTGCTCCCTACCCCTTGCTGCTGGTGGCAGAACTGAATGAATTGTGGTATCCAAAGATGACATGCTGGAGAAGGTTAATTTGCTCCAAAGAGCGTTGAGAGTCCTCTAAAATCCTGGCATTGTGTTCCATGCTGTTGAATTTTACAGGAAAGAGAAACTTTTACTTCAGGAAAAAATCCAAAATAAAGAGACTTGGGAACTAGGATTTGCTTCAGTCTGTAGGGACGTCAGGGGACTTCCCATTTGCTGAGAATGTACTCTCTTAAGCAGTCACATATGGTTTGCATCTGTTAATCTCGTGAGCACCTTACATCTTCAGTATTTCACTGCTTAGAGAATTTTCCATTGGTTTTAACAGTATAAATAAAAAAATAACACGCCTCTGAAATGACAACTTTTGAGTTGTAAGCCTTTACTAAGGGAGATAACTTTATGATTATCTCATGTAACAGTAACATCTCTACAGTTAGTGATAGTTGTTCCATAACATTCGTATCTTCAGTAATACATGTTGTGCATCTACTAGACTAGACAGAGGATTCCTCTTCTGAGTTCTCTGGATGATTTTCATTGCTTTTTTTTCCAATGATGGATCTTTCACTCAGTTACTCATACATGCCCAGCAAGTGATCTATCGTAAGCGATGTTCCTAGCTTTACTGCACATTAGATATGCACTCTATGCGTTGATATTCCTGTAACTGTCAGAAAATTCCACAGAAATTTCTATTTTAAATATTACTGCTTACTTAAGTGACCTATGTGGAAATAATGGAATATTTGTGAAACAAGTGTTTCAACCTATATATGGTCCTGGGTTTCCTCCTGAGTGAAGAACCGTGTTTGACTGGAAAGCCACAAAGGTCAGCTCTGTGCAGCCCCTTTTAGAACACAGCAGTTTTATGACTGTCTTGGTGTGGTTTGGATCTCTGTCTCCAATGGCAACCATGCTGCTGACAGTTCCTCTGCAGTGGTTTTATTTTAGCATCGTGATAGACAGAAGGCATAACCATAGATTAAGATAGAATTCTCATCATAAACGATGACAACTACTTCCTCTCTGTTCAGTGTCAGCTGAAGGTTAGCTGTTCTGTGCTCTGCTGTCAGATTCACCCAGTCTGGTTGAAACCATGGCTTTCTCTGGCTATCATCTGAGAAGCCAGTTAGGAAATCTGGATCCTGGACATTGACATTGGGGCCTTCTGATCCACAGGGAGGTATCATATTCTATGTGGATCAAGACCTAAACCCATTCCCGGTGTAGTCAGGTTTCTCTGTTATTATGATGCTATAATGGATAGTAGCTGCCTTGGTGCTATGTACCTCAAGGCAGAAGTCTAGAATGGTCAGAAGGGTCCTAGGGGAAACAACTTTTGAGGTCCTCCCAATTTCAGCATTCAAGGCTGCACCATCCCCACTCCAGCTCCACGCAGCTGCTTGCAGCCTGCCTGTCCTGATCTGAACATTTCTTCACATATAAAGTCAGCTGCATTTGGATTTGTAGTGCCAGAGGGAAATTAAGAAGGGGACAGAAGGTGAGAGAGAGGAAAACAAGGATTTTCCTGTCCAGTGCTCTCCAGGGGTTGTCATTGGAACAAGTGGGAGATTTTTTACAGTACAGTATATAGACAACTCTCTGTGTTTTTCAAGAGGAGAGAAATGATACTGGACACGCTGCATAGTGCCTGGGGCATCTTGGAATCAGGCTTCTGACAGGTTAAAACCCTACAGAGTAGTCAGTTCATCTCCTCCTGACCTTCATGACTTCCTTTGTCCCTGGAGCCTTTCCCGTCTCTCTGCCTTTCTCCCGCTAACCCTCCATTTCTCATCTCCTTCTTGACACACAGTGTATCCATGTGTCCATTCATCTCTGTGTCTGCCTGGGCTTCTGTCTATGCAGCTTTGTGGATCAGTGAATCTCTTCTGTTGGATTTTCTGTCTATCTTTCTGTCTCTGACTTTCTTTCAGTGTCTCTGGTTTAATGACTGAATTTCTCCTTCAGTCATTCCAGGTCTCTTTCCCAGTCTCATCCTCAGCCCATGTTTGACCCAGTAGAAAACAATTAATAAGCAAAGCTAACATCTCTAAAAACCTCTTAAACACCAAGACCAATTCTGCAATCAAAAGTCACTATCTGTACAAATGTATACTAAAAAGAAAAAGTAAATAGAAAATGTATAAGCCATACTGTGCTTTTGTGGTAGAGTACTTACACAGCTGGGTGGAAAAGATTGATATGATTACTCATTTGAAAAACCATATCTAATCTGGGAAGTACATTGGACTAGACACTGGGACATAGATTACATGGATTTGAATATGAACTCAGCCACTAGGACTTTACAGTCAGAGAAGACAGAAGGTATACACAAAATCCATACAAATATATAATCATAAATTATAATATTTACAATAAATGAAAAGAAATTGATTCTTTGAATGAAAATAACTGAAGGAGCTCTATTTACAGGGCTGGTAAGAAGTGAGCGAGGGAATCATCTCATTGCTAACTATGATCTATAGGAGAGGTAAGAGGGCTAGGAATCTTTTAGACAAGAGAATGGCCTATGTTAAGAACCAAAGGTTAGAACAAGTTTAAGCTGACACAGCCATTAAGACTTTAGAATGTCTTTGTGTCTGTCATTTTACTTATATTCACATGGGTCCCTAATGGGAGGCACTGCTTCAGGACATCGAAGAACATTTGCAATGTGTGGCCCAGCCAACAGGAGTCACTGGGATCCAGCCTCAAAGGTTTATCTACTTCTAGTGCCAGCCAAATAGTCTGCTTCCTGATCTACCAAGAGCTTAATTAACCACACACAGCTACTCCCAATGTACCTTTCTCACCATGATGCACTGGTGTTCCTGAAATCTTGAGCCAAATATGTCTTTCCTCCCTTAAGTAGCTTCTATCACATGTTCTACCAATGGCAATAAATGCAACTAAAACATCGGGCAGATATATAATGAATAACAATGGAATATATAATGAAAACATGCAAAACAGAAGAAACCAGAGGCTATAAAATTGCCTGCCCAGAAGAAATGACTAGATCCATAGTTTCATGGCTGAAAAACAAGGAAATTATCTTCCAGCTCTCAGGAAGGCTGGGATGAGAACTGTCCTGTACTGACTTTTGGCATTACTCTTTCCTCTTCGGCCTCATGGCCCATTTGAGGAACAGTCCACAAATGTTACTGTAGTTCAAGAAGTGTCACTCTTGCCCCGTAATGTATGCCAGGCTTCCAAATCTGAGACAGATACTGCTGTGCACTGACAGTCTGATCCACTGTGGAATATGTTTGTTGCTTTTATTCAAGAACTAATAAAGTTAATTAAACGAGCAGGTGATACTCTCCTGATGAAAAGTTGATTTTTCCCAGAATAATAAATATTACATTCTACTTTTTAAATAATAATAACACAATATAGAGAAGAAAATGTACTTTTGAATTTTCTTATGTGTTCCACCTACCTTCAGTTTGGGTTTTCAGGTCCACCCTCATCTTGTTTGTCTGTGTGTGTGGTAGAGAAGAGCACGAGCTAGTGGCGAAGATCTGATCTGGACAAACCACAGCACTGGGTTTCCTTCTAGCTATGGGTTGGGTTTCACCGACTGAATAGGACAGAGGGGATAGTAAACGTTTATCCCCTCCGGCTTGTCCCATGTAGCAGTCCCGCAGGATAGCTGTGCCCACTGGCTGGAATCTCATTTTAGGTTTCTAACTCTACAGACTATGAGCTCCCTGCCTCCAATGTCCCTTGTGCAAATAATAGCTCCTTCTCCTAATGAAAGGTGAATGTAGCTAAGTCCTTTTTAGCTACTAATTTCAAACTTCTACATCATTATTTTGATTTCCTTATAATGTGGCTGCACTTAAGTAAAAGTCTTGGTTTCGGTTTGGTGGCAGTGATGGCTGTTGTTTTAAATTCTGCTCAAGGTTTCCTAACTTACACTTGCTACATAATTCCAAAGTGCCATGCCCAATAGTGAGCAGGACAGGCCACTGTGATGAAAGAAGGATATGCAAGAGAAATTCAAATTGTAGTTTTACTAAATACATATTCCACATAAATATGAAAACACTCAAGGAATGAGTATTTGTTAAACAAGTAACGTTGAATTCTTGCCTTACATAAAATCATAAAAAAATTAAACTTTCAGAGAGGTAGCAAGTCAAAGACAATGGACTTTGAGTTTCTGGCATTAGAGAAAGGCTACTTCACAGAGCTTGTTAATACCAATTCCTCTTGTAAAACTCTGTGCAAGCAGCCACCCTCAGTGGCCAACTTATGCTCTCCATAGTAAGAAGGACTATAGGACACCTTCTGTCTTTGTAGATTTATATCCTACTTTAATGCAAACAGAGGAAGGATCCTACACATGATTGTCCCTAATTCCTTTTGTTTAACAGTCCTTCATCTTTGGAGAAGCACAGTCTGGCTTCCCACAGTGCTCACATGCACTCATGAAGACCACAAAGAGCACACACAACCTTTCCTTCACTTTTCAATATGTTTTAGAGTCTGGAGAAATTCTGTGATGGTATGAGACTCCAACGCTGTTTCTTCTGCTTGGCAGCTGTGTCCTCAGTGAACCTGAGTCTTCAACTGCATCCCAGATCCTCCCAATAACAGTTTCTCTACAATAACACAGAAGCAAACTTCTCCTCCTCAAAGCTCATGGTGACTTGTGTTCTACAGACAGATATGAAGTTCACTCTTCCAGTGTATGTGACTATGATGCTGCATAAACAAAGGATGCCAATATTGCTAGCCACACAAGACTCGAAGAGAATGGCATGAAGGAGCTTCCCCCACCTGCAGCCTCAAGAGGACTCTTCTGGTGCTCTGATATTGGTCTTCAAAACAGGAACATTGCAGATTTCATTTGTTGTTGCTGTTATTGTTTTTGAGACAGGCTTCTCCATGTAATATAGCCTTGGCTGTCCTGGAACTCACTCTGTAGACCAGGCTGGCCTGGAACTCACAGAGAGCTGCCTGCCTCTGCCTCCCAAGTGCTGGTATTAAAGGCGTGAGCTATCATAGCCCAGCATTGTTTTCAACCATCGTGAATAGAGGCAGTGTGTTACGGCAGTCTTGGGACTTGTGTGCAAACTCTCCCTTTTCTCCATTTTTTTCTCATCTATTATTTTAATGCTGCTGTTCTCCCACTCACCTCATCCACCTCTGCCTCATCTCCTCAGCACCTGTTATCAGTGAAGATGCCATGGGACCTGCCTCTGGAAGGTTCTCAACCAATGGACATTTGGCACCATGAGGAGACATTTTCTCTTGGGAAGTTGATGCTGGCATCTTTTATATAGGACCATAGAACAGCAGAGCTTACCACAGAATGTCCCAACTACACAGCTGAGGTTTGCAGCCTTTCCCTAGCACATGCCCTAAATATGTTTGCTTCCAACCCATCTATTGAAAAGAGGAAATGTGCTTGGCTGAGCAGTGATGAGAAATAATTCATTAGGCAGCATGAAAATGTGTTCCGTTTTGTTTTAATTCAAAGTGATCACTGGGCATTTCAGACAAAGTGAACTCGTGTTTCCCTGTTAGACAGTGACACACAGTCCCTGTCATGCAAAATTCCATTTTCACGTCAATTCACATTTCAACTCCGTAATCCGGAACTGAGTTTTCAAACTTTTGGCACAAAGCTGTTTCCTTTTTGGTGCCCTGTCCTCTTTGTGCTATCTGCTTGATTCTATTAAGCACAGACATGTGTTTAATTTTTGTATCCTGTCTCCTCTTTTTCCTGTCTTTCTTTACGCTTCCCCCTGACCTGTTCTACTAAAGTTTGCAAAAGCCACAGACTTTTAAAAACACTAATCTTCCAACATTCTAAAACATTTTAAGGAAACCATAACTAACAGAAAACATGATGGTGATATTTCCCCTCTTAATACTCACGAGGCTGATACTGAATCTAATGGATTTACTATATACTCGAGTATTTGGTTATTTGGGTTTTGGAGCTAGCCTAAATATTTAGGTTAGCATCTCCTTTACCAGCACAGCTTACAACCAGTGTTGTAAACTGCCTTGCCATGCCACCCACCATGCTTTTCTTCCCAGTCAGATGTACCAGCTGTCCCAAATTTCATCAGCGATTTCTCAACAAATTAGACATTTTTTGTTCTTTTATCTCTTTGTAACTATTTTAATTGGACTTCCCTAAGTGAGGAAAGCTGAGGATGATCACTTAAGTTCTATTGCAGATGAGGAAGCAAGTGTTATTGCTGAAGTGGAGAATGTAAATATACATATTTGTATATTTATTATAAGTATATTATGTAATTATATATTGTATATAGTATATATAAATATAAGCATTGTATAATTATCCTATATACAGTTATTTATATTGCTTTGTTAGTTGTTCATCACATAGTTTCTGAAAATATGATTTATTGCTCTGTAAAATGGTTTAAGTTCAAACCAGATGTTCGTTATAACTAGAGTGCGATTGTGCCTCACATGCAAATCAGTATAATTCATCATCTCAGTTGTTAAGGCTGAAGCACGAAACAAAAGGATTCATGTGAGTTCACCATCTTGCCCCACACGGATGAAAACGTGGGGAATCAGAAATCATCACGGAACACAGTGAGAATGTGGGAAATAGAACAAGCTTCCTCACCTCGCTGTGAAGTCTGGAATCCACTGCTGAGATGACTGATTTGCATCCACTGTCCCAGCTCTTGGAGAAGGTTGCTTTCCTTGTCTGTCACATCATCACATTGCCAAACGCCGAAATGAATTCTCCAGGAAGCACTAGTGGGAAATCTGTTTCTTTTTGTAGAAAAGTATTAAATGGTCTGAGTGAGGACTTGAGTGAGACGTCTTCAAAATAAAGATGACATAGGTGGAAGCCAGAAATGCTACCATCAATTCTAGTGATGCTACATTACAGTCACAGAATAGATGCACTACTGCAGGAGACACTGGGTCTTCCAATATGTAGGACCAAACTCAGGTGAAACAGTACCAAATGTTTATAGTTGTGACTCAGACACACCACACAACAAAATAGGAATCACAGCAAATTGTCTTCACCCTGTGAAATTCAACAGAACATTTTTGGTGTAAAGAAATATTCACTGATGACTAAAGACAAACATTTTAGGTACAGATAATAGATAAAACAAAGGTACTCAATTATTTGTAAGAACATTATTTAAAATACAAGAGAAATATCATTGATAGCAACTTATTAGTTATGTTCTAGGCCATACGCATTGATTATGTCTGGGTTAATATATGAAAACCTGACATTTTATAGTGAAAGAAATATAGCAGACTTATATTTCCTTTGAATTTTATTGCATACAAAAGTGTTGAAAAACTTCTTCTTTCTCACCCACATGCAACTGACTGTTCTATTTTCCCATCTTCCAGATGGGTGTCAAGGACTCTAGGGACATACAGATTAGTCTTGGGTCTCTGAGTTTCTGAAACAAAGGGATCCAAAGAAGATTATCTTGGAACATTTGCTCTAGACTATTTTATGAGCCAGAATATAATAGACTTTACAAGGTCACTGTAATCATGAATTTATTTTTCAACTGAACATACTCTAAATGAGAAGATAACCTCATCAGTGGCTACTTGGTAGTAATGAATCAGATTGGAGGAAGATGTTTAGAACATCAACAGGCATTTATGGAGTCAGTTCTTACATCCACAGCAGAAATTTTGAATGCCTTATTTTTACCATTGTTTGTAATAAATTATTTATGTGGGTGGTATAGTAGTCTTACTACATCTATCAGGTATAATAGACTTACTATACCTAGTAGTCAGTCTCTGATATTAACTCTTCCTTTTCACTAGTTTACATGAAAAAAAACAAATGTGACTAGAAGATCAACAGTTGGGCAAATTGCACAACACTAAGCAGTGTGCTCAACTGGTGAGTTCTATCAGGACAAGCTAAGTAATGCTGTCATATCTAATGGCACGAGAAGCTTGGGAAATTAGAGAAGAGCTATTCATGCTCCCAAGTAGCCAAATACGCTTATATTACACCAATCATCAGCATAATTCAAAAGAGTTGGCCAAGTGTTCCTCACAGCATCCATTTTTTGGCTTGTAATGTTATACCCTTATAGCCCTCCTCTGCTCCTTTCTCTGTGCTCAAAACTGCCAAGGCTGCTCTTCTGTCTCCTCCTCATCTGCTAAACAGCCAATGTGCTATGACCCAGTACTCATTTACTTGTCTATTATCATTTTATACATCTTTTTACATACTCTCATTCAGTCTTCCAGCTTCAAGGAAAGTTTGCATACAAAGCAGGGACCCCAGTCTGATACCTGGGGAACCAACATAGGACAGAATCAATCCTCCTGAACATGAGTGTCAGTTAGGACAGTCTAGGGGTCTCTGGCAATGGAACCAATATTTATCCCTAGTGCACAAATGGATGTTGGGAGCCCATTCCCCATGGAGGGATATGCTCTCAGCTTGATACATAGGGGAGGGCCTAGGCCCTGCCCCAAATTATGTGATAGACTTTGATAATCCCCCATTGAAGGCCTCACCCTCTATGGGAAGTGGATGGGGGAGTGGGATGGAGGGATTGGTGGGGGGCATGGGAGGATGGGAGGAACAGGAAACTGGGATTGATATGTAAAATAAGATTGTTTCTAATTTAAATAAAAATTTAAAAAAGAAATGCTTTCAGGCAAAAATAAAACCTGAATCCTCAACTACTCACAAGCTTTAATACACATCCAGCAACCTACTTTGAGTAATTTCTTGTATAGCTCAATTTAAAAATGGCAAAAAATTAAAAATGTAACAGAAAAAAAATCATCTACAATAATCAAACTTATATTAATAGTTGGTATGTTTTAAGGTTAAACAAATATATTTAGATAGATTCAAACATTTCATAGATCTACAAAATATGACATTTAAAATGTTTTAATCACATAAGACTTTTCATGACAATGAGACACATCTGCTTCTGACAGCACCAATTTACTTGAAAAGAAGATGAAGGGCATCAAAGAAACTCTGTATGGAGTCTACTCTCTTTATGGCAAAAGTTAGCCATTTGGGCAAAGAAACTAACATTGACTCAATTGCTGATGGCATACTGTCCAAACTGGGCCAGCAGGAAGCAAAGAGACTGCCAAACTTTGTCAAGACAAAGTAGGACAATCCTTCAGAATTCCCTGCTTCATAAAAAAGTCTTTTAGATATTCTAGGATCATAGACCAAAGCTGATGCCCCAACATTACAGAGGAGCCATGGATGACTGTCCAGGAAGTCAACTGTTTTTGTCATTTGTATAGTTTTGAAAGTGGCTTATACTATACTTTCTGTTTACTCAGGTAATATATATCCTTCTGGGGTTTTTGATGGAGTTGAAGACTAGATAGGCATAGTTTTCCTTACTTGTGATAGAATGTAAATTAGGCACAAACTTTGGACTCACAAGATAAGATAGATAATAAAGTATTTTCTTTAATTTCAGCAAATACAAATAGACAGGATATTATAACTATAATTCTTAACTGTTTTTGTTATACACAATTTTACTATGTTAAAATTAAAACCCTTTTTAATTAGAAAAAATCTGATACACAGGCCAATGCAAACAAAAAACTATGAAATCATCTTATCTGGTTAGAATAGGTATTACCAAAATAAGTAAGCATTGCAAGTGCTGACAAGAATGTGAGGAAAAGGTTACCATATGAATACTATATAAGAGGAATGGATTTCCTCAAAATACCAAAAATACTCATCTGTGAATCTTTTGAAATGCAATGCTAACTGACATGGGAAAATATACCCATTGGTGCAAGAATGGCATGAATGTTATGGAGATAGCCAACTTCTTTCTGATTGAATATAAGGCCTGCTCCACAGGGGGAAAAAAACACATTCCTGATACTGTAAATATGGCCAAGAACTACTATTATTCTGCTAAATAGACATAGTATCAATCTGTTTTCTAAATTTATATTACCCTTCCCATAGATTATGAAGTTCTCAGACCTCATCACAGTCGTTTCTTTGTGCAGTGGATGGTGGTTAATACAGAAACTAACAACTGGTCAAGTACAGCAAATAAGCGTCAGCTCATGTTCAAATGCAAATAAGATATCCATATCATACTTCCAACATGTGCACACAAGGCTAAAGAACTGCTGGCAAAGGGGAGAAAAAATTGTAAATCTAGAAGTTGTGGAAGACTAGAACAAAACAGTGCCTTCTGCACATGTACCACTGGGCTCATGAACTCAAAACAGCTGTGGCTGCCTGCACAAGATCAAACTTATCAAGATTATAACTTGTAGTCAGGCAGTGGTGACACACACCTTTAATCCCAACACTCAGGAGGCAGAAGCAGGACCATCTCTCAGAGTCTGAGGCCAGCGTGGTCTACAGAGTGAGTTCCAGGATAGTCAGGACTGTTTCACAGAGAAAACTGAAAGCCCCTTCCCCCAAAATTCTGACATGTAGTTTGAGTGGGGGAAGGTCACAAACCTCTACCCCTAAATGAGTCACTATGGATAGCTGATGGAAGAAGAGTCAGTTTTCTTTAAGGGTATAGCTCCTAAGGGGTCAGCACACTCCAGCGGCTGTCACCATACCCAGAAGTATATGGACAGTACAAGTTGGAGTAAAGAGATTATTTTTTAAAGAGAATGTATCCAGGTGTGGTGGCTCATGTATTTAATCTTAGCACTTAGGAGTCAGGGGCAAGCAGATCTGTAGGAGGAAGTCTGTATGCCACCATTAACCATGTGACTTACTAGAGGCGCATACAGATGAGGTAATAAAAGGGCGGTTTACCACACCGCTAACCACACCCACTTTAGGCATGACTAAAGACATATACGTACATAGGCAGTGAACTACATCACTAGACAGGCCCACTTTTGGGCAGGACTAGGGGGCGTTACGGGGGAAGGCATAAAAGACAGCACACAGGAAGTCTCGGTCTCTTTTCCCGGAGTTCGGCTTCCAGTTCGGCAGCGGAAAACTACTTGGCTCATCTGGGTTACTTGTTTGGTATCTTGTGAGTAATTTCTACAATAAATACTTAGTTTACTTTCAGTAGGTGTGTCGCTTATCGTTACAGCATCCTTTGGAGCCTCATAGATCTCTTGTGATTTCAAGGCCAGTCGGACTTACACAGTGGGTTTCAGTACATCCAGAGCTGTATAGTGAGAACCCGTCTTTAAAAAAATAAACACAGAAGAGATAGAGAAGAGGGACAGAGTGGAGTGGATCTAGGAGGAGTTAAGGGAAGGCGTGTACATAAATATAATAAAAATATATTGCATAAAATTCTTAAGGAAATAATAAAATATTTTTAAATACTAAGAATAGAATCACATATAATACAACTATCCTATTCATGATTCTGAATTAATAACCAGAGAACATTGCTGATTGCCACACTAGTCACAATAGTTAAAACATGGGGTTTGCTGGGTGTTCATTAATAGGTAAATGGACAAAGAAATGATAGATGATAGATAGATAGATAGATAGATAGATAGATAGATAGATGATAGATAGATCTACATATATGTATATATACACACAATAGAATTTCATTTAGCCAAAGGAAAGAACAAAATATCAGTCACAAATTTTTATATTAGCAAGAGAGTGTTTATGTAGAAAGGTCCTTTTAATGCAACCTCCTTTTATTAATTTTTCTCTTTCCTTATTTCCTCCTTGATTTTTCAAATAATTTCTCTTTATTTACTGGTGAAATTCAACTCCTGGATATTTATCTCAAAGCTACCTATACATGTAACTGAGCATTAGGACCTGGCTTGTTTAGAAAACAAATGTGTACACCTAGTAGTATGATATGGGATGGGAGGGACAAATAAGGACAAAAGTTTTGTCATTTAATCAAGATCATCTAAGGCTAAGGATGTAGTTCCATGATACTTGTCTAACAGGCATGCACCCTCAGTTCAATCTTCAGCATCAGCATGAAAATAATAACACAAATAAAAGTAAGACTATGTCACATTATAAAATGTGCTAGTAACAGACACAACACAATCTGCTTTCTATTTCTCACACACACACTTGCTCTCCTCTCCCTCCTGTCCTCTTCCTGAAGAAACTGGCATGGTCATTGCATACTATTCACAACAGCTAAGATACTGAATCAGCTAAGTGACCATCAGGATATGAATGGATAAAGTAAATGTGCTATACTAACAACCTTTGAAAATGCCAAAGGAAGCATTATTTTAGAAGCTTACTTAAAATTACATATTATATACAATATAATAGATATATGGAGTCCACTTTACAAACATACAGAGCTACAACCATTGAACTATTCATATACCCATGATTGATTACAAAGTTTTGACATGCCTCAGGAATAGAGTGTTACAACTCACAGCACCATTGTATTTCATATACATTGCATTATTTGTGATATTCTTAACTTCTGTTAATAACTGATTGTCTTCTGAGATAGCATTTTAAAGATTACAAACTTTCAATTAAGTGGGTGAATAGAAAACAAATGGAGAATGAAGCCTTTCCTATTCTACCTAATGTGTTTTACATAGAAAAATAATCCAATCTATGGCCTGTGGTTTGTCTGAGATGACTCAAATGTCCAAAAGAAGAAAATCAGTCCAATTCTGGAAGTAAATGTCAAAGACAATGAGCTAGAATATATTACACTGGTCATATAAATTGCCATTCCTGAGTACCAGACATGTAGAGATATAGAGTACTCAAGAAATGATTGAAAAGAATCAGGTTGGGTTGTTATATGTGATTACTGAAGCTCAATAAGTAGTTTAGCTTCCATGGTCTTATTCTGCTTTGCTATTTAAGGCACATGTATTCCTGGAGTACTGAGCTATAATCTGCAGAGCAATAGCAGCCACGTCTCTTTTAATTCACCTCTTCCTAATCTTGGAAAGAATGTCATGATTTGTACTGATCTCCATTGCTTTGTTTATTTACATCTTTTTTACTTGTTAATTCATTGATTTATTAGGGAAAAAAAAACTTGTTGTGAAGCCCATGCTGGTCTTGAACTCGCATTCTTTCTGCCTTAGCCTCCAAGTAATACAGGAATGTACTACAATGTCTGGCTGATATACTGGCTGCTTTTAATCAGTTCATTGTGAGTGTGTTTTTAGTTTATAATTGTTTTAGGGAATGGTTCACTTAAAAATGGCACCCAGGGCCAATAAAATAGTTTAACAGGTAAAGATGCTAGCCATGCAAGCTTGGCAACCTGAGTTCAATACTAAGAATCAATGTAAAGGTGAAAGGAGTCGACACACACACACACACACATACACACACACACACACACACACACACACACACACACACACACTGTGGCATGGACATCCATACAAAATAATAATAAATTAAAATTTGCTTTTAAGAAAAAGCCAATTAAGTAAATTATTATGGGGCTGGAATGGAGAGATGACTCAATGGTTAAGAGTACTGCCTGCTCTCCCAGAGGTCCTGAGTTCAATCCCCAGTAACCACATGGCGGCTCACAATCATCTGTAATATGATCTGGTGCCCTCTTCTGGCCTGCAGGGATACATGCAGGCAGAGCACTATATACATAAGAAAGAAAGAAAGAAAGAAAGAAAGAAAGAAAGAAAGAAAGAAAGAAAGAAAGAAAGAAAGAAAGAAAGGAGGGAGGGAGGGAGGGAGGGAGGGAGGGAGGGAGGGAGGGAGGGAGGGAGGGAGGGAGGGAGGGAGGGAGGGAAGGAAGGAAGGTCTTTAAAAAAGAAAAGAAAATGAGAAGAGTTTCAAGTTTAAAGCTATTTTCTAAAAAAAAAAGTGACAAGAGTCATAACGTCCTAAGAAAGTATACTTGAAAATAGCTTAAATAATTATAACACAAAAGTATAGTATTTGATAGTATTTGGCTGTGTATCATGCTTTGCTTATAGTATTAGTGAATTCAACAAAATTGCAAAATAAAAAAATCTCTGGCCAAGTAGATCTTGCATACTACATGCCTAGAGTTTAGGTCAACAACAACAACAACAAAAGCCCACAGATTAAGATATGTAAATAAGATGATGTTAAGAGGATGAAAAAGAGCCAGGCATGATCATGATGGCATATGTATTTAATCCCAGAACCTTGGAAACTGAAGCAGAAACTCCTAGTTTTGATAAAGAGTTCCAGCTCAGCCAGGGTGACAGAGTGAAATCCTGTTTCCAAAGGAAAAGACCATGATAGGGCAAGCAAGTTTCGGGAATGGGTATGATTTTAAATGACGTGAGGCTCACTGGGAAGCTCGTGTTTCAGTAAACTCTTGAAGAATGGCGTTCACATGCTTATATGTGGGATTTCTGGTATGGCGTTCACATGGTTATAGGTGGGATTTCTGGTATGGAGTTCACATGCTTATATGTGGGATTTCTGGTATGGAGTTCACATGCTTATATGTAGGATTTCTGGTAGAGGGATCAGCCTCTGCAAAAGTCCAGGCCATGGGCCTGGAGAGAGGGTTCCGGGTTAAGAGTACTTTCTGCTCTTGCAGAGGACCCAGATTCAGTCCTCTGCATCCACATGGTGGTTTGTTTACAAGCAACCATCCATAACTCTAGTTTCAGGGGATCCAATGCCCTCTTCCAATACCTTTGTAGGTACCAGACACACATGCAGTACACACATATACATGCAGGCAGAAAACCTCAACGCATAAAATAAAAATAAGTAAAAGGCCAAGTCAGGAGCTTACTTCCAATGCTAAGAAGTTATCAAAGAGAGCAGTGGAATGAAAGAGAAGGACAATGGAAGTGGTCAGAAGCAAGCAGAGGAGACCTAGATAAAACAGAAACACAGGACCCTGCACCACACCATTTATATGAGATATAAAATGTCCTTATGTTGCATCCAGGTCATTGTAAGATGATACATTGTATAGCTTACTTAAAGTGGAACCATTGTACAATTTTGACTGGAGAAGTTACATGATACAGCCAGCTTTTACAAAGGATTGTTGAGACAAAAAGATAAGCATGGGACAAGCTGGAAGCAAGGAATTTATTTTGAGAGGTTGTCAGCTGGTACAGTGGGCAGCTGGTAACCAAGGCCAAGGTTATTCTATGAAAGTAGTTTTTAAAGTGCCCATATTCTGATAGTCTGAATGTATTTGGAAGACGGAAACAACAGCATTTCCCAATTGCTTGATTGTGGGGTATGCAATGAGCAAGGCTGGGATGGAAGCCAGTTGGTAAGGAAATAGCTGTAGTTGAATAATGAGCATACTCATTTTGTGACTGTCTCTTGGTAGCTAAAAACTAAGTATTGGGTTTTATGTATGAGTCTGGAATTCTGGAGCCAAGTGGGGATTATAAAAACACACAAGTGGCTCATTGTCATAGACAGCATTCTAGACACGAAACTGGACCACATCAACCGGTATCAGAGACTTACTTCAAATGCCACTCCAACAGTAAAAAAAAAATTATATCAGGTAACTTTATATGGACAGATCAGGAAGGAAGGAAGGAAGGAAGGAAGGAAGGGAGGGAGGGAGGGAGGGAGGGAGGGAGGGAGGGAGGGGGGAGGGAGGGAGGGAAGAAGGAAGGAAGGAAGGGAGGGAGCGAAAGACAGGAAAGAGAAAGGAAAGAAGGGAGGAAGGAAGGGAGGGAGGAAGGGAGGGAGTGAAAGACAGGAAAGAGAAAGGAAAGAAGGAAATAAGGAAGGGAGGAAGGAAGAAAGGAAGGAAGGGAGGGAGGGAAAGACAGGAAAGAGAAAGGAAGAACAGACCTTAGTCAACAAGGCTCAAAGAGAAGGGCATTTCACACCTGATTCTTAAAAAGCAGGTAAAAACCTATACTTAATAACTGACTTCTAAAGTAGGACTCAGTTTTATAGCACTGAGCCCTCAAGTTGTGGGACCTCACATTATCTCTAAGTAGAGACTGTCAAAGTTGAATTCAGGGACACTCAGCTGGTGACCTCTAGAAAATCAGCCAGAGTATTGCTATGTAAGGGAAATCCCACTTCATCTGGTGTCAGGAGTGTTGAGTGACTGAAAAGGCAGAGACCAAGAAAAACAACTTGGTTTTCCTGCATACTTATACCCTTATTGCAGAAAAACAACTATGCTTCCTTTTTTGCAAAAGGAGGCAAAAAAAAGGACCATAATTAGGTTTTATGATTGTATGTACTATTTTAGTCTGCTTACAGGACACTTTCAAAATCAGATTTTATTTTATTTCTTTAATAAGTTCTTTCTCTTGAAACATACAATTAAAATTAATAAGAGAAATATAATATAACCTCAAATGAGAGCTTATATACTGCATTCCTTAGAACAGCTGTTTCTGTTTCATTTTAAATTAAGCAAACTTTATGGAGAGTTTGTAGCTGACCTCTGAAAACTGCAATAGTATTAGTCCTGCAGCATATGTTTCTGATTTTGTGTATCTGAGATAACATGTCTTATATTGTTCAAAAATAAAGCCAAGTTCTGTCTGAAGGGAAGAAAATCAAGGTATTAGTTAGGTGTCATTTAAATAAGCATGGCTACTACCCTTTGAAGGTATGGAAAACTACAGGCTGTCTCCTCTGCTTAATCCATTACTCCTAGAGGCCCTACTGAAAAATAAAAGAAAATATGGCAGCTCTGGCATCTGAAATAAACTGTGGGAGCACAGGAAAAAAAAATAATGTTTGTAAACAGCCATTCAAATCGTCATTTCTAATCCCAGTGAAATTCTGTGTTGATGTGTAGTGACTTTCTTCTTGTATGATGCTTTAAAAAACTCATCCACAATTATTGAATCCTTTCAAGATTGTTAAGAAGCAGACAGGAAATTCATATTGGTCAAGACATAAATGAAAGCAAAGACATGCTTTATTATGTACCATGGAAAAAGAAATCTAATGAATTACTGCACAGAAACAGTTAATTAGCTATTCTTCCTCTTGAAAACCAAACAGGAGGAAATTGGCTTAATATGTCTTACCAGCCAGGGGACTGCAAGACAGAAATATGAAAGGTTTCTCTAAGGGTGAGGGCAAAGATGAGATTTGCACAGGGTACAACATGCATCCCAACAATGGAACATGATATGACACCCCACACATGCCATGTGAGGGGTAAGCCATACCTCTGTTCTCCTAGACACATTCTCCCAGAGAAGTTCCAGGTCTTAGGGCAGTGTTTGTCCTTTGCTTGTGGCTTTATCCAAGGCAGATGCCAGAGTTCTGTCATAATATCAGCATCTTGTCAGTCACAGCACTTCTTGGATGAGAAGATAAATAAGGACAAATTTCAGATGTGATTTTTTAACCTGGTTTATATCAGGCAGAAAATAATTACTTCCTTTCAAACTCATGTGTGATGATATTTTGTTTATGATCTAACAAATAAAGCTTCCCTGAAGACAAGAATACAAAACTAGCCACTCTAGTTAGCCATAAAGGGCCTGGCACTGGTGGTACACACATTTAAGCAGCCACAGTAATTAGCCATGGAGACCAGGCAGTGGTGGCACACACCTTTAATCCCAGCACTCAGGAGACAGAGGCAGACAGATCTCTGTGAATTCAAGGCCACCCTGGGCTACACAAAATTGATCCAGTCTGAAAAAGGAACAAAGCTCTCACAAAGGTGATCCCAGCACTTGGAGTGACACACCTTGAGTCCCAGAGCTGAAGAGGTGGAGACAGGGGTGATATGGCTGGGCAGAGAGAGGAATATAAGACAGGAGGAGACTCAGAGAGATGCAGTCTGAGGAACAATGCAATCTGAGGAGCAGTGCAGCCTGAAGATTCAGTCTGAGGACAGGATCCATCCTTTGGTCTGAGCATTGATAGAGGAAGAACTCTCTGGTGGCTGGCTGCTTTGCTTCTCTGATCTTCAGCATTCACCCCAGTACCTGACTCTAGATTCTTATTATTAAGAAAAATTAGAATTCATGCTACACTCATTGAATTCTGAATCAGAAAAAGAAAATTAGTCTGGGGTGAATGTGGGCAAGTGAGGAGTCTTGGGATGAGCGCTCTCTTTAAGAATATTGCCACTGCTGGGCGTTGGTGGCACACGCCTTTAATCCCAGCACTCCGGAGGCGGAGGCAGGCAGATCTCTGTGAGTTCGAGGCCAGCCTAATCTACAGAGCGAGTTCCAGGACAGCCTCCAAAACAATACAAAGAAACCCTGTCTCTAAAAACCAAAAAATAAAAATAAAAAAGAATATTGCCATTAATGACCAAAGTGGGGGGAATCTCACTCAACCACAGAGTACCTCCTCCCAGCAGACCAGGCTATCCAGAATCTGCAGCTTCCTAGTCCTGCCTCCACCCACGGGAGAAGGTAAGCTTGGGCCTGTTTCTGGCCCACCTTCCGATACTCTACTCGGAGACTCCTGAGGACTGGGGACTGAACCCTGGGGAACCCATCTCAGTGGACCAGCCCATCCAGAGTCTGTCAGCATCAAGGTGCTAGTCCTGCTTACACCCATGGGAGGAGGTGAGTATAGGCCTGTTTCCAGCCCACCTTCCTGTGCTCTGATCAGAACCTGCTGAGTCTTTGGACCTGCACATGGGGGAGCCCATCCCTGTGGAACAGCCCATCCAGAGTCTGCCAATGTCACGGTACTAGTCCTGCCAACAGCCACGAAAAGAGGTGAGCCATCAGAGTATTGAACTTGCTTGCACCCACCAGAAGAGAAATTCGGTCCCCTACCTACAAGGAGAGGGAGAGCCACCACCGGTACCCATTGGAAGAAGGGATGGAAAGACGACAGTATAAGAGTCAACAACAGAAAGATCAATATGACGCCACCATAATCTAGGGGCTCTACACCAGCAAGACGTGACCATCCCAAAACAGATGAAGCAGAAAGGAACGACCCTAAAAACAACTTTGTAAAGATGATAGAGACCCTCAAAGAGGTAATGAAAAAATCTGTTAAAGACATGGAAGAAAAAACAAACAAATTTCAAGAAATTGAGGAAAAGACAAACCAAAACTTGCAATAACCAATTCAAAATAAATGCAAGGTTTGAAAGCTGAAATAGAGACAATAAAAAAGAACAGTCTGAGAGAATGCTGGAAATGGAAAAGCCAGGAGAACGATCAGGAACTACATATGTAAGCATAACCAACAGAATACAAGAGATAGAAGAGAGAATCTCAGGTGTTGAAGATACACTAGGGGAAATAGATTCATTGACCAAAGAAAATCTTAAGTTCAACAAATCCCTAATACAAAATATCCAGAAAATATGGGACACCATGAAAAGGTCAAACCTAAGAATAATAGGTAAAGAAGAAGGTGAAGAAACCCAACTCAAAAGGGCAGAAAACATATTCAGCAAAATGATAGAAGAAAACTTTCCCAACCTAAAGAAAGATATGCCAATAAAAAGTGTAAGAAGCTTACAGAACACTAAATAGAGTAGACCACAAGAAAAAGTCCCCTTGCCACATAATAATCAAAGCACCAAACATACAGAATAAAGAAAGACTATTAAGAGCAGAAAAGGAAAAAGACCAAGTATCATATAAAGGCAAACCTATCAGAATTACACCTGACTTCTCCATGTAAACCCTAAAAGCCAGAAGGTCCTGAATAGATATTCTACCAACACTAAGAGACCACAGATGCCAGTCCAGACTGTTATACCCAGCAAAGCTTTCAATCACTATAGATGGAGAAAACAAGATATTCCATGACAAAACCAGATTTAAACAATACATATCCATTAATCCATCCCTACAGAAATTTCTGGAAGGAAAACGCAAAAACACCCACAAAAACATAGGCAATAGATAATCCCACTTTACCAACAGCCAAAAGAAAAAAAAGGAGGGGGGGATTCCACACACAATACCACCACCACCAACAAATCCAAAACAAATAAGAATTAACAATCAATGGTCATTAATATCCCTCAATATCAATGGTCTCAACTCACCTACCATTTCCTATAGAGGAATACTATTGAAGCCCGGTTACACGGAAGAAGGCCTAGGCCCTCCCCCAAATGATGTGACAGTCTTTGATAATACCCCATGGAAGGCCTCACTATTCTTTGGGAGTGGGTGAGGGATGGGTAGGAAGGTCGGTGGGGGTCATGGGAGGAAGGAAGGGTGAGGAAATGGGGGATTGATATGTGAAATAAGATTGTTTCTAAATTTAAATTGAAAAAAAAGATTGTTTATAAAATAAAAATAATAAAATAAAGACACAGGCTAACAGATTGGATATGTAGACAGAATCCATCCTTCTACTGCATACAAGAAATACACCTCAACTTCAAAGACAGACAGTATCTCAGAGTTAAAGGTTGGAAAAATATTTTCCAATCAAATGGACCCAAAAAACAAGTGGTGAAAGACCTGAAGTAAGCAGGCTTCAGGCTGAATACCCCGGTGACATCCCGAGCTCAATAACCAGACAGTTGGATGCAAACGCAAGAGGTTTATTGTTTACACAGGCATCTGTGGGCAATTCAGCAGCTTAGCTAACTGAACTCGCTGGGATTTAGGACAGTTTTCTTTTTATATACATAATTTTGGCAAGCAAAGTAATAGGGGTATTGTAAGAAGTGGAGCTACTGCAGGTGCAGATTTGGGCAAGCAATAGGGGATTGTCAGAAGCGCGGGCATAAGTCATCCTCCCTGGAGAAACCACAAGGTCAGAATTAAACTCATCTCTACAGCCTGCCGGTTTCCTTCGTTAGCACTCTGGACCAGATGTTCTTTCTAATCAGACCTTGTTCCCTGCCTAGGGGAAGGGACCTTGGGGAATTTTCCACTGAGGCGACCTTCTGAGTCTCAAAAAGAGGGAGAGTGTATTGAGGTTTTTCAGCGGTTGTAGTAAATTGGACTTTAAACTAAAATCAATGAAAAGAGATGAAGAAGGTCATTTCATATTCATCACAGGAAAAATCCATCAGGAAGAAGTCTCAATTCTGAACATTTATGCCCAAAATATGAAGGTATCCACATTCATAAAAGAAGCATTACTAAAACTGAAATCACACATAAAACCTCACACAGTTATAATGGGAGACTTCAACATCCCACTCTCACCACTAGCCAGGACCACCAGACAGAAACTTAACAAAAACAAAAGAACTAACAGAAGTTATGACCCAATTGGGTTTAACAGACATCTATAGAACATTCCATCCAAACACAAAAGAATATACCTTCTTCTCAGCACTACACGGAACATTCTCTAAAATTGACTAAATACTCAGCAACATAGCAAACATAAACAGGTACAAAAAAAAATTGGACTAACCCCCTGTATCTTATCAGACTACCATGCTTTAAAGTTAAAATTCAACAACAACACAAATTTCAGACACCCTACAAACTCATGGAAATTGAATAATGTGCGATTTCACCATTCCTGGGTCTAGGAAGAAATAAAAGAAAGAAATTAAAGACTTCCTAGAATTCAATGATAAAGAAGACACAACATACCCAAACTTATGGGACACTTTGAAAGTGGTAAGAGGAAAGTTCATAGCACTAAGTGCCCACATGAAGAAACTGGAGAATAGTCATACAAAGAATAGACACACTAGAGAATTAATAGCACAACTGAAAGCTCTAGAACAAAAAGAAACAAACTCACCCTGGAGGAGTAGACACCAGGAAATAATAAAATTGAGAGCTGAAATCAACAAAGTAAAAACTAGGAAAACAATACAAAGAATCAATATAACAAAGAGTTGGTTCTTTGAGAAAATCAACAAGATAGACAAACCTTTATCCAAACTAACCAAAAGGCAGAGAGAGAACATGCAAATTAACAAAATCAGAAATGAAAAGGAGATATAGCAATGGGCACTGAGGAAATCCAAAGAAACATCAGGTCATACTTGAAAATGTGTACTCCACAAAATTTGAGAATTTAAAGGAAATGGACAATTATGTGGATAGATATCAATATATTAAATCAAGAACAGATAAGCAATTTAAATAGACCTATAGCCCCTAATGAAATAGAAGCAGTCATCAAGTCTCCCAACCAAAAAAGCCCAGGGCCAGATGGTTTCAGTGCAGAATTCTACCAGAAATTCAAAGAACAGCTAATATCAATTCTCATCAACTTGTTCTACACCATAGAAGCAGAAGGGTCATTGTCAAACTCTTTTAATGAGGCTACAATTACCTTGCTACCAAAGAACAAAGACACATCTAAGAAAGACAATGTCAGACAATGAAAGGAGTAAACTAAATTCAAAGGCTTCACTTCTAATAATTTAGAAATAAAGGGACCAGACCCTTACTCAGTCCTCTGCTTTAGCAGCCATAACAGGCTACAGAAAAGACATATAGGCCTCTGACACAAGGAAACTCTGGCCTCCTGGAGCCTAGGGCCAAAACTGAACACAAAGAAACTCCAGACCATCCCCCAACCCCTCCACTTCCCCACCCCCTCCACCCCACCCCCACCCTGGCCTCCTAGATTCTTGGTCCCTGGGAACTGTTTGGCCACAAAAGAAACTCCAGGGGAGACCAAAACCTCCCCTGTAGTCTCCAGAATACTGTTCTGAAAACTATTGGTATCTATAAACAACAGGCCACCTGCAAATAACAAGACAAAGCTACAGAAACCACAGAATGTTCCCACTCAGCACTGACCAAAGAGAATAATTGGCACACAGGTATTTCATGCCAAAAATATGACTTTGAGAAATTCTCCTAATTGTTCCCAAATGTCAACCAGTCAGAACCAACCCATAACCACTTGTGTAATCCTGTAACTTTTGTCTTTAAAACCTAGCAGTAGACAGGGAACTTCACTTCCTGTAGAGGCTACTGTACCAGCTTGCTAGACAAAATCCCTGTCCCGGTAGATGAACAATCAATAAAACCTTGCTTTTACAGTTTGGTGGGTCTGTATTCCTGGTGGTCTCTGGGTACTTTGCAACTTGGGCACAATATTTGGGGGCTCATCCAGGATTAGGTCCAGGATTAGGACCTAAGACCCCTAAAGGTGTAAGTCTGACCAGACTGGTAAATGTTCTGTGTTTATTTGTCAGGTTTCTGTTTTATCCAGGCAAGTTCCGCTTTCTGTTTCTGGCTGTAGGAGCTTTGGCTTAAGTTTCCTCTCCAGCTGGTTGGGTGACCAGTTAGGCAGGTTTCTACACCTGTCATGGTCCTCTGCTCACTTCCACTCTAGCTGGTCTGGTGAGTTCTGTGTCCTGAGTTCTGTGACAGGCTTGTGATTTTAAGGTTTTGTGATTTTTATGTTTCTGTTTTTGGTTCACTGACTGACAATCTGAAACCGTAAGAAACAAATCAAGAAGGCCTTGGCAGACGTGCTGTAAGGTTAGAACTGGAGGAGCTGAGACATGTCTCAGCTTCTTGATTTCTTGTTTGTGTGGGGATCCCGCCATCTGATTCTAAATTTGGGTAAAACTTCGGCTAATTAATGCACCATCTGAATCTGAATAGCTACTGGGTAGTTTGCCTCCCGACTATAAATCTGAAACCTGCAAGTCTTTGAGATGGGCCCCTTTCTTTTGCCTAAGTGCTGTGCTTGTTTGTCTTCTCTTGTCTTGATGGTACTGACAGTACAGACCTGACCAGGATGTAACCTAACATGGGACAGACACCCTCCTCCTCTCTAGATCTCTGCCTGACCCATTGAAATGACATAAAACAGAGAATCTGGGATTGTGGCTAAAAATGTTGGGAAAATTTCCTTTTCTTTCAGGAACACTGGCAGCCAACAACAATCTGTGCTCACCAGTGCTGCCCCCCTCCCTAATTATGCCTCCCTAATTAAGCCAAAGGAAGCTTTGATTTCAAAATAAAAGTCAAAGATACATCATGTTTAGAAAAAATATACTTTTACTTCCACAGGAAAAAAATTATATGGGCTAATAGTCATTTATGGTGGCTGCACACAGCAGCTCCCATAAAAGATAGATCACCCCAGCTGATGGCTGCAGGCCAGTACTACCCTGATGCCTGGGCAGAGTCTTTCTGTGCTGCAACTCACCATGGGCAGCTAGCAGCCAACTCAAGCAGAATGGTCAAGGTACAAGTTTTAATGTTTAATGGGTTAATACGATGTTGCCGTCTGTATGTCCTTAGTAATAAAATGCCTGTTCATGGATTATTTAAATCATTTGTTTATGTCACTGTTGAGATTCATATAGGTCCTCTATCAGACATCACCCTTTATAATAGCCACAAACAACATAAAATATCTTGGGGTAATAATGCTAACCAAACAGGTGAAAGACCTGTATAGCAAGAACTTTGAGTCCTTAAAGAAAGAAATTAAAGAAGATACCAGAAAATGGAAAGATCCCTCATGCTCTTGGAAGGGTAGGATCAACAAAGTAAAAATGACAATCGTACCAAAAGCAATCTACAGATTCAATGCAATTCCTATCAAAATTTCAGAACAATTCTTCATAGATCTTGAAAGAATAATACTCAACTTTATATGGAAAAACAAAAACAACCCTGTATAATAAAGGAACTTCCTGAGGCATCACCATCCCTGACTTTAAGCTCTATTATAAAGCTATAATCCTGAAAACAGCTTGGTATTAGCACAAAACTGGGCAGGTAGATCAGTGGAATCGAACTGAAAACCTTGATATAACCCACACACCTATGAATACCTGATTTTTGACAAAGAAGCTAAAATTATACATTGGAAAAATGGTATCTTCAACAAATGGTACTGGCACATCTGGGTAGTGGCACATAGAAGACTTCAGATAGACCCATGTCTATCGCCATGCACAAACTTCAGTCCAAATGGATCAAAGACCTCAACATAAATCCAGCCACACTGAACCTCTTAGAAGAGAAAGTGGGAGATACCTTTGAATGAATTGGTACAGGAGAATGCTTCCTGAACATAACACCAGTAGCACAGACCCTGAGGTCAACAATTAATACATGGGACCTCCTGAAACAGAGAAGCTTCTGTGAGGCAAAGGACAAAACAAAAAAGCAGCCCACAAAATGGGGAAAGATATTCACCAACCCCACATTTGACAGAGGGCTGATTTCCAAAATATACAATGAACTCAAGAAGCTAGTCTCCAAAACACCAAATAATCCAACTAATAACTGGGGTACAGAACTAAGTAGAGAATTCTCAATAGAGGAATCTAAAATGGCTGAAAGACACTTAAGAAAGTGCTCAACATCCTTAGCCATCAGGGAAACGCAAATCAAAACAACTCTGAGATACCAACTTACTCCTGTAAAAATGGCTAAAATCAAAAACACCAATGACAGTTTATACTGGAGAGGATGTGAAGAAATGGGAACATTTCCACTGCTGATAGGAGTGCAAACTTTACATAGTTCCAGGTTAACCCAGTTTACAGAGTAAGAACCTATCTCAAATGAAAACAAAGAAATTTGAGCTTAATACAATAACTAAATTTGTTATTAGAGTTTTAGGAGAATATCAGTAACTCATGGGGTCCTAGTGGACCAGATTCAGTCGCCCATACCACAGCCATTAATCAAAGAAAGCTGTAGTATTGAAGAATGAATAATGGATCTTTAATTAGTATTGCCACAGTGGGAAGAACAGATGAAGAGGCTTAGTCATCCCTCCTCAACCCATCTATCTCAAAGGATGTGTCTTAGGGTTACCATTGCTGCAATGAAATACTATGACCAAAGCAGCTTGGCAGGGAAAGGGTTTATTTGGCTTACACTTATATATCACTGCTCATCATTGAATGAAGTCAGGATAAGAACAGGGCAGGAGCCTGGAGGCAGGACCATATACTGAATCCATAGATGAATGCTCCTTAACTGGCTTGCTCGGTCTGCTTTCTTGTAGAACTTATAACAATTCACCCAGGGATAGTACCACCAACAGTGGCCTGAGCCCTCCCCCATCAACCACTAATTAAGAAAATGCTATACAGCCATATCTTATGAAGTCCTTTTATCAATTGTGGTTCTCTTCTTTAAAATAAACAAAAAAACAAAAAAACCTCTAGCTTGTGTCAAGTTGACCTAAAACCAGCCAGTACAATTAACACATAAACAAATCACTGTTAAGCCATAATCTTTCCTTTCTTGTTCTTCCCCAAGATTAAACATTAGTATCTACATTGCAAGATGAAAGTTACAAATTTTAAAAATCCCAGTCTTTAAAAATTCAAATATTTAGAAATTCAGTCCCTTTAAAATAACCAGTCTTCTTTAAAATCCAAAATATTTTAAAAGTCAGTTTCTTGGCGGTGAGATGCTTTAAAGTCAAAATAAATTAAATATTTCTCGCTTCAAGAAGATAAAACCAGGGTACAGTTACAATCTGAATAGAGAAAATCCTAATTCCAGACAGTATAAATAACTCAATATCCAATGTCTTACCGTCTTCTAGGCTCCTATGAGGGGCTTGGGTCACTTCTCCAGCTTTTCTCTCTTCATCTTCCACTGACTCCATTCTGTAACTGCGACTCTTCTTGGTCATCCCACAGTACTGGCATTTTTAAGACTTCAGGGGTTCCTTGATGTCACTGGGCTGCACTTTCACCAATAGCATCTCCTGATCTCTATCCAGGGACTGCATCCCTGCCACATAGTGCCAAGGCTCAGCTGTTCTCCATAACACCTTCAATCTTTCAAAACCAGTAGCACCTGGGTGACTTACAACACCAAGTTTGGATGCCAGTATGAGGTACAATCTTAGCCACTTCTGGAACACAGCTTCTGTGTGCTGATCCTGAGGAAGCACTTCCCAGAAGGCTTCACCTCAATGATGCAGGTCTCTTCTTAATCTCAGCTGATCCTTCAGCCCCAGCTGACCAGCAAAGGATTTACTTTAGTGGTTCTGGTTTCTTGTTAATCACAGTTGATTCTTCAGCTCCAGCTGAAATTATTCTTCACACAAACATTCTGGTGGAGTCTTTGCTTCCCTCCAGGTCTCCATCATCTGCACTGCTTTTCCTTATCTTCCAAGCTCCTGCAAAACAGATCACAGAGCTCTTAACACTCAATGACTTACCCCACACAAAGTTCTGAAGTCCATCCGCAATCCTCTCAAAAACTACACTGTCAGTTCTGTCACAGCAACATCCAACTATCCTGGTACCTAGTTAGGGTTACTATTTCTGTGATGAAACAGCATAGCCAAAGTGATTTGGGGGAAGTGGGTGTTTAGCTTCAACTTCCATATCACTATTCATCATTGAAGAAAACCATGGCAGGAACTCAAACAAGGCAGGAACCTGGAGACAGGACCTGATGCAGAAGTCATGGAAGAGTGTTCCTTAACTGGCTTGTTTTCCATGGCTTACTTATCCTGCTTTCTTGTAGAACCCAGGGCCACCAGCCCATGCATGGCACTGCCTACAATGGTCTGACCCCTCCCCATTAATCATTAAGTAAGAATACACTCTACATTGGATCCTATAGAGATGTTTTCTTTAACTAAGATTCCCTCCTTTCAAATAACTCTAGCTTGTGTCAAGTTGACAAAAACTAGACACCACACAATGATTTTGTTGAATGGAGAAAGTAGGTAGAGGATTAGGTTTTACACTGTGGTCTGTTGAGTCCTCTTGGTCAGGCCAGTGGTCTGACTGATCATTGTGCGATTCTGGCTCTGTAAAGGGTTCTGGAGAAGTCAGTACCCCAGGGACCACTTCAATGGAACATGTCCATGAGATGATGGCACATGTTCTAGGGTGTGACCTCCATTCCCATCTTAGGTAATGGTCCTCAGTAATATGGCCATCTGCCCTTGAGGGTTCACCCTTGCTTGAAGTAGTTTTGACCGCTTACCATTACTGTGTGATAGTATTCCTCAGGAGACATGAGCGAGCATCTACTCACCTCAGATAGGTAACTGATGAGAGAGAAAAGTAGGAATACCACCAAAGTTCAACTTGGTGAGCCATTGAGTTTTATTGGTGTTATTTATCAGAATGCAGATGAGGGACATTTACAGGAACAGAAGTGACTCAAAGACTCCTGCATTACAAAAAGCCTACTCCAACATGAGTGACACCCGTAGTATACTGAAGAACTTCAGGCTCTCCAGCAGGTTGGACAGTGTTCCTTTTGTGTGACTCAGGTACTCTGAGTGTCTCCTGGTGGCTCAGCTGGTCTCATTTTCTTTTAAGTGGCTTTTGGTCTCTGCTTCTTACAGGCAACTTAACTGGTCTGAGCCTACTAAACAGCTGGGATGATCTGAGAGTATCTCTCAGCTGTTCTTACAGCTCGGGGTACGAGGAGTGAGGGAATCTGTTCAGTTTCAGGGACTTTCTAAAACCTTTAAGTTGATTGCTTCCAAAACTTAAGATACTTCCCTATAAGGATGGGATGTTTCACCTCCTCTTAGAATGTCCTGTTGCTTCACCCCCTTTCTAATATCCTGGGTCTTGATGAGCTTCCTTCTAAGTCAGAAGGTTTAATCTGTTCTATAACAACCATCAAGATGCTATGGCTAGGCACTGTCATAGAATCCAAAACAGCTCCAGAAAAGAGTGACTCAGAAGAAGGGGGCAGAGTATAAAGAGGCAAAACAGCCAGAGAAGAACAAAATAGAGTGCTCAGTCCTTTGAACAGTTGTCTCCTCTCAGAAAATGCCGCTCAAGGTGTTCAAGGACAGAATAGAGTAGACAGAAATTGTCATCTGGAAAATTGAAAGAAAAAAAGATTAAGTAAAAGTGGCATTTATGACACCATCAAGTGGGAGTTTTGGAAGACAAGACACAGAAAAAAATCTTGAAAGCAAAAGAAGTCTCAGCTTCAGAATCTTCCCAAAGAGAAACCCCCAGAACTCAGGGATAAAGACAAAACTCTTTAGTTGGCACACAGTTGTATCCTCCAACTGTTACTGAAGGAGGCCCAGCCCTGATCAGAGAAATTCCCATAACAATATTTCACTCAAAATAAAAGACAAAACAAAACCACCCCCAACAAAAACCTACCTAGGTAGAAAAGAGAGTAAAACAGTTTTGACAGATAAAACACAGAAGCAACCTAATTATGTATCAACATATGAATGGATAAGAAAAAAATATAGGGTGCATAAACAATATGATACAAACATCCTTAAAACTGGGGGGGGGGAGTGACATACAATTAATGATATTAGACTAAGTGGAATAAGTCAATCAGAGAAAAATAAATGCTGCATTAACTTATGCAGGAACTGAAAAATAGCCAAAATCAAAGAGTTAAAAAACATAATGGGGAGGTCAGGATAATACAGTAGTATTGCTTAATTGGTATAGGGATGAATAGACAGCGAAAATGTTTGGATGACAATGTGAGTATGTATAACACTCACTGTACATATGAAAGTGAGTAAGATGGTTAAGTTGTATGTGTATATTACCACAACTTAAAAATTGAAGAAAGATTGATTCAAAGATATTTTAGCAGTAAAGATTCTTTTATGAAGCATCTGATTAATTAGTCTCTGAATTTAAACAAAAATAAAACTCAGCCACAAAAAAAGCCTATACTATGCTGGTTTTCATTTGAGAGAGTGGTAAAATGTAACCTGGAAAATGCTTTAAAATAATTCTCCCTTTAATTAAAAGTCACATTTATATTATGCAAAAATGTAAATTTGTAGCATCATTATTTTTATTCCCTTTAGACAAACATGGAGGGGGAAAAGGAATAGGCAAGAACATGCAAATGATCCTGTTTGTGTGTGTGTGTGTGTGTGTCTGTCTGTCTATCTGTCTATCTGTGTGTGTGTGTGTGTGTGTGTGTGTGTGTGTGTGCCTGTGTGTGTACAAGTCCTGGCAATGTTATTGCTGTTATTTGTGAAAAGCTCGGTTTATTCTAAATCTGAGCCTAATTAAGGAGAAAAAAAAATATGAGAATACCCTATGAACCACAGAGCACAGACTCAAACTTTGTATCTTTTTTTTTCTTTCCATTTTCCCAAATGGTTTCATATGCTTGCTTAACAATCGGAGAAACAAAAAGTGAGAACACATACAGAAAATTGTTTTCTCTTTCTCCATCATATGTTTTGTCTTTAAACAAATCATTCGAATAAATAATTTCCAGAATAAAATCAAAATAAAATAAAATCATGTGGAAATGAAGCTTATTGGGAGGAGTGACTGAATCAGAGAAAGCAGGGGTGTTTGGGGGTCTTCTGTTTTTCTTTTCCTGCATGTGACTTCTACCTCTATCTCTACCCATGTGACTTAACAGAAAATGATTGTCACTCAGAGTTTTCTTTGCAGTTGGAAACGAGCGAGGACACCGGGATCCACCATGTTCATTTTATCCCTGGAGTTTTGAAACTCTCATTCTAGGACTTGAACTTCTAGACAATTTCTTTCTATCATCTGTAAGTTTGTTGGAGCAAGCAAAGCCACTCAATGCACACTCACTGGCTTTTCTCCATAAAGACAAGAGTGACAATGAAATTCAGACATGAGGCAACCAAACCCTGCCACCCATGTCTACAGAAACATCTCCTGCAGTTGAAAACATTGTCTAATGAAATGTCAAGACCATACATTCTTTTAGTGTATAACAAAATTTAGTCTTGGATGTACTTTGAGAAACAAGAGTAACTGAGTTTGGCACCTCTTTACAGACATAATAATATTATTAACCCATCCAAAATCCATTCATTGTCTACTATATTGCCAAGTACTCTACTTCTGCCTTCAAGATGCTCATGACTGAGAGAAAGCTGGGAAAGAAAACCAAAGACGGAAGAATAAAATAGTTAAATGCTCTGTGAGGTCTATGTCCTCACGTTAGTTACAAGCACGCAGAAGAGGCATTTAACCTGGCTTGGAGTAAGGTGAAACACTCAACAAAACCATTTCAGTAGAGGTTACCTGAAGGATACATTTTATTGTAGAGGACAGGAAAGGACAAGGAAGACATACAGGCAGTGGGAAGCATGGGAAGACGTAAGCACCATTAGAAAATAAAACTACACTTTCAGATCAGATGCCAGGATGGAGGGTGAAGGCGGAAGACTTAACTAAATGTCAGAATCATCGCTTTAAAAACTTCAAGCTCGGGCTGGAGAGATGGCTCAGAGGTTAAGAACACTGGCTAGTCTTCCAGAGGTCCTGAGTTCAACTCCCAGCAACCACATGGTGGCTCACAATGAGATCTCATACCCTCTTCTGGCCTGCATGCCAGAACACTGTATGCATAATATAAATAAACATGAAAAAACTTCAAACTCGGTGGCAGTGGAGCTTTGAGAACAGACAGAGTACAAGTAGGCTTTACAAAAAGCAAGCTTAGGGGAAATGGGATGGCAGGATTCAGACAGTAATGATGCAGTGTATGAAGGCAAGACTAACAAACTACCTTCTCTTCTGCTGCTCTAACAGATTCCAGAATTCTTCTTGCTAAGCCCTGACCCACTTGTCAGTGGTCCTGTACGCCCAGCAGATGAGAGCAGCCCACAACTCTGTTTGCCCTCTAGCCTACAAAGCTAGGTAGCAAAACTAGAGGAGAGAAAGTGGTGGGGAACTAAATGTCAGTGAGTCAATGAGGAACTTCAAGATGAGCTAAAACGAACCATTTCACTCCCCTCACCGGACGAAGGAGTAGAGCATCTGGGAGGCAAGAAGAATTTCAGGATGGGAGAGTTGACTGCATTGGCCCATGGAAGTTCCCTATGCAATCTGCCTTCCAGGGAGCAGGTAAGCTACCCATAATCCCCACCTTCAACCCTACAGGAAAGGGAGAGAGACAGAGAGAGAGAGAGAGAGAGAGAGAGAGAGAGAGAGAGAGAGAGAGAGAGAGAGAGAGAGAGAGAGAGAGAGAGAGAGAGAGAGAGATCCCACAGGAAAAGCTCCTGGTAGGGATATGAAGGGGAAAGTAAATTACAGCGTTATTGTTATGAATGGCAGCAGGGACCAGTGGGACCTAACAGGGAAAGAAGCCAGCCGTCCTTGTTCCTCAATACAAAACAATGTGCGTATTGAACTGGAAAGAGAATGGAATGTTCATCAATTATATTAAAAGTGGATTGACTTATTAAAAATGCAGCAATGTTGGCCAAAAGCAGATGGAAAACAGAAATTCAAAACAAGGTGAGGTCATCTGCAAAACCCCAGCCTCGCCACTAACTCCCGGCAGCTGACAGTTCTCCTGCATCAGTGTGGTGCTGATGGGTCGTGGGCAGGAAATAGGAGGCCAAGAAGCTGGGGAAGAGAAGGAGTAAAACTCAAGAAATGGTTTCAGGTTCGTTTCCTCCATCATTTTGGAACATAGAGAAAAGCACCTTCCTTTCCTTGTCATATTCTTAGGTACTGGCATCAGCTCAGACATAGGGTCACAGATCCTGGTGGGTGTCAGGCTTTCAATCATGTCGCAATCCTCTATGCATGATTATTAGACACTGCAATTTTGTACACCTATCACCTGCCAAACTCTGGTAATGTATGAGCCTGGCCTGGGATGGTCACTTTTCTATAATATTGCAACTTAAATTCTGAACTTGAAATAACCTTAGGAATATCTAGTCTTTGGCGCTGAAGTTCTCTAGTGGGGAAAGCCAAAACCCAGAAAAGGCAGGTGATTTGCTTCAGCTTACACAGCCGTTCAGCAACCCCATGGCTTGAATCTAAGATTTCTGGCATTGGTTACAGGACAGAATTGAAGCAAATGCACTAGCTGATTCAAGAACAAGGCTTAGAATGCAGGCAAGCCAATTAATGTGCTAACAGCATTCTTTTATTTTATAGTCTCCATTAGCCCTATCAACATGGTGGCATTTGCGTGTCATCCCATCACTTGGGAGGCTGAGACAGAAGGATCACAAAGTCCAAGATCAGCAGTAGGAGTTGCCTAATGAAACCCCATCTTTAAAAATAAAAATAACTCTACATAGTGAAGCTATCACCAAAGTAACAGGAGTGATGGACACGTCTGAACTTATATCATAGCACATTTTATTAAATTTAAAAACACTCCTTAGAACCATTGCCACAACAGAAACAGACTTTACACAATGGAAGGCATTTGACAAAAGCTTTCCCACCTATTTCTGGGGAAATGAAAAAAAGCGCTGTGATTGACAAAGCACGGAAAGGAGAGATTAAATTAGAAGAAAATCAGCTCTCACTGCTTTAATCATCAATCCAATGGAAATTTTTCTGACAACCACTGTCAATTTGCACATAAGTCACTATTCAATTATCCAAATTTGAAACAGAGAACACTGTTTTCTTCTAGAGTAGGATTAAAAACTAAGACCTTACAAATTATGGGAATGTTGACTATAATCAGTTCTTACAATTTCTTTTCTTCTTAATGAGTTCTTCAAATTAGGGCACACAAAACATGGTTTCCAGAAAGGCAGATGCGGTGCATCCTGGAACAGATAGAATGAATCTGTTTCTCAAGAGCAAGGAGCACAGTGCTCCTGAGAATGAAGGAAGCAATTGGATTGTGGGAGAACTTTCGTGGTCTGAAGGGAAAAGGCCCGTGGAAATCTGTAAGCTTGAGATTCTGGCTTTTGATTACTAGCCACGTGACTCTGGATAACATGCTACATTTCAGAGATTGGGTGTCATGTTTGAATTTTGTGTCAGAGAGTGATGGTTTTCTATTATTGTTGAGTCCCAAGAATGACAATAAAAGGTGGTGCTGGCCCACCTTCAATGAGTGCCAATATGCCACTAAGTGTTGGTGATCTAATCCAACTGCTTCATATGAAAGGTGCAACAGGCTAAACACCTCCCACTGTTGAGAAATATCATTTTAACTGGGCCAAGATGTGTTACATTTGCTTATGCTGTGGAACATTACTCTAGCTGTGTAAAGGTGTGTTACTTTTGTTTGTGCTGCATTTGTTTAATGATGTATGGATATGTGTTTAATTATGTAAAGATGTGTCACATATGTTTCACCTGGCATGCCTAAAGTACCTGATTGTTCTAATAAAAATCTGGATGGCCAATAGCTAGGCAGGAGAGGAATAGATAGGGCTTCCAGGCAGAGAGAATAAATAAGAGGAAAACTCTATGTTCAAGAAGAGAAGAAAAAGGAAGCAGAGGAGAGAAAAAGAGAGACACACAGAGGGGAAGAAGCCGGGCAGCCATCAGCCAGACAGACATAGAGAGAGCAAGAAAGTAAAAAAGGTTTTTAAAAAAGCCCTGAGACAAAAGATAGAGGAAGAGAAATGTGTAAAGTTAAAAGAGCTAGCCAAAAATGAACCTAAGCTAGGCCAAGCATTTAAAACTAATAATAAGTCTTCATGTCATGATTTGGGAGCTGGTTGGGTGGCAGACCAGAAGAAAAAGCCTGGTACAACCCACTGCCTTCTAACTTCCCCCATCAGAAAGATACAGAACCTGTTCACCCATTATTAGTGGCCATCGTGGGTGGAAACATGAAGTTCAGTGCAACTCAGTAGAAATCATCTGTAGAGTTCTCACAACCCTAGTTACATGTAGACAATATCCTTACCTAACATAACCCTCAAATGTAACTGATAAATTGTGTCTTGTCATATTCTTGCTTAAAACCCTAACTTAGGCCTAGCATCTAAATCTAAACTTCTTTGTTCACCCAATAATATGAACACTGTCTACTTTTCCATCCTCATTATGTTTCATACACTCACTTATAAAGAATTAATTTTTATGACGTCCTCAAACTCAAGGTTTGTCGCTTCTGGAACCTTTGTATGGGGCATAATAGCTCTACTGCAGGATGACTTGACTTTTTACTCATGTTTCTTATTTGAAAGGGCTTCTCTGACCAGCAAATCCAGAATAAATCCTGTGTCATCCACTGACTCTCTGACTCAGCCATTTGTTCTTTTCTTTCGTGCCACCAATTATAATGAGTAGTCCTTCTTTCCTCCCTCCCTCCCTCCCTCCCTCCCTCCCTTCCTTTTAGCAATTTTGTAGATCTTGAACAAGGGGAAACAACTAAGTTTGTGTTGTTTACTATTCCATTCCAAGTTTCTATATTGTGCCAGACAGGAAATATGTACTCAATCAAGGTTTTTTTGATTAGTTTTTGGCATCACTTTTATGAAGACAATTTCTTTTTTATAATGTATTTATTCTTATTCTATATACATTGGTGTTTTGCCTACATGTGTGTCTGTGTGAGAGTGTCAGATCTTAGAGTTATAGATAGTTGTTAGCTGCCATGGGTGCTGGGAATTGAATAGGATCCTCTGAAAGAGCAGTCACTGCTCTTAACCACTGAGCCATCTCTCCAGCCCTATGAAAACAACTTCTAAATCTTATCTATAAATGATCTTTTCCCCCCAGAGCTCCACATCTGAAACCATTTGCTGAATATTCATATCTAGAAATCTGATGTTCAATTAAAATTATGACACTAAATTACAATTCAAGAAAGTTGCTCATAAAGCAGAGGTTCTGTTTTATTAAGCATTTACAACTGCTTGATGTGTCATGTATGTTTGGGAAGAGAAGAGGTGTATTAGCTATAATAATGCTGTGTAATGAGACATACACAACCATGGGGGCATTAACTAAGCATTTGTTTGTCTTGCACCTGAGGTGATGAACTATAAAGGTCTGCAGATTTTCTGGCTGTTGGCTTCTCTAGCCTCTCTTGGTTTGTAAATGACTGGATATACTTGGATTAGAATTATCCTTAATCTTCACTGAGAACAATTGTCAGTTGCAACGACTACTCTCGGTGCACATAACTACTTTCTTAACATGTTTAGTGACTTGGCTTCCTACTCTGCCTAACTCCATGGCACCATAGCAGGTTTTTGAATTCTCCTATGATCTCTTCTTAGACTTCACTCTTCTCATTCACCTCGTGTATGTGTGACATCTCTTGCTATTTTAACATAACCAAGTAGAAAAAAATACATACTAGCTTAATAAACTGGGACACTGTAATGTAAGAATGCTGTAGTTTTATAGAAGGGATAACAATACCTGCTGCACAAGTTTTGTAAAGTTTAAATATGAAGATTATCAGTTCATGCTACGTAATAGATGCTTAATGAACATGCAAATCTCTTTTCTGGCCACTCTGTTCCTCACGATTTCTGAATTAGAATCAGTTAGTTCTAAGGACACCAGTTTTTGGCAAGTCCAAGACCCACTTCCAAGGTCAGAAACGTAGAGTTCACTCAGTTAGCTCTGTCCTCTCGGCACTCATTGCTTTGTCTTTTGTCCTACACAGGAGATATAATTACAGCACCTGAAACATCAATTTTCCCAAGTAACCTCTAAGACAAAAATAAAATAATAGTGTGAATAATATGGCTTACACAGTTTATAAGTGACATAGTATAAAGAAAAGATTCAAAATGTTGGTGTGTCATATAAAACTGCAATGACATATTTCCTAGCTTATAATTGAAAAGCAAAATGGCCAGTATGTTTAACATGTGTGTATGTGTGTTTGTATCTATGCTCATTTATTTTCAGAAAATATTATCATATATAGTTGTGTATTGATATACAGAATATACATTATAATATTGTATAACAATTATGAAATGCCTATATGAAGACATTGTGTCAAACTAAATGAATTCAACTGCTGTATCATAAGTTATATATTTTCTATTTCCACTTTATAGATAAACATTAAGGTCCAATGACTTGTAAATTGTTCAAAGCCTCAGAACTTAAATGAGGTCAAATATCTCTGAGGCATAGGCCCCTCTTTGGTAGCTAATGATCTTTAAAAATTATTACTTTCTCATATGTACATCATGTCTTATAGTATCCCCTAAAGTCGTATCAATAAATGTTTGTTACTCATAGTGAGAAGAGTGCAGTAATGAAAGTTAGTTAATGCTTGCAATAATAAATACTAAGTATATCCATGGACACAAAAGAAAGTATTAACTAGCACCTTGATGAAAGGGAAAAGGAATCATGAGAATTAATTATAATTAATTATAATTTCATTGACATAGAAAATATTTATCAGATTCCCTTCAAGGTGTCATGAACTCAACCCAATGCTATATGCATGTGTTGGGATAGTATGTTCAGCTCCATTGACATGCACAATACATAGTTATCAAAGAAAAAAATCTACAACACACTAACCCTGGTCTTGTGTGTGTGTGTGTGTGTGTGTGTGTGTGTGTGTGTTTTACTGAAAATAATATATTCTGATCACAGTATCTGTCCCACAACTCCTCCCAGATTTTTCCCACCTTCCACCCACATCTATACCTTTTATCTCTTTCCCTCTCTTTGGAAAACAATTAAACGGGCAAATAAACAAGAATTTAAACAGAAAATTAGCAAAGAGGAAGATCAGGAAAAGCACACACATAGAAACACACAAAATAATATCCATGAGCATACAAGATCGAAAATCATAAAGCAAAAGAACAGTAAGATAAAAAATGTTCAAACAAAGCAATATGCAAAAAGAAGTCCACCAAAAATAGCATGGAGTTCATTTTGTGTTGGACATCTACTGCTGGGCGTAGGTGCTTCCCTTAAATGAGGTTACTATACCCAATGAGACTCCATTGGGAAAACTAACTCTTCCTATATAAGCAGATGTCAACTGGACATAGCTTCTCAGCTGAGGATGGAATTCCTACTCACTTCCCTCTCTCAGATAGGATTCTACCTGACTTGAACCTGTGCATGCTGCCACGGTTTCTCTGAGTTCACGTGTGTGTCAGTACTGCTGCGTCTGGAATACCCAGTTTCCTTGGTGTTATCCATCCCCTCTGGCTCCCAACCCTGCTTTTGAATATGTTAAAATCAGACAAAAATGCTGATGTATAAATAACTGCCATATGTTATTGCAGAATTAATAAAAGTCCTACCAAGTATGCTGGTTGCACATATAAATTATCATTAAAATAGTGACAAAAGCCTGGGAGACAGATAAGAAAGCTTCCGTTGAGGAGGTAATTACAATGTAGTTGAGACAAATAAGAAAAATAATTTATTTCCCCCTAAAGTTGATCCCTTTACTAATAGCAGACTTATTGGTGTATGAGTTCATCCACAATTTAAAATCACACAATTTTTTTGGTTTTACAAGACAAGGTTTCTCTGTATTGTTTTGGAGGCTGTCGGTCCAGCTTGGCCTCGAACAAAATCACACATTTTAAGTGTATAGTTCCATGGACTTTAATATATTCCTACTGTCATACGAACATAACCACTATCTAACATTAGAATGTTTTTAGAATATTTCATCATTCTACAAGAAACCTTTTACTCATTGACTACCTGCTTCCCATTCCCACTCCAAGAAATGTCTAATCTTTATCTTTGTCAATTAGCTTATTATGGATATTTCATGTAAATGAGGTAGTCAAATATGTGAAGCCTTGATTGTCGTGGAATAGTATTACAAAGAATCATTTGTGTTGTAGTATTGTGTTGATGTTCTGGATTTTGTTGTTGACAAACATCCCATTGTCACAAATCACAAAGCACAAATCTCCCTTCATCCATGATGGACATTTTGGTTGTTTCCACTTTGTGGCTGCAATGAATGATGTTGCTATAAATAATTCATGTACAATGGTTTTCATGGGCATATATTTTAATTTTTATTGACTATATATGGAAGAATGGATTTCTGGATTATATTGTGACCCTGAATTTAGCAGTTTGTGAAAACATAAAATTGGTTATCGAACTAGCTCCAGCAGCATGAGAAATATATGAGGACTTGAATTTTTCTATGTAACTAATAACACTTGTTATTCTTTGTTTCTTTTTATTGTCATCTTGGGGAGATTGGTTAGTACCACATTTTGATTTTATTTGCACTTACTCAGTAGTAAGGACTTTCATGTCTTTACCAGTCATTTATATCTCATCACTGAAGAAGTATTCAAATTCTTTTCTCTAATCAAATTATTGTCATTGAGTTATAACAATTATTCCATTTTTCCATCCTTAATTATTTTATTAGATATGATCTACAAAGTTTTCTCACATTATGTGAGTGATCCTGTCATTTTTGTAAGTTTTTTAATTCTTTGTGAATTTCACATCATGCGTCCTGGTCCCACTCATGTCCCCGTCCCTTTGCATCAACCCTCTGCTCTTGAAAACTCCCTCCAAAGACAAAACAAAGTAAAAATTATAAGAAAAGAAAAATCTCAGCATGGAAGCTGTAGGGTGACACAGTGAGTCACACAGTATACCCTTTGGTCCACACATCTTTACTTGCAAGAGTTCAGGGCAATGAGGCAGTAGTCTGGTTCAAGGCCTCTGACACACAGCCTGTGGAGGCTTCTGCACATGACCAGGTGTCATTATAAGTACAGCAGTCACCAAATAGCAAAGGGAGGAGGACTGGAGCAAAATTGATCATTCCAAGTTAATTTGTACTTATTCTTTCTATGCATTAAGTGCTATGCCACCGGTTTTACACGCGGTGGTTCAGTTCTTGTATAGGTGTGTGTTATTTGATTAGCCCCATGAAGTTTTACTGAATACAATTTTACAGAGAGAAAAGAAAGCCTATCCATTTCATATAGGCAAGTCAGTATTACAGCCATGTCTGTAATTTTTAAACAAACAGGTAACATTTTCAACTATATTTAGTTCAAAAGGTCATTGTATAAAATGTAAACTGCATATATAATTTCAAAATGTGCAATCTAGTTTTTCCATCTCTCCATTCCTCTCCACTACAGTTTTTATGATGGACTCATTTGTAAAGACAGATACATAATAGATTGAAATGGGTTTAAGACTGGAAAATAATTTGGTTTTAAAAATGTCTTATTGTAAAGATAAATTCAAATTCAACAGCTATGTTTTAAAAATGTACTGTCCCTTTTCTCCTTCTCCTCCCCACACTCCCTCCTCCTATAACAGAATACCTGAGTCTGGCCAGTGTATGATTAAATCTTTGTTTTAGCTCATGAGTTTGCAATCCACAGTCAGGATAATGAGGGTCCTGGCTTCATCCTCTGGAGGAAGAAAAGTGGGGGGGGCACAGCTGGCACCTGTAGAAGAGAAGCAATGCTTTACCACATTGTTTCCCCATTCCACAAGATGAAAACCCACATAAGAAAAGTCTCAATTCTATAAGGATTATTCACTGTGACCCAGATTCCTCATGCCACTACTAGGTTGGGACCAGACTTCACTATGAGTCTTGCTGGAAACGAAGCCAAATCCAACCCTTACATCTGCTTCAGAGAGACACTTTGTAGAACACATTTGCAGGTCACTGTCCTCACCTACAGCATTCCTGTATAGTGAATCATTTCTTGCTTTCTACAGAAGTAGGACAGACCTGGAAGCGGTTTTGATTACATTAACAAGTTTTCCACTTGTGAACCTATTATGCTTCCACATAGAAGTATCTACTTAATGATTTATGCAAGTGACTAATTCAGCTTATAGGTGCTAATAAAGGAATGAAACAAGGCAATGGAGTCTTTGGATGCCTTTGTTATTACATTTTATTTTGTTGTGGGGGAGAAGACCCATGTGGAGGCCAAAGGAGTCACTTTTCAACGTCCACAATGTAAATCCCAGGGATTAAATTGAGATCATCATGCCTGCCAGGCCAGCAGACAGCTTTACCCACTGAGTGATAAAAAAATGATCTTGAATCTGAGTGTGCTTCATTTTAGTTTTGATAAAACTTTTGCCTTATGAAACACATACAAGATTGGGGATAAAAATGTGACAAATAAACCCTGTATAATTTAAGTTGCTTCACATTTTGATTTCCAAAGCACAGCAGTCCCTCCATATCATATATTTATTTTTTTGTTTTTTTTTTTTGAGACAGGGTTTCTCTGTGACTTTGGAGGCTGTCCTGGAACTCACTCTGTAGACTAGGCTGGACTCGAACTCACAGAGATCTGCCTGCCTCTGCCTCCCGAGTGCTGGTACTAAAGTCTTGCCACCAATGCCTAGCTTATGTTTTATATTTGTTAATTAATTCTCCATCTATATGCTGGGATTTAAGAGGCTTCAGAACTTGTTTGATATCTATAGTTCTTACATAAGCTATAATAAAACATTTGTATCATGTTTTACTTTTCAAATAAAATTATTCCAGGAATAATAACACTGAAATAACAGTGTTATTTATTTCATTATTTTTAATGTGTACAAGCAAAGGAAAACATGTATTCTGTCACATTGTATGCTGTGAATATACAATAGGTCATAATACCTAATTATCATACCAGGTTGTAAAGCCATCTATGTATTTATTCAAAATAACAACTCTAAGGATTATCCTTTATTCTGTGACTATAATGTAAATTTAAGTACATCACTGAATTTTAGAAATAGCTCTAAAGAATGGCTTACTTAACCCATAAGAAGAAATAGTACAACCAAGGACTGAAGATATAATTACCATCATGCAAAGGACCACTGTGGGCCGTGAAGCTGTTAGGGTCTGACATAAGCAATCTGTTTCTCACCATTCTTTTGGCCAAGTTAAGCTTTCTATCAAGCTGTAAGGACACGATCTTTATTCCATTTTCTAATATCCTGTATACCTTCCCCATTTGGCTAGAAGGCGAAATTCAACTCTTCCCACTGCATCTGAAACAGCAATATGTTTCAGATGAGTTTCCCCAAATACGATGGGCCTATGGCTTGTTTTTTAGCCCAGCAATTTTATAGTATTATTATAAAGCGATGACTTCAATTTTGTGTAATCACGCTTGGCACAGATAGTGGCTCTTATCCAGACCTATTTTGTTTCACCTTTTAGGAATTATGTAAATATCATATGTCTCTTTTCAAGACTTACCCCACCATTGTTACATACTGACCTCATCTCTCACAGACCACACAACACATCAGCCTTAACATTTGTCTCTTTGTGCTTAGCTCATGCAACAAGCGCCTGAAAACCATTCGTGAAACTTACCACCCACTCTCTGGCCTGCTCTGCCTCTGAGTTGTAAATCAAACTTAACTAATTTCTGCAGAGTCTTGGCTGACAAGCGGGATGTGATGCATTGTGTGGGCTGTGATCACAGAAGTCTAGTATCACATCAGGGTGGGATTTTAAGAATAGAGTCATTTATAATAGTTTGGGGTATGACCCAAATAAAATTGAGTATATGCAAAGGACTTTGGCCAAGTATATAGTGTTTTACCCCTGTATGTGTCTCCATGTTGTACTGTAAGGAATAAGCAGATAGTCTCTGAACTGAGGAGGCTCTGGGTTCGAGTCCTTCTCTACTGCCAAGTTGTGACTTGGGAAGAAGGCTTTTCTTGACTCTGAAATCTCTACCTGGAAATAACAATTATACCTACAGCACATACTTGCTATTCTAAGGTCAGAAAAAAAATTACCTCTCATGGTGATTGTTCCATAAAGGTTATTTTTGTTGTTATTACTTTGTTGTTGTTGTGACTGTTTGTAGATTGGGGGATTATATGATTATAAAAACTGATATCAACAGGATAAGCCCCAAACAGAAGTGAAGCATTTTATTGTCAAACTTAAAATATCTTTGGACAACTTTTAAGTCTTTACAAAACTCCAGTTTCTCAATTTTCTACTTTATGTGTTCCCTCAAAACAGTTCTAGGGAAAGAAATCTAAAAAGAAAAACTCTTCTTTAAAAAAATATTTATTTATTTATTTTACACCCCAGCAGCATTTTGACCTCTGTCCTCTCCTCCCAGTCCCTCCCCACACCTTCTCCAACCCACTCTTCTATTTCTTTTTTTTTTCTCTTCTATTAGGTTCAGTGTAACTGGTTTTTTTATTTTTTATTTTTATTTTTTATTTTTATTTATTTTTTATTTATTTTTCAGTTTAAATTTAGATTAGAAACAAGGTTGCTTCACAAGTCCCTCTCCCTTTCCCTCCCCTCCTCCCGTGCCCTCCCACCAACCCCCCCATTATCCCCTCATTTCCCCAGGGAGGGTGAGGCCCTCCATGGGGGTGTCCATAGTCTGTCATTTTATACAGGGCAGGGCCTAGACCCTTCCCCAAGAGTTCAGGGTGAGAGTGCACCTCACATTGTTCTATGGGAGTCCAAAGTCCGTGTGTATACTTGGGATGGGTACTGATCTGCTGCCCAAGGCTCAATCCCCTAGGCCTCCTCACTGACACCCACATTCAGGGGGTCTTGATCAGTCCCATGCTGGATTCCCAGGCTGATGCCTGGGATTCAAGAGTTAACCCTTGTCAGGTCAGCTGTTTCTGGGGGTTAAACCAGCCCAGTCATAACTCCTTTGGTCATCAGTCCTCCCTCTCTGTTACTGGCTTTCTTGAGTTCAGCTCAGAACTTAACCATGGGATTCTGCCTCTTCTTCCACTCTTCTATTTCTACTCACAAAAAGTCAGGTCTCCATGAATATCAACAAAATATAGCATAGCAAGTTATAGTAAGACTAAGCATTACTTCTTGTACTAAGACTGGGCAAGGCACCCCAGCAAGAGTCAGAGACAGCCCCTGTTCCCACTGTTAGGAGTCCCACAAGAAGACCAAGCTACACAGTTATCACTTACATGCAGAGGGTCTAGGTCACACTCCCTTGCAGGTTTGGTTTAGTCTCTGTGAGCTCCTGTGAGCCCAAGTTGTTTCTGTGGTTTTCTCATGATGTCCTTGAACCTTATGAATCCTACAATCTTTCTTCTCTTCGGCAGGATTCCCTGTGCTCAGCCTAATATTCTGCTGTGAGTATCTGCATCTGTTTCCACCAGTTACTGGATAAAGCCTCTCTGATGACTATTGGACTGGGCACCAATCCAGAATATCATTAAGCATCATTATATTGACATTTTTTTCTCTAGTCGTGTTTGGTTCTATCTAGGTCTCTGGGCTGTCCAGCTCCAGGCAGTGTCAGGGGTATTTTCACTCTCATGACCTGGGTCTCAGGCTGGACCAGTCACTGGTTGGCCACTCCCACAGTCTCTGTGCCTCCCTTATGCCAGCACTTACATAAGCAGGACAGATTGCAGGTTGAAGGTTATATGACTGGGTTGGTATTCCAGTCCCTCCACTGGAAGTTTTACCTGGTGACTGGAACTGACCAATTCAGGCTACATATCCACTATTGCTAGCTGTCTTAGCAGGGAACATTCTTGCAGGTTCCTGGGAGTTTCCCTTCTACCAAGTTTCTACCTAACCCTGAAATGCTCCCCTTTCCAGTCGTCTCTTTCAGTTTTCTTCCCCCACCCCACCTGATCTCTCATGTTCCCATCCCCACCCGCCCTCTAGTCTACCCATGAAATCTCTATTTCCTCTTCTCAGGAAAATCCTGTGGATTGCAGCATGGCTATTCTTTTCTTTGCAGCTAATGTCGCCTTATAAGTGAGTACATACCATGTTTGTGTTTCTGGGTCTGGGTCACCTAACTCAGGATGACTTTTTCTAGTTCCCTCCATTTGTCTGCAAATTTCATGATGTCGTTAGAAACATAAGTTACACACACACACATACACACATGCTAAAGGTGCAAAGTTGTAAATTCAATTTTTTCCTGAAAATCCATTTCAAACTTTAAAAGTACAAAAATAACCTGTGTCTTTGGGTACCCCATCCCACAATGAGTGATGCTGTCTCAGCCTGAACTCTGAATGAAATGACAGTCACTGGAGATCCACCATGGAGAGCCTCACCCTCCCTGGGGATCAGAGTGTGGATTGGGTGGGTGTTTGGGAGGTCTGGTGGGCGGAACAGGTAAGGAGAAGAGGGAGAGGGAGCTGGGATTGACATGTGAGGCAAGCTTGTTTCTAATTTAAATAAAAAAAAGATATTCTCATAAGATAATTATCTAAAAAATCTGATACATGCTGATTTAGGAAACTGGGTATAAGAAGCTATTTATATTCATTATTTTTAAAATATATTTAATAAGGAAACTTAATATTAGACATACATACTCAATAAACTTTTAAGTGTTTATTAACTTAACTGTGTTTACACAGAAAGAAAGTGTTTCTTATTAAATACATATTAAAAACACATTAACATAACTCACACATTAGCCACTTCATAACAAAACCAGGAAACTATTTCTAGAAATGAAGGTGATTAAACATTACAAAAAAATAAGAAGTGGTTAAAATAGGTATATACCACAAATCACCAAAATGTACACAAGAAGGGTCAAATCACTGTGGTAGAACTTTTAAGTTGTTCAAGGATCACTACTACTACTTTGTTCTGTTCAGCTGTCTTCCTGGGAGTTTCCCAGGTCTTTAGGGGATACATGATATGAATTATCATGAAGCTCGACACAACAGAGAATTTCTCCTAATTTGTTTTAAGATGGCAGCATATTCTCGAACAGGAAACATGGCAAATAGAATGTTGAATGGGCTGGAGAGATGGTTTAGTGGGGAAAGTGCTCGCTGTGTTGGCATAAGGTCCTAGGCAGGCCCCCAACACACACGTAAAAGCAAGGTATGGTGGTGCATGCCTGCAACCCCAGTGGTAGAGATAGGGGCATCCGCAGCATTGCAAGCCAGCCAATCTAGCTGAAATGGTGAGCTCCAGGTTCAATAAGAGAGATTTGATTACAAAGGAAAGGTGGAAAGCAAAATCAGCCTTTGGCCTTCATACATGCATACACACATAAACACCATAAACACATAAAGTTATAGACACTTTAAAATAGAATGTTGTAAAATAGGTTCCTAAAATTATGGGTGTTATGGGCAGTAGCATAGTGAAAGCGTTGTCACTTAAGTGATTGCTAATGACTGCTTTTGCCCCCACAGAGCTCACATGACAAGGGTGCTTCCTTCATGTGGTTTTCATTGCAAAGGTGATTCTGAAAGAGGAGGAATAAATGGCAAGAGGGTACAGTTAGAAACAGGAAATGTCCCCAAAGGAGCCAATAACTCATGGTCCCCCAGTAGTTAATATTCAAAAGTAATTATTTCCTTGCTGTATTTTAATAATTTTTCTTTCTGTATTTAATGCTTTGAAAAAGTACACACTACCTTTGTAGGTTGAAAAAACATACAAATATTCAGAATAAAAATAAGCAAACAAATAACAACAGGACTAAATACGAAACATCCTGTTTGTTCCTGCATGAGGATGTGAGATCCAGAAACTATTATATATAAAATCAACCCAGCGTGAACTGAAAGCTAGGCTCCCATAGTCCTGTCTAAACCCAAACATTCTTCATTGCTCCAATTAAGATCATTTGTCTGCTCAGTGTCTCAATTAAGCTGGGATCTGAATCCTACCTCTAAAACTAGATTAGACCAACTCACCAGAGTCATCAGCCTCAACACTTGTCACCTGAAAGTTCAAATTTGTATAGGGATAGCCTAGGTTAAAGACATATCATAGGATATCATTGAACATCTGGTCTATGCTCTATGGATATTCTTTATTATAAAAAGAAATATAATCAGAGCAAAGAATTGAAATTTGAACCAAATAAAATAAAGAGTCATTAAAACATAAGCACACTCATTAATCAAATTGTTATCTGGCAAGTACTACTTATAACAAAAGTCATTTGATTAAAGACATGAGATTTTACTGAACATATAGAGAAGTTATAGGCTTTGTTCACAGGTGGATATACACGCAAACATAGAGATAAATATGCATATGTGCATGTGTGTAAATATATGTGTATAAATTTGAAATATAATATTCACCAGGTAGAGTATTTTAATCTCAAAATATCCAATTTCACAGGTTGAGGAGTTGGAAATGTCTTCTCAGTGATTCCTGCAAGTTCCTGGGAACTAGCATTCTTTCGAAACTTCTCCTCAGATGTCATACTGCTGTCTCCAACTTTTGTGGTCCTTACCCTTACAGACAGACCTGAAACTTTTTTATTTTGACCAGAGAAAATGAAATAAAATGCAAAACTAAAACAAAAATGAAAATCTACCACATAAGAAAACTATGAAAGAGGGTAGTTTTGCAACCCAGAAATGCAAAGGACTGAAAACTGAACATAAGCCATTTCTGCTCTTAAATAGTCCTTGTGTCCTTCCGGTCTCCCATTTTGGGAGATTCTGCTAGGCCCTTTCCCTTCCAGCATGATACTCTGTTTTCTTGGCTCTTCCCCTTCGACCATCAGCAGGCTGACTTTTGCTTTTTTATTATTTCTTATGGGATGTCAGGATCCAGTTTAATTTTTTTTTACCCAAAGTAGCTAATTTTTGCTTACATGAATCCTGGAAATACCTAATCAAGGATAATTTATTTTTAGTCCAGTAAAGGATATTTAGAAAAGTCAGTGAAAATGTAATTTTCCTTTACCATGACTCAAAACAATCAGAAAGAAAATTGATCAGATTGTTGGTTTAATATTAGTAAATGTCCCTTCTATGAATCCATGAAATTGGCTCAAAACTGGTATTGCATTAGACAATGTGTCTGAAAATCTGCAGATCCAATGACATGTACATGTCATTGTGAACTGCCCTCCTCCTTTTATAACCAGTTGATTGGGCTGTTGCATTCAGCAAATGACCTAAACTATGACCTCAAATGTGAGAGACAGAAAAAGTTAGAGCCTGTGTATGCTTGGTGCTTTCCATAAAAGAACACAGAAACAGAGCCATTCTTTAAAAAAAATCCACTTTATAGTGAATACATGCTGCTGTAGATGGTTGGATGTCAGTTTACTCTTTGAGGAAGCAAATTAAACTCTGGTTGAAAAATCCTTCTGAGGGGACATGCTGCTACTGCCACCTGGGGGAAGCTCTTCACTGCTCCATTCAAGACAACTGATGCTCTGAGGAAGGAAGGGTCCCATTCACACATTCCTTGTCCTATCCACAGAGGAAGTTCCAGCTGTCTCCAGATTCCCTTCGTAGGAGTGCTATCCAATAGACTACTTGAGAGCTTTTAGAGAGGATTAGAATGTAACCAGAATGAGGCTTCTACATCTAACATGAGACATGAAAGAGTTTGGGGAAGTACAGTTATACACTAAGACACGAGGGAGTCAAATCTGAACTTTTCACACCAAAACAAAACCAATTTTAAAGGAAAATTATTTAATCGTAACTTAGTTAATTGTGTGCCTTAAGCATGTCATCATAACTAATGGTGATTATTTGATTATGAAAATTGCATGACCTCAAAAAAGCACACAGGAGATTTTAAACAGGTTAAGATGATGCATTTCAAGTATACGGAAATAACCCAGAGAATTCTTCTTATAAAATTTTGAATTTGCGAATTAAATACTATTATGCTGTCTGTAATTATGCATGTTTGTTGATGTTTTTTCATGAAGTAATGATGTAGCATTTATCAATCGAAATGGGAAACTTGTAACTTTTGCTAAGAATGCTTCATACTTTTGCTGTGGGAACCTTGTTATTTTTTAGAAACGCACTCAAAGAGTCAAACAGAGGTTTCAGGAAGTATCTATTAAAATGATAGGCTGTCGTCTGATTAGAAGACAGCTAATCACTTAATAAAGAGGATGTCTGGTAACAGATTAACTAAGCAGAGTATTGCAGTATCAGTTGCCTGCTGGTACCACGCAGTCAGGAGACTAAAGTTCATTTCAAAGATAAACTGTACCAGTCCTGAGGTAGTCTGTGAAGAATATATTTCCAAGACAAAAAAAGGTAAGGGGCATATGGCTGATTTTTAAATATGTTAGATATGTGATTCGGGACCAGACAGAAATAAATGGCAACTCAGTGCAGGGGGCATAAATGAAAATGAGTGAGCTACATGAGCTGACAGCTACATGACGGGCTGCTGGAACAGTGACATTTTCTTCAACTGTGTGGCTCCTTGAAGGTGTTTGTGATAAGATCTGGAAATACTGGAGTGAGGGACCTTAGAGAACTACTAGGATACTTAACAACATATAATAGAATTGTAAATCACAAGCAAAATAATCTCTATTATCCATTGATGTGTCTTTATTTATGATTCAGCAGACTGAGGTTTTTGACAGTTTCCCAGTAGTTTTGGTTATCAAACAATGAAAATTACCAGTGACCTTAAAATATTCTAAGGCTTAGGCGGGCGCTGCGTGAAAACTGACAACACTGTACAGGCTCTTTAAGTGGAAATTCTTGTGCTTCCTAAATGGATTACAGAGTTTCATCAAAGAGTCCATACTTTGCAATGATCAACTGTGCAGGAAATAATTAATTTCCTAACAGAAATTACAAGTCTCTCTCATTTTTACTAGACTGTTTCCTGGTTGTGAAACGGGGTTTCTTAAGGAGAAACGATAGCCGTCTTTTGAGAAGTCATGTTTCCTAGGAAAAAGGCATTCAGGAATTGGGGAAGAGAAACTTTTGCAGTTGGCACTTGTATATTCAGGGAGTGGGGAGATGGGCAGGTGGCTGACACCATTAAAATGTCAAACAGGCAATTCTCTGTTGAGAAACACACATCTATGCTCTTAGGTTGGCCTTACTTTGTTCATAAGTATCTCTCCCTATCTTAATAATTATGCTTTAAAACTATGTTAGCATCACTTTTAATTCGAAGTCTGATTTTTTGTATTAAATAATACAATGCTGGATGGAGTTGTGCATGGTGGCTCATACCTGTAATCCCTGCACTCAAGACAAGAGAATTCAGGTGAATAGCCATAAGTCAGAGATCAGTTCAAGCTTCATAGTAAGTTTCAGGCCATCCTGTCCACCTGAGCTACAGAGTGAGACTTGTCTCAAAGTTTGGGGTGGAGAGATAATTCAGTGACTAAGATCATTGGCTATTCTTCCAGAGGATCATGGTTTGAGATCCAGCATCCATCTTGTGTAGCTAACAATCCGTTTTCAAAGGATCCAAGACCCATCTACTAGCCTCTATAGGCACTGGGCATGCATGTGATACACACACGTGCATGCAAGCAAAACACCTATACATATAAAAATAGATAAACCAAATAGAAAATTTAAGAAAAGAGTAAAAGACAATAGCCAAAAAGGCATTTTCTTTCACTGTTGTATTTATTTCTACTTCTTTAATAGTAAGTGAATTTTAAATCTTCCCCATGGGTTCCTGAACTCAGTGATCTCAACCCTGAACTCCCTCTTTTACCACACTGAAGCATCAAAATGCTCTTCCTAAATGAATTATCTTCATGGTATTTGACTTCTCCCTCCTTTTCCTGCAGCTTTCCCTTCCTTAGACATCCCTTGCTTCTGTTTGGTGTTTTCCTGTTTCCCCACTATCAATTACTACTGTTCCAATCCCCACTGTCTACGTGGTAACTGCAATGGAGCATGCGGCCCTGATTAGGTTACTACAGAAAAGGAGGCAGCACATCACAGGCAGAACAGGAAGTGCTCCATGCATAGATGCTTCATCTGCAGATTCACCCAATTACCGGACGAAAATATTCAGAAAAAAAAGTCTGCATTGGTCATGTGCAGATCCTCTTTTTCTTTGTCATTGCTCCCCCCAAAATATAGTAGGACAGAACTTACATTGCCCTGTTAGAAGTATACTAAGTATACTCTAGATACCATTTAGAGTATTATAAAGGGTGCTGAGCATAGGTTATATGAATACTTCACCATATTATATAAATAACTTGAGAATGAACTTTTTTTGTAAATGCTGAGGCAGTGAGTCATTCCCCCCCATAGACACTGAGGCCAGGTTGGAGGCTATATTTGGATAATTATAGATACCTAACTCTCTTTGTGGTGACTTTGTTTACCCACAGCTATGGCAGACACCAACAAGATGATCATCAATTTGGCTGTCTTTGGCAGGACTCAGAGTGGGAAAAGTTCTGCTGGGAATATTCTTTTGGGAAGTACCGACTTCTACAGCAGTCTCTCTCCAGGCTCTATAACCAAAGAGTGCAGCCTGGGCCGAAGTTGTTACCTCCACAGCTTCATGCGTCGAGGGGGACAAGAAATAACCCTGCAAATACAGGTATTGGACACTCCAGGGTACCCACACAGCAAGCTGAGCATGGAACATGTAAAACAGGAAGTCAAAAAGGCCCTGGTGCATCACTTTGGACAAGAGGGTCTCCATCTTGCTCTGCTGGTCCAGAGAGCTGATGTCCCTTTCTTCGGACAGGAAGCATTTAACCCAGTCCAGTTGATCCAGGTAATATGAAGGTACAATTATACTGGCACCATTATTGATTTAGGTAATACAAAAACGCAATTATATGGGCACCATTATTCCCACCTGTGGCCATTGTCTGCAAAAGCAAGGACCAGAAAAACTAGCTGAAAAGATACTTGAATTACAAACTGTTAGCCATATATCAATAGTCAGTAAAAAAGTGACTTGATTTTCTGCCAGTTCTATTTTGTAATTTCATTTAGAGCTGTGGTTCTCAACTTTCATAATATTGTGACCCTTTAATGTAATTCCTCATGTTGTGGTGACTCCCAACCATAAAATTATTTTATTTATACTTCATAACTGTAATATTGCTACTGTTATGAATAATAATGTAAATATCTGGTATGCTGTATATCTGACCAGATATACCCAAGGGGTCACAACCCACAAGTTGGGAACCACTGTTTTGGGTCATAGACAGAAATTTCTAGACACTAATTTCAAAAGTTAAGCCTTACATCTTAAGAACCTTGAACTTGAGTCAGTTTGTACAATGTAACCCTTGAACTATCTGCACCAGAATCAGCCAGATGACTTATTAAAAGAGCAGATTCGCCCATGAATATTGAAACAGCAACTCAAGAGTGAGACTTGTGCATCTGTATTTTCATGTTATAAAAACAAGGTGGGTTCAAAACTACCAATTGAAATACCCACACACCATTCATTGTAGCTGGAAGTTTCTCTCCTGCCTACCAGCTCCCAAATAACCACTCAGAGGCTTGTATTAATTACAAATGAATCAGACTTTTACTAACTAGCTCTCACACTTAAAAAACCCATTTCTATTAACCTATATATTGCCATGTGGCCATGGCTTACCAGTAAAGCTCTGGCATCTTACTACTCCAGCAGCTACATGTCATTGCCCTGACTCCAGCTTCTTTCTCTCCATATCTCTGTCTGGATTTCCTGCCTGGCTCTATTCTACCTAGCTACTGACCAAAAAAATCTTCCTTACTAACTAATGGTAATAAAACTATTCACAGCATATAGAGGGGCATCCCACATTACACCATACAACATCAAGGGGACAGCTTGTTATAATTCATCAACACATGCATATTTATCCACTGATGATTATCACACATAGTGTAGAGCACTTGCAGGGACAGGAGGCCTGACTGCAAAAGGATTATAATGTAGAAGAGGCAAACAAATGTGAGAAACAGGTGTGTTAACTCTAAAGTAGTGTAATGTGTAAGAGGAATAACGCAAGACTTACCAGCATCAAGGCAAATGTTGCAGGAAGACTGTGCATGATGTAGGACAGTACTTACATTGTACTGTTAGAATTACACTAAGTATAATCTAGACAGCATTTAAATATTATAAAGGGTACTGAGCATAGGTTATATGAATACAACATCATTTTATATGAGTAACTAGAGAATGAACAGGTTTTGCTAAATGCTGGGACAGTGAGTCATTCCCCCATAAACACTGAGGGATAAGTGTACACAGAATATCTCAGGCCAGGTCAGGGGTTATATATTGAGTTAAATATAGATACCTAACCCTCTTTGTGGTACCTTTATTTACCCACAGATATGACAGATGTTCAGATGAAGGACTTTCCCCCTTTAACAAGAAATGAGAAAAGACTGACCCATATGGCAGATACACATTTTGTAAATACAAGAAAGAAATCTGTAGTTTTCCATATTTTCCTGCCACAACACCTATAGAAAAGTATCCATTCCAGTCATGAACTAAAAAGACTTTAGGCAGAAACTAAACGACACATGCTGCATGTGTCTATACCCATTTATTCATTCATTTATCATTAGTTGCTAAGTTGGCGACTTCATTCATTAGACAGTCCAGCAAAAGAGTTAGGTAAGGAGAAGGGCTTTGGAGGAATAATGAGTGTATATGTGAACACTACCAGGAATGGTGTAGGAAAAGGACCTATGTACTGTTACTTACAATTCCTAGAAATTATTCACCGATCAGATCCATTCTGGCCAAGCTCTTGATTCTCTAGAGAGGGTTCACCTAATTTACCTGTTGAGTCTTATTTTAAAAATTAATTTATTTTTCAAAATAATTGTATTTAACTTTTTACACAAGTTACTCACAGTTCCCTCTCCCTCCCCTCCTCCCCGGTCCCCCAATACCCCCAGCCCCCCCTCCATTCCCCCTTCACTCCCCAGGGAGGGTAAGGCCTTCCATGAGGGATTTTCAGAGTCTGCCATATCATCCCAGGCACAGCCTAGGTCCTCCCCCATGTGTCCAAGCTGACACTGAGATCGAAAATTAATAAATGGGACCTCCTGAAACTGAGATGCTTCTGTAAGGCAAAGGGCACAGTCAACAAGACAAAACGACGGCCCACAGAATGGGAAAAGATATTCACCAACCCCATGTATGACAGAGGTCTGATCTCCAAAATTTACAAAGAACTCAAGAATCAAGTCTCCAAAACACCAAAGGATCCAATTAAAGAGTGGGCTACAGAACTAAATAGAGAATTCTCAATAGAGGAGTCTAAAATGACTTAGAGACACTTGAGAAAGTGCTCAACACCCTTAGCCATAAGGGAAATGCAAATCAAAACAACTCTGAAATACCATCTCATTCCAGTCAAAATGGCTAAAACCAAAAATACTAATGGCAGTTTATGCTGGGGAGGATGTGGAGAAAGGGGAACACTCCTTCACTGCCAACTTGTGTAGCCACTTTGGAGATCAGTATGGAGATTCCTCAGGAAAATGGAAATCAGTCTACCACAAGATCCAGCAATACCACTCTTAGGCATATACCCAAAAGATATATACTCATACAATATAAGGACATCTGCTCAACTATGTTCATAGCAGCATTATTTGTAATAGCCAGAACCTAGAAGCAACCTAGATGCCCCTTGACTGAAGAGTGGATAGAGAAAATGTGGTACATCTACACAATGGAATACCACTCAGCAGAAAAAAAAATGGCATCTTGAAATTTGCAGGCAAATGGATGGCACTAGAATTTCTGAGTCTTAATAGTAGGGGTTGTCCTAGTCACTGTGTTCACATGAAGGACTCTTCCCTTTGACAAGTAAAGACAAAGTATTGATCCAAATGGCAAACACGCTTTTTGCTTATCAATGGTTATGCGTGTTTGTAAATGTTTGAGGGAAAGTCATGTGTTTAATTACAAAAGAGTAGTAGTGGAAAACTTAAAGTGACAAGAGCAAAATATTCATCTTCCAACTCCTGAAGGCTCAAGTCATGTTATCAACAGTAAACAAGATGGTTGTAATTAAGATGCAACATGAAATCTAAGACAAACACAGTTTCCCACACTATTAAAACCTATATTTTAAAGCATTCCTGGTAGGAATCAAGTAGTAGGAAACCTGCATGCAAACATCGGAATAGTTTTAAGAACAGATTTAACATTCACTTAAGGCTGCTTTGTATAAATTCAGTAGATTCACAAACTACAAATGGATGGCAATAGAAGAAACCATCCTAAGTGAGATAACCCTGTCACAAAAAGACAAACATTGTATGTACTCACTCATATATGAATTTTAGACATGAATCAGGGGATTGCCAGCCTACAATCCCACTGCCAAGGAGTCTGGGAAGCAGGGAGGACCCTAAGAGAGATATGCATGGTACCCCCAGAGAAGGGGAATGGGACAGGATCTCTTGAGCAGATTGGGAGCATGGGGAGAGGGGAGAGGGAGCTGTGAAAAAGAGAGGGGGAGAAGAATAGGGGAGAGGAGGCCATGGGGGAGCAGGAGGGCTGAGTCAGGGGAAGAACAGAGGAGAGCAGGATAAGAGATACCATGATAGAGGGAGTCATTATAGGTTTTAGGAGAGATCTGGCACTAGTGTGATTTCCAGAGATCTATAAGAATGACACCAACTGGCAAACAACCTTAAAAGCCCTTCCCCATTAATGAACTTGAGGACTACCTTATATGCCATCCTAGAGCCTTCATCTAGTGGCTGATGGAAGCAGAGGCAGACACCCACAGCTAAACAGTGAACTGAACTCCTCGAACCCAGTTGCAGAGAGGGAGGAGTGATGAGCAAAAGGGTCAAGACCGGGAAGGTGAAACCCACAGAAACAGCTGAAATGAAGGGGGAGCTCATGACCCCAGATTGATGACTGAGAGGCCAGCATGGAACCGATTCAGACCCCTTAAATTTGGGTGTCAGTGTGGAGGCCTTGGCAATCTATGGGGTATTGGATCAGTATTTATCCCTGGCATACGAATGAACTTTGGAAGCCCATTCCACATGGAGGGATGTTCTCTTATCCTGAACACATGGGGGAGGGCATAGGCCCTGCCCAGGATGAAATGACAGACTCTGGAGATGCCCCATGGAGGGCCTCACCCTCCCTGGGGAGCGAAGTGGGGATTGGGTGGGGGATTGAAGGGGCTGGATGGGTGTAGGGGAGGAGGGAGGGGAGAGGGAGCTGGGATTGATATTTGAAACAAGCTTGTTTCTAATATAAATAAAAAAAGGAGAGAAAAAATCTTGACTCTTTCCATATATCTCACTATTCTTCCCTGTGGTACACTATGCCAAAGCCAAAAGAATTTCATTGTTATACATTTTGAAAGTAGATTCTTCTAGTATTAATATGCAGAACACTGTTGCTACACAACAATTTAATTCCTATTTGTCTCTTTTCTTTTGGAATAGTACCTGCATAGCTTTCTCTAACAGCTATCTTCCTTAAGTCATTGTCTATGTCAGGAGTTGAATCCCAACAGGAGATGGATGTGAGCAAAACTTAGATCCTGTTTTTTTTCTAGAATATATAATCTTTCTCTCTCTCTCTCTCTCTCTCTCTCTCTCTCTCTCTCTCTCTCTCTCTCTCTCTCTCTCTCATATCAGCAGACAAGACTTATCAGTCCTCAGAGCAGCCCATGAGTGCTGGAAGTTTTTGCAGACCTGTTTGGGGTCCCTCTTGGTCTTCCATTGATGGTCTCTGAGGTACAACTGGATGCTTATGACTTTCTTCCTTGAGGTGCCTCAGATACCCATAGCAGTCGGCTGTATGTGCTCCCAGACCAGGAGTAGCTGCCTGATGTCTTGATACTCAACAGGACTAAGAGCAGCTGTTTAAGGGGTTGTTCTGGTTCCTGGGTTCCAGGCATTCCCTGGATATCATTTCCTTCTTGGCTGATAAACAAGGAGAATGGAGTAACTGTCTTTCCCTTTCTGGGTAAGGGGAGAGTCCTGGCATCAAAGGACTGGTCTTGTCTTTCCTGTGCCTTTATATTGTCTCCTTCTTTGTGCTTTAATATTGTGTTTAATATTTGTCATAGGCTGCCAGCCATGATGATTAAAGCATTCCTCTAAATGATCTTTTTCTTTATTTATATTAGGTCCATACTAGAGATGTCAGTGAGTTGTATCTTCCAAAATGGGAAAGGAATGACTCATGTGAGTGTTAGGGAGAATATTATTTAAATGTTAAAAGGAAAACCCACAAATATATCAGAAAAGACATAATACAGTCTACTCCACTAAAGAGCCTACATGATGGAGACAAAGTCGCTCTAGGAACAGAACCTATGAACTGACTAGAGTCTATATTCTTTTGTACAATCATGGACAGTGTTACTGTTGTGAGCAGGCTTCAAGGATGTATTTTCATCTTAAAATCAACCACTCAGCTGTTGGTTGATGTTGCTGGTGGTTGCTCATAAGACAAGAGGCTCACAAAGGCCAGTGATAGACCTGCATGTACTAGACAAATCTCATGGGTCTCTTCAGCACTAACGTTATTAGTCTTTCTTGGTTTTAGAGTCTCAGTCACAATGGATGCTGCTTTTATTGATATTAAAGAATTCTATATACTAGTGTTAGTAAATCTGGCACGGTTATAACTGAGCTCAGCTTACAAAAGAGAGCCTCTGAAGATGGTAAGGCAGCACTGTTATGACCTGGGAGCACTTATTCAAGTGATCCGCAGGAAGAGGTGGCTTATTACAGAGGTGAAGAACACGGCTTTTGAGTAAGTTATACATACCTGTGTCCAAGCTCCTTCTTAGCTACTTGTATGCACCTTGACCTTGAGCAAGTAACTCTCTGAAACTCATTGGTTAACAGCAAGTGATGAGAGTGTCTACTCACTTGGTTTCCTTTTAGATTGCAATATGGTCTTGGCAGTAGTAAATCCTTTTAACTGAGACACTATCATGTAAATGCAACATAAATGTTTAGCTGTGGGAATTATTTTATGTTATTATTAGTCAAGGCTCTTACCATCAGGGAACTTTTTTTTACAGTTTTATAAGTCCTGCCAATAATCAGCAATGTGACCATGTGACTATATGATCATGTGACTTCTATCGAGCCACTACCATCACAAGGCCTCAATACTCTCATGTTTAAAATGAGGCGATTTGAACAGATGCTCTCTAGTGTTGAATATTCCCTGATCCTGGCTTGAGGTGTTGTCATTCCACTTTGCCTATCTGGGAAGGAAAATGTGGCACTTTAAAGTAAGATGAGAGTAAAGAAATAGCGCACACACACACACACACACACACACACACACACACACACACATACACACGTAGGATCCTCCTGTTCCATGATAACTTTTTTCTCAGCTGATGTAATCGTTGGCTTTTTTCTAAAGTTTCCCCCTAAAAAGTCCAGATGCTATGATTTCATCAACCACAAACAAATGGGGCAGGGCTGGTGAGGTCCTGAGAAAATGAACCATTCCTGGAAAACAAGTTTATATTCTAGCTAGCTGTCCCAAAAGGACTAGATGGATTCATACCCGTGTGCACTGTGAAACCAAACAATCCGTGATTGTAGCATTTCCATTCAGCTTAGTACTATATTTAAATTATTAACACCAGATAAATTACTCCTACTCATTTAAATTTCTTTTGAGACATTAATCAACTATGATTGTTCATTCTCTAAGTCCACAGAGAACATAGTTGGCCACTGACATGATGACTATCACCAAGTGACACTATTCAAATGTTCAACTATTTTCTGGCCAAAGACCAATCTAAAGATTATGAAGTAAATCGGCCATACTTTTCTGGTTTGGGCAGTAACTCAAAAGTGCATTTTCTCTCACAGTTGAGGAGATAAGTATCCTTTCATTAAAAAAGAGTCTTTCAAGATTTCCCTGTGGCTGAACATGTGGCCTTGTGAGTGGCCTGGTGTTCAGTGCTTCCAGTCCTCTATCCTGAGTGAGATAACTCGGAAGTGTAGAAACCATGTGAAGGAAAATAAAAGAGGGGGAGCATGTTACAGAAAACCAGGAAACAAGAGAGTTACGATGGCTTTTTAAAGGATTAACTTAGTAAGAAAAGAATTATACTATGATACATACCTCTGGAAAGGAGTATTGGACAAAAGAGTATTTTCAGCATGTCCTTTATTATGATGATAACTCAGAAATATTTCACAGCCAGTGTTGTCTAGATACCAGCAAAAACCATCAGGACCGTGGTTTTGGTGGTGCTCGAGGGATTACCACACCAGTTACTTACTAACATGTCCATAAACATCTTAGCATTACAACAATCAGTATGGCACAGGAATGGTGCACTTAGGGTCTAAATGTGGCAAATGTTCAGATATGCGTGTGATCAAGGATCAACAGCTGGATCTGAGTGAAAATAAAATCCCAATACCATACAATCCCTACTCTTACATTATATTACTTCTTTTTATATTTTATTATCGCTATCATCATCATTATCAGGCTGTGTATATGTGTCTATGCACAGAGGCCACCACATGCGTATGGAGGTCAGAGGACAACTGGGACTGGCTTTTGTGTGGACTCTAAGGATCTAACTCAGGTCATCATGTTACTGGATCTTTCGGGGGCCCTTTCATGTTTGCCTGATGATACAAGGGAGATCCCGGTCGGTCTCTTCTTCCTAGTCTCAATAATATAATTTAAGAATACTTCAAGCAAAAGTTCAAGGAAATCTTTATTAGAGTTTTTTTTTAAAAACCAGAGTGATAAGCTGTGAATCTCAGCACCTATTCCAAGGAGCAGTATGGAGGAGGGAAGGAAAAAGCCACGCCCTTCAAGCTGGTGTGGAAGTCAGACACAGGGTGGGAAAGCAGCCACTTGGTGGGAGGGATGCTGTAGAGAAAGAGTAGGAGAGCCCCCAGATGCTGGGGAGCTCAAAGTGTTACTGAGTGAGAAACGTATTCCACCTACTGCTTTAGCATGGCTTAGGTGAGTCTGCCTTCCAAGGGGTGGTCCCTTGGCCTGACCTAGCTGGGACAGCGTGTCTCTACCCAGGCCAAAAAGCCTGTTCTCTTGGTGAGAACAAGCTTTCTCCCAGTAAGCCTTTGGTGTTACTCAGACATGCAGACTCAAACTGTAAATACTTTTATCCCCTGAGCCATCTTGCAGGCCCATGTTCATTCCTTTGTAGCAAGTAGCAGGTATTTATGGTCTCTTAGTTCTTGAGCTCAGAAGTCTGAAGTCACAGAATTGGCAAGGTTTGTCTCTTCTGAGAGCCGTGAGCAAATGATGTGTCCCAGGCCTTCTCCTGGACTATTTTCTCCTGCCCATGACTATCTGCAGGGTCCATGACCTTTCCCTCACATTTGTGTCTCTGTTCAAATTTCCCTGTTTTATAAGGGTATTAATAATTTTGGACCAGGAGCTAACCTAATGACTTTTCCTTATATTAATCACATCTTTATGACACTTTTTCCAAATAAAGCCACATACGGAGGGACTGGGGATTAGGACTTGGCATATGAATTAGGGGAGAACACAGTTCAACCCTAATATGTGCATTCACATTGAGGCATGTGTCTCCTCTCTACCAGAGGTCTGTACAATACACGGCAAGCACAACAGTCCTACAAATATCTTTGTCATGCCATAGGTTGTAGGCATTATATGGACACTTAGATTTATAGAGTCATGCTTTTTCATGGTTGAGCAAACATGAGTTTTGAAATGCACTGAGATTTAAAAGCACATGCCAATGTGACAACTGAAGCATTGCTTTGAGCAATCCTTGTGCATTATTACTGTTAAGACATGTTGTCTGATATACTGATCTTCAAAAGTCTGCTCATGTTTTCTTGAAATAGGAAGTGTTACGGGAACCTGTAACTCTGTGGTGGAGGTAGACACATTCTGATGAGGTACAGGATGTTTTAGGGGAAGCTGTTATTCTGTGGCTGAGGTAGACACATTCTGTTACATAAGAGAAAATAGGTAGTCTCATGCTCACAAAGATTTGCTCTGAATGCAGCACAGACTGTAAGAAATCTACCACGGTGAGCTATAAAACTCAGAAGTACAGGACTGTGTCCCAGAGAATATAATTTAGAACTGAACCCTCAATGCCAAACTAAGTCTGGTATTTGACTCAGTCAAGAGGATCCAAATCCAAAATCTACTGCAGCTATTGCTGAGAGTTCACAGCATTCTGGGACCCTAGCACGACAATGCAGATACAGAATGTGCTTTCCAAGAGGTCACCGCTAAGTTTCTGTTACACACGTATAAACAAATGGCTCTGATAAAAACTAGACTGTTCCCAGGATCCTTCATTAGTACTCAAAGCCACAGACATCTCTAAAATCCCTGCTTCAGAGCTTTCATAGGTGTTTTCATATTGTCCTGCTATGAAAACATATTGTCATCACTTGTCCTGATTCCTTCCTTTGCTTCCTCGTTGCTTTACTCTTTCCTCCCACTCTTCCCTTCATGTTACTACAACATAAATACCAACCATGTATCTGGTGCATACATTGAGACATGGCTTCGCAGGCTGTTTCAATGAAAAACATTAGTAATGTAGACTTCAGCCTCTCTGTGTGTCAGTTTTTGATACCACAACAGGCATAGCAATAGTATAATGGCCAAGCTCTGTGTTGAGCATCAAAAAGTGATACATGGCAAAGCATGGTGGTGCCTGCCTCCACCCCAGCACTAGGGAGGCAAAAGTAGGGTTGGTATGTGTGAGGTCAGCCTTGGGGAACAGAGTAAGAATCTGTCTCAAAAACCTCAAACCACACCAAGCCAAACTGAAATAAGAGAGAAAGAGGGGACAGAGACAGGAGGATGGAGACTAAAAGAGATTGCCCGTTTAAAAAGCAGATCATAATAACATCCACTAGTTCCTCATTTTTGTTTGCTTTCTTCTAGATAGAAGCCTTTGCTATTTCTTGTTATAGTCATTCATAGACATTTTGCATTTTTTAAAAAAAAGTGTTATAACCTGGTAAATATTTTAGTCATGGTAACATATAGAAGGGAGAAAATGTTACCTTACTGTCGCTTGGTTATGATTTCATGCAAGTTTGGAAACATTCAAAATTAAATGGTTTCCTAGATGCCTTTTGCATTGGATGAGCAATATGCTGCATGCCATGGTTTCTGCTTTATATCAGCTAATTTTCACTAATCAAACAAGAATTTATTGCACAACCAACCGGCACATATCACTAAACAAAGGGACGCAGTCTTTAGTGGTTTTCAAGCACATTCAAAGAAGCCATTTGATAAATTGCCTTTGATTCCAGGCATGTGGCAAGAGGAACATGAGGGTTACAGTAATCTTGTGTAGCTGTGCCAACTCACCAAATGGATTTTGATCTTAGCTTTTCCATTGCTTGTCATCTAGTTAATCAATAGAGCATAACCAGATTATGTCATTTTAATCCCTTAGTAGATACTTTAGTGGTGATAACATGACATCAAAAAAGAAAATAGATGCTGTAACAGCTGCCTTGCTCAAGGTACAAAAGGGTCTGGCTGTGGGGTAAGTATAAGCGATCACTGAGTCCTGGCCATACTATATGCAGCAGATGCTCTGCCATGTTAAGTTTTTGCTTATCAATTATAACAGTAAAGTAAAACAGCAAACCAAAGCCTTTTGTTGTTCAGAAACTGTATCAATCTTCCCTGATGTGCATACAACACTTGAGCTCATAGCCACTTCCTATTACAAATATCAGCTTTCAGAAATATCATGACACATGTATCTGTTGGCTAATGATACCGGGCTTTAATAATGGCTTTACTCATTTTTGAGGAATAGAGTCCAAGACAAATAGTCATTTAACTTCTCTCTCTTTCAGGAACTTCTGGGAGATTCTTGGAAGAATTACACTGCTGTTCTTTTTACCCATGCAGAAAAAATAGAAGGAGCAGGGATCAGTGAAGATGAATATTTGCACGAGGCTTCTGATACCTTGTTAACTCTGCTAAATTCTGTTCAGCAGAGGTATGCTTTCTTGTATGAAAAAGGAAACCCATGCAATGAACAAAGAATTAAAATCTTAGAAAGAATTATGGAATTTATAAAAGACAATCATTATCAAGTTCTTAGTTTTACATAAAACTTAAGTGAAAAGAAAAGAGCACTGGGTATCAATTAGGGTCATAAGCCAGATTTTAAAATATGCCTTTGTTCACATGAATATTGGGGATGTGAATTCCCTGTACTGCTGTATAGCCATTTTGGAAATTTGCAAATAAAAACTAGTATCAAGGTTTTAAGATTTCTAATGCAAATCTCATGATATCAGAATTATAAGTATTTATCCAACAAAAGTGTACATTTGTGCATTAAGAAACATACATATACAAGAATATTCATGGTGGCACCATTCATGATAGTTAAAAACTGAAAACTATCTTAATGTTCATTAATGGAATGAACAGTGAGGTATTACAGTAATGAAAATGCACAAACTCAGTTATTTGTAGCAATAGAAAGCAACTGCTTAACTACAATGCCGAGAGAAAGAAGCCAGGCATGAAGTGTGCCTTATGACTCCATCTATATAAAGGTCAGAAACAGTCAAAACTAATGATACCTAACTACTCTGAAGGTAGAAGCATTGGGGATCAGGGAAGCAAAAGGATGCTGGGGAGTAGCTTGCAGAGATTTTGATAATGCCATTTCTTGGTTTGGAACCAGTTCCATACGGCATGTACCTTGTGAAGAAAATGGAGCAAAGTTTCTTGTAGCTTATGAGCCCCTCACTATATTTGAATACAAGTTAAAATGAATAAATTTTCTTCATTTTAAAGAAATTAACTTCACTGCTTACTTGATACAAGAGACAGAAAATTGTACAACCCTACCAGGGTTTTTTTCCTTTTTTGGAACACATACTCCATAGTTAATGGCAACGATTGCATGGATTGGAGTGTGATAGAGACTGGGTGTTATCCTTCCTGCCTTAGGGAGACCTCCTGGCCCTATGAAGGTTTAGAAACATTAAGGAAAACTCAGAGCAAGCTCTTCAGCAAATCCCTACAGTAGCTATCATGGCTGACTAGAAATGCAGTCTTGACTAAAGAAGGGGGGTGCCTCCTGAGTCTTTGGTTTGTATTGCTATAAAACTGCAGGATGATTTGCCACTTGAGAGTGATCCTTAGGGTGGCTTTAGTATAACAGTGATATTGAAAAGAAAGCAATTCTTGCTATCAAGAGCTAAGTCTATCACCAAGGCAGAATCATATCACCTTCACATGTGATCCTATATGAATCTTCCCAGAACACCACTAATTCATGAACTGTTTTCATATAGTTAAATAATATTTTTATTTTTCTTACTGTAATAGCCTGTAGTAATTTCCATTAGAAAGGAGATTATAACTCATTGGTTTTCTCCAAAAGCAGTTCTCAAAAGGCTACTTTTATGCTTGCTATTATTTGAACTCTAGCACAGATGGTGTTTATTAAAGAAATCATCAACCTCCTACTTATTAGGGAGACAGCTAAAGATAGGTAGTGTCAGATTCACCCTTAAAATTCTCTCCCCTTATCTTACATATTGCTGTCTTGGTAACAGGGAACAAGAATGGCTTAATTATAATGGATATTTAATCACATTTGTACATCTTTACAGTGTACTATGGGAATTCAATGCACGTTATATATATAATATGTAATGATAAAATCAGGACAATAGGCATTTGACTTCTCACGTTATCAGTAATTTGTAAATGTTGGGAAACTTGTAATTTCTTTAATCAATTTTAAATACATCATAGACAAACTAGCAATGTAACCTAATAGTGGAGTACTTGTCTGGCTTGCACAAGGACCTTGGTTCAATCCTGTCAAGGCAAAAATCAAAAGAACAAGATGAAATAATTTTGGGGAAGAAGGGATTTATGGTGGTAGAAGGAAGGGGTGGAGAGAAAGTGATGGGTATGCATTTCATGCATGTGTGACACACAGCAGCGTTAACAAAGAGCAAAAAGGAAATGTAATAATTTACAATATTGTTATCTTGCACCAGATGAGAAACACAAAGGATTTCTCAAACTCTGATTTGCTACACTCCTTGATTCCCGAAAGTTCAAGTTTTCTGGGTTATTTTTCTTTTTTACAAGATTTCCTGATATTATCAGATTGATTATTCTGACACTTCCTAAATTTATTTTGTAGGTTGGGTGTACAAGTGTTTTGTCAAATAACATTCCATTACCAAATCACCTTTGTTATTTGTTTTATGGTCCCGTTATTTCTTGTATTTTTCCCACTGTTTTCTCTAATTTTGCTAATTTGCTAATGTTATTTTATCTGTGATGTTTTGGAAGTTCTATTGGAATTCATACATGTAACAGGAATCAGGTACATATTTCCTACCATTGTTTGATAACAGAGTAACAACTGTTTGTTCAACCAAGAAATACCCCACTAGTTAATCCTTCAACTAAGGGTGCCTCCATCCCTGTGGAGCTCACACCTACAGGATACCTTCATCTCCTCCCTCTTTTCTCTTTTGCCATACACGCACAGAAGATGGTTTAAGATGTTCTTTCCCCATATAACTGGATTCTACAGAGACAACTAACTCAAGACTTCCTCTTGTATGCTGCCCCTTTTGGTTCAAGAGCCATTTTATATCACTTAACATGTACACCCCTAGTAGTTTATCATTGTCTTTTCTAAAAATTATTTATCAGGATACACAATACTAACGTTCCTTATGTTTTCAAATAAAACTTTTTTGTTGATTTGACTCTTCCTTTTTCCCTCCACTCTTGACTCCCCTCAGTGCTAGGAACTCTAATTTTTACTGCTTTCCCCCTTGTCTTCACCTTCTTCAATGACTCTAGTGAGTGTCTCCTCCAACAAACCATGCATTCCTGCATAGTCAATATTACATCTCAAGGATGTCGTTAAATGTATTACTATGTAACAGCATCCCTGGGTCTTCATAATGATCAGCATAAGGAATGTAGGAAAATAACATGCCCACATAATTGCAACTCACAAGGGACCCATGTGAGAAGAATAATTAGCTCTAGGCAAAATAAATGGCATCCTGATGGCTGTCCTTTGGTGTCCTGCCGCCTTTTCTATTAAAGCCTGTTATTTGCAGTCTTCACTTGTGTTCTTCAGATGTCCAGTCTGTATGCTAGCCTCCTCTGGTTAACCACAAATTTCTGCTGAATCTTAAACTGGAAAGTTCTTTGAACATTTTTTTACTTATATATAGATTTTATATTATCAATTTATTTTTTTACATTCTAATCCCAGTTCCCCCTCTCTCCTCTACTTCCATTCCCCCCACCCACCTCCTCCCATTTGCTCCTCAGCGAGGGTAAGGCCTTCCCTAAGTCTGTCCCATCATCTCGTTGAGGTAGGATTAAGGCATCTCTCTACCCCCACACCCTTGTGTCTAGGCTGAGCAAGGTATCTCTCCATCTAGAATGGGCTCCACTAAGTCAGTTTGTGCATTAGTGTTAGATCTTGGATCCACTGACAGTGGTTTCATATGTTGTCCCAGTCACACCATTGTCACCTATATTAAGTGAGTCTAGTTCGGTCTTATGCAGGTTCCCCATTTGTCAGACCAGATCTCTCACTAGCTTGGGTCAGCTGATTCTGTGGGTTTCCCCATCATGGTCTTGACCCCTTTGTTCAAATTATTACCCCTCCACACACACTTTGATTGTACTCCAGGAGCTTGGCCCGTTGGTTAGTTGTGGATTTCTGCATCTGCTTCCATCTGTTTCTGGAAAAGGGTTCTAGTTTCTCTGGGGTTGTGGATTGTAGGCTGGGTATCTTTTGCTTTATGTCTGGTAACCACTTATGAGTGAGTACATACTATATTTGTCTTTCTGGTTTTGCGTTTCCCCACTCAGGGTGGTTTTTTCTAGTTCTGATCATTTGCCTGAAAATTTTAGGACATCTTTGTTCCTTACCACTGAGTAGTACTCCATTGTGTAAATATACCACATTTTCTTTATCCATTCTCCGGTTGAGAGGCATCTAGGTTGTTTCCAAGATCTAACTATTACAAATAATGTTGTTATAAACATAGTTGAGCAAATGTCCTTGTGGTGTGAATGTGCCTCCTTTGGGGTACATGCCCATGAGTGGTATTGCAGGGTCTTGAGGTAGGTTGATCCCTACTTTTCTGAGAAATCACCATACTGATTTCCACAGCAACTGTACAAGTTTGCACTCCCACCAGCAATGGAGGAGTGTTCCCCTTTCTCCACATCCTCTCGAGCATAAGCTGTCATATGACATTTTTTATCTCAGCCATTGTGATCAGTGTAAGATGAAATCTCAGACTGGTTTTGATTTGCATTTCCCTGACGACTAAGGATGTTGAGCATTTCCTTAAGTGTCTTTCCACCATTCGAGACTGTTCTGTTGAAAATTTTCTGTTTAGATCTGTACCCCATTTTTTTGGTAGTTTCTAGTTCCTTGAGTTCTTTGGCGATCAGCCTTCTGTCAGATGTGGAGTTGGTAAAGATCTTTTCCCATTCTGTAGGTAGCTGTTTTGTCTTGTTCTTTGAACATTTTGAAATTCATGGGATAGTATACTTGGAATTCTGAGCTCATAGGGTAGTGTACTGGGTGCTTTTGAGCAACTGGGGTCAGAGCCTGATTAGCATGTGCCCTTTTGGGGACCTTAGTGATTACCCTCTAAACCAACTGACTCTAAAACTTACTGGGTTAATTTTTCTAGATATAAAACCTCAAGGAATAATCTCTGACTTGATTCCTGGTTTTTGTTTTTTACCTTTTTCCTTTTTAAGCTATTGTAGATGGAAAAAACTTACTACTCCTCCTCAAAGTGCATCTCTTAGAGATGTTCAACATGGAGCTTACTAAGAGTGACTATGGTCAAGGAACAGACTGCATACTGCAAATGCTATGTTCCAAGGTGATAACGGTTTGATGATGTGTTTATGGTAACAGAACAAAGGATATCATAAATCAGGGCACTTTCAATAAGACAGTGGAGGCAACAGGTAGGGGTCACAGAAAAGCAGGGAGACTCTTCTGTAGGCCTCAGAAGCCATCTGATAAGCAACCTTAGACCATTGGTTGGTTTCAAACTATGAATCTGCTCCTATACTCCAAAGGGTTTACCTACTACTGGTCACACAGATGTTAAATCTGGTACTAATGAGAAAAGTAAATGGTTCTGAAGTGGGCTAAAGGTGACCCAACTTGGCTCTGGACTTGCAACACTCCAACCTCTTCACATCACCCAAATTCTAAGAGTTAGTCAGCCTTGCAGAAGGGTCAGCCGAAGGTGAGGTTCTTTTCAAAAACTTTGCTTCACACTGGTTTTTTATATATTTGTTTTGAGATGTTATTTCTATTTTATGTTTGGATGATTTGCTTGCATGTATGTTTATGGACAACATACTTGCAGTGCCCTCAGAGGCCAGAAGAGGATGCTGGGTCCTCTGGGACTGGAATTACAGAAAGTTGTGAGCCACCATGTGGTTGTTGGGAATTGAACTTAGGACCTCTGGAAGAGCAGCCAAGTGCTCTTAACCACTGAGCCATCTCTCCAGTCCCCCACAGCATGTTTATAGACACCTGTCTTTTGTCTTAAAGAACTGCTTCCTTTTACCAGCCTACGCTTTTGGATCATATTTTGTTTTCATATAAGGCTAAGATTTTCAAGCATTACTGTACGAAGACAAACTAAAAACTCGAGGAAAAAATGAAATAAATTTATAAAGGAGAGGAGCCTTATTAGGAAGCAATAGCTTTCCTTAGGTACAGGAAGTAAACAAAGCCCTGGAAGATGCACCGGTCACCATTACTTACTTACACACTAACCCTTCACACTTGGTGCTCTCACTTAAATGGGACAACCTTCCTGTACCTTTTAGTGTATTAATCAGGATGCAGGATGTACATCCTGAAACACTGGGGAGAAGAGTTAGACCATTTCTGCCTTTCAGGGAACTCTCACTGGAGAATAGAGACCATTAAGGAGCATAAAGACTTCCTGGGCCACCAACCCCCCCCCCCCCATAAAACTGGGGATTCCTTTTCTATGAGGCATATGGTATCTATTCCATTTACTCAAATCTGGATTTGAATAAAACTATCTCTTCTAGCAATAGTCATCTCCTCCCTGGTTTGTTTCAACAGAGGCAGCTGGTAAGTAGGATGGCCAGGTACCGATAACAGGATTGCTACTTCCGAATTTATTTTACTTCACATGCTTCGAATGTTTTTGTTTTTAATATGTGCTTCTTTGGGGTGAAAATGGTATCTTTTCATATAACAAATGAAGGTTATAGAAAGAAGTTATTTCAATCACAATTATTCTTTTGTTAACTTATTGAAAGTGACTTTTAGTTTGCATTTTCATCAGTCTTTTAAGAGAGAAATTCAGTTGTGATGTTGATTTTGGATGACTCTTCTCTGCTCTTTCCAAATTTCCCAGGTGTGAAAATCTGAGAGGGTTTTAATGAACTAGTATCAGCCAAATATTTAATCTTAGGGATAAAATCTTAAGGGGATGTATACATCAAAAACATTTCTCTATGGGGATGTATAATATTCTAATGAGGCAATTTACAAAAACAAATGTGACACTTTGTATGGAGTGGCCTTGCCAGAAAGGCCCCAAAGGCAGATGAGCAAACATTAACTGATATTTGGACAATTCTGTAGGCATTATATAGCAAGGGAGAGCAAGAAGAATAGTCACCCTCATCAAAAAGGATTATTCATCGTGATTACTGAGCCTCAGGCTTGTTTTGCTCTTGTTGCTAACGACAATAGCTCACCAGCTAGTAAATGATGATGATGAAGGCAAGATCTAGAGAACTGGGAATAGAGTGGGTCAGGAGGAGGGGGAGTAGAAGCTAGGGATAAAAGCAGAAAATACAAACAAGGGGATACATTAGGGTGAAAAATACAATATTCCTAATTAGCTCACACTCTGAAAATCCAGATGGCTTGCTTTCAAATCAGTAATTATTTCATTGTTCCAGGTTTTTCTTCCAAATACTTTTGGAGTTAACTCCTACAAATCATCACTGCCAAGACTTATTCAAGAACATTCACAACTTTACAGTACAAGAAACAAGCTGTTCCACCCAGTTCCAATCAGCTGGCACCTGAACATGCAGCTCTGCAGAGATTTTTTTCCGTCTTACTGTCGAAAAATGTAAGGTTACCACCTAAGAGACAGCTATGATTGGGTATACTCTAAAGGAGCTGTTCCTATTTAACAGTCATCTATCTATTCATTCATCCATCTTAAACCTAGTGACTCTGTTATCAGTCATTTAGGGTCAAAATCCACTCCCTTACTTTCCAAAAGAAATTGGAAAACAGAATACTCAAAAAAAATTAGTAAGCAGACATTACTAAGTTTTACCAAACTGGGGAGAGAAAACTTAATGTTTTCCCCTATCAAGTGTGTGGCAGTCTTCATACAACTAATAGAAAACTGAGAAAAGGGCCATAAGACATAAGTTTAGGAGAGAAATCATTACCTTTCCTTGAGACAGGTTCACAAGAACCTGGGGGCTGTAACTGAAACAGACCATGGAAGAATGTTTCTAACTGACTTACTTCTCATGGCTGGGATGTCCTACTCCAATCATTAATAGAGAAATGCCCTACAGATTTGCCTTCAGGCAATCAGACAGACACATTTTCTCAATTGAGGTTCCTCTTGCCAGTTAACTAGAGCTTGTGATACACTGACATAAAAACAAACAGGCCAGCAGACCAGCAATACATTACTATTAAACCATAACCCTCTGTCTTAGTTAATGTTTTACTGCTATGGAGAGACACCATGACCAAGGCAACTTATAAAAGGCATTTATTTAATTGTATACTTCTTATAGTTTCAGAGTCAATCCATGACCATTATGGCAGAAGGCAGCAGGCATGTGCTGGAGTTTTACACCCTGATCACCAAGCAGCAGGCAGAGAGAGAGAGACACTGCCTGGCATGGGCTTTTGAATCCTCAAATCCCACCCCTTCCAACAATGCCACACCTCCTCCAATAAGGCCACATCTCCTAACTCTTCTCAAACAGTTCCACTGTTCTCTCTCTCTCTCTCTCTCTCTCTCTCTCTCTCTCTCTCTCTCTCTCTCTCTCTCTCTCTCTCTCTCTCTCTCTCTCTCTCTCTCTCTCTCTCTCTCTCTCTCTCTCTCTCTCTCTCTCTCTCTCTCTCTCTCTCTCTCTCTCTCTCTCTCTCTCTCTCTCTCTCCTCTCTCTCTCTCTCTCTCTCTCTCTCTCTCTCTCTCTCTCTCTCTCTCTCTCTCTCTCTCTCTCCTTCTCTCTCTCTCTCTGGGTTATTCCACGTCCTATTAGCAGCTCTCCTTGGCAGGTATCCCATGGCAATGACATCTCCAGCATCTTGGGGTCTCCAAGGCAATCCAGGCTTCACCTTCATAGCTTTATGCAATGGCCTCTCCAGGCCTCCACTCCCCTGCCACACTCTGGCCTTGGCAGCTTTTGTAACCTTGGAAGATTAGTCTATAACCCCTTTCCTATATCCTTCCTAAAGCTGGAACCACTTGGCCAGCCAAAGCTGCCAACTTCTGCTTGTTGGGGTAGGACTTGGCCTATTCCTTTACTTATATCTGCATAAACTTTCTGTTGTTGATGGTTTCCTTTGCTCCTTAAATTTTCCTTTAATTCCTTTTTATAAACTGGAAGCTTAACTGGTCTCTGTAGTGAAAAGAGGCCAGTCAAAGAAACACACCTTGAGCAGAGCCAAAGAAACACACTTCGACCCTGCAAACAGAACCAAAGAAATGTACCCTGACCCTGAAACAAAGGAACACACTTTGTCCCTGGAATCTGAGTCAGTGAAAGAAATGCACCCTGGACCTAAAATTGGAGCCAAAAGGCTAAAAAGGACCAGAGAAAGAAACACTTTGGCCCTGAAACCAGAGCCAAATCCGACCTTAATCCTGTGCAGAAAACTAACCAATCCTCAAGCAGAGCTCTAGCCAATCTGAGCTCAGCACTGAAATCGGACCAATCCCTACCCTAGAAAAACGTGCCCCACTCTCAAGAATCCCTACATAAACCCTATGCATGTTCAGCTTGGCTGGTCCAACTGCTTCCTTCCAAAACACCCCTTCTCTTTTGCAGTGACCCTGGGCAGAGCAGAGCGAGCAGGGCTGCTACACTTTTGCCCCGGAAGCTTTCCCTTGGCAAAGTGGAGTTGTTACACTCCACTCTCCGGGAACAGAGCTGAACTGTAGCAACCTAGCTGCAGAAACTTGCAGAGCAAAACTGCTACACTAGGCGAACATTCCCAGCTGGAAGACCTTGTCCTGCTGATACACCGGAGAAGCCTTTCTCTGAGGCAAGGCTGTATGTAAACTGTTAAGCTTACTGCAACCTGTGGTGGTCCTTGGCTCCTGAGCTCCAGGATACTTTTCCACCTGAACTGTGTAACACACAATATTCTGTGGCTCCCGAGTTCCAGGATACCTTTCCATCTGAGCTGTGTAACATTCAGTATCTTGTGGCTCCCCAGTGCCAGAATACCTGACCCACTCCTGTTCCATCCATCCTGTCTCCCTTCTGACCGAAAGGCTTACAGTCTCACCCTGAGGGTACCACTCCTTTTATTCCGTTTTGAATCAGGCCTGTCTTTAAACCTTTTATTCCCTTGAGCACAGGACTTGGCTCCAGCATTACATTGCCTGTTGTTCCTTTTCTTCTCAGACTGTACATTTACTATTTCTATTTGCCCTACTTGCTCCTTTGTACTGTAGATGTTTAAGATCTAATAACCATATGATAGCCACACCTAGGCTGTCTTGGAATCTCCTCTACCAATGACCTTAATCCAAATCATTTTAATTTATCTCTAGGCACATATTTTTGGGACAAGGGCAACATGCAGCCACATTCTTTGTCCAAATATCACAAGAATGGTCTGCAGCCCAACTGCTAGTATCAACATTGTTCCCCTCTGAAACTTTTTGAGCTGGGCTTTCTTACCCAAAGGATGGCCCGTTAAGTTCCACTTAAAGCTCCCAAAGGTTTTTCTAACCCGAAGTCCCAAAGTCCTCCAAACAAAAGCATTGTCACAGTGAAGCCCAACTCCAGGTACCAACTTCTGTCTTAGCTACTGTTGTCTCGTTGTGAAGAGACACCAAGGCAACTTATAAAAGAAGGCATTTAATTGGGGGCTTGCTTACAGTCTCGGAGGGTTATTCCATGACCATTATTGGGGTTGCTGACAGATATGGTTCTGGAGCAGTCGCTGAGTGCTTCACAAACTGCTCTGTTGGCAGTAGTAGGTGGAGACAGACAGACACTGGGCCTGGCATGGGCTTTTGAAATATCAAAACCCAGCCCAAGTGACACATCTCCTCTGACAAGGCCACACCTCCTAACCCTTCCCAAACAATTCCATTTACTGGGAACCAAGCATTCAAATATATGAGCCTATGGGATCATTCTCATTCAAATCACACCTCCCATATTTGTTTATCCCGACATCTCATATTAATATCAAACACAACCTTAAGAGGCCCACAGATCTTAAAAATTTCAAACACTTAAAAGTTAAACCTATAAAACATCTAATTATCTCAAAGGCCAAAATGTCCCAACTGTGGGCTCCTGAAAAGAAAATCAAAACTAAGGCGTATACTTTCTTACTCCAAGAGGGAAGAAGCAGAATACAGGCACAATTAAATCAAAGTAAAAGCACAGTTCAGCAGTGCATAGTTAGTGCCTGACACCCCACTCACTTTGGATCCGCTGGCTTCAAACAACCTGGGCAGCTGCACTTCTCCAGCCTTCCAGCTGAGCACACACAGCTTGTTTTGTGGGCTGGGGTTAGGCTAAGGCTGGCTTCACACCATAACTGCTACTGTCCTTGGTAGCTGTCTCCGTGCTAGTGTTAGTACTGAGGCATCTGTACTGGCCTGTCTTTGGGATTCTGACAGGGTATGACCTTAGTGGCAGCCACTAAGATCACCACCTGTGCACATTCACTATGCTCCCTCATAAAAGCGCCCTGCCCACCTCCCATCCTCCTCTTCCCTATCCCCTCCCCTCCCCCTCTGACCTCTTTCTGCCTCTTTCCTCTCCCCCACTGCTCCTGTCTCTGAAAGCTGGTCTTCTTCCTCCTCCTTTCCCATTTTATGATCCCCCCAAAACCCCTCCACTTGAACTCTGTCACATGGCATCTTTCTCATGTGCTGCTTTTTAAAAGTTACAACACCTACCGTTTCCAATATGCTGGCATCTCCACTGTGAGTCGGGCTGCTCCCTCACCAGCCGACTCCCTTGGCTGCTTTTTAGGCTACACAGTGCCAAGTCTCAGCTGTTCTCCATGACTCTTTCATGCCCTCAAAACCAGTATCACCTGGGTGACTCTTATACATCACCACATGCAGCTACTAGCTAGCAGCCATAAGCCCCTGTGGACCTCATCTGAGCGGTGACCTCAAACATCCCCAGAAAATTTCACTTCAATGATGTTGATCTTGTGTTAATTTCCAATTCCTTAGCTCCAGCTGACCAGCAGAGATTGTCCCAGTAAAGTCAGGGCTTTGCAAAATCAGAGTCAAAGGGACAATGCCAAGATCTGTTGATAGGAGGATCAGTTATCTGGGACCTCTTGCATGACTGCAATGGTCTCAAAGTACTTGGATAGGGTGAGAGAAATTCTGGGAGAAACAATTGCCTAGGTCAGTGGTTCTCAACCTTCCTAATGCTTTAATACAGTTGTGGTAACCCCCAAACATAACATTATTTCAATGCTCCTTTATCACTGTAATTTTGCTGTTATGAATAATATAACAACAGATTATGTAGGGTTTCTGATATTTAACCCACGGGTTAAGAACTGCTGGCCTAGGGGGTCCTGTACAGTAAGGCACCTAGAGGCTCTATTCTCAAACTGCCTTCTAAAGAGTTTAATGCTTCACATCCTCCAGCCTGCAATGGAGGGGGGGGGGTGGCGGTGGTGGTGGTCTGAGCAGCTCCAGAGATACCCTCAAGGAGGAACCTCTCCTACTTCTCAGCAATCTTTAAATGGTCTGAATCTCTTCAGTAGCCACACCCTCCAAGACTCCAGATTTCTTTTCTGGTCAACCAGAAACTTCAAATTCTACTTTAGCAGTTGAGCTTTGTTTATAATTTCTGCTGCCAATCTAGCAAAACCAACCAGCTATCATAGGCCTCACCCAGTGCTGTGCTGACCTGAACATTTCTCCACATTAGCCTGTTGATGGGGAAGTACTGTGTATATGTCAATAAAGCAGTGTTGGCCAGTAGGGAAGCAAGATAGGTGGGACTAGGAGTTGAGGAGGATTCTGGGAAAGAGAGACACAGGCAGACACCATGTAGGTTACCAGAGTATAGAGGTCTGGACCCTTTTCTCCAGTAAGAGAAATACTTAGATTAACAATTATGGGTTAAATACTTAAGTCAGAGCTAGCCAGTAAGAAACAAGCAAATGGTCAACAGCTTCATAATTAATACAGTGTCGTGTGTGTTATTTGGGGACTGCAACTGTGGCAGTGCCCAGGCGGATGGCAGGGAAGGCAACACATTACATCCTGTCACCTTTAAACTTTGCTTTACAGAAAATCTCAGAACGGCCTCTAGTCCTACCCCCAAACAGTACTTACTCCTGTCTGAAACCTGGTTAACAGTCTATACTGTCTGCATTCTGATCCACACAAATGCTCTTCTGAGGTCCCAGCTGAAGCACCTTCTTTTGTCTTCTGTGTTTTTTATTTTAGGCTTTCTCTGAGTGGCATAAACACATCTTTTAAGCCAGTTCCAAAAGTTCTAAACCACATGGTCAGACATAATTATAGTAGTGACCCTAGTTATGGGTACAATTAGTTAATCAATTTTCTGTTGCCAAAACTTCTGTGACAAAATATCTGAGAAAACAGATTTGAAAAAAAGTCCACACACAAAAAAGAGCAACTCACATTTTATGTATGTGTGACAAATATACTCCTTTTTATTGTTACTAAGGTTTTTCCATGTCCTTCAGTAACAGAGTACTTATTTAATCCCACTATTGGCCATGGTTTGGGCCCTGCAAACTCCCTTCCCCTTCACCTCAAAGGGAACTCCCTTGTATGTGGCCACACACTCAGCATTGGTGTGCAGATCAGGTTGGATCTGCTCCCAGATCTTCTTCTTAGGGTTTAGCTCCTTGTCAGGCTCTCCTGTTTGGAGAAAAACCAGCAAGTTACATGAGTGACATGTGAATACACAGACACATTCAGATGTTCTCGTGTATTCTTACAGCACTTGATCCTTAGCTTTAATCAGAGTCTTTCATTTCACCTTATTTTACATCAGTTGTGCATACTCTTGATTGTTAAAATAAAAACGGTTATTATCATTTCCTTAGACACACTAAACATATATTTGAAGTATTTCTGCAGATAATATAGGTTAATAACTCATTTTCCAAATTATCATCATTATTGTTATTACTAAAGTGCTGGGGATTAAACCTAAAGCTTTATGACTGCTAGGCAAGCATATTATCATTTAGGCTAAATCCCCAGCCTCCAAATTATTCAAAGAAAATTGTAAGCTATTCATTTCATCATGTAAAGAAAATCTGGGAAGATAGGCTCACTCAGATGGGTTGGACTTTTAGTTTATGAAGAACAAGAATACAGGGGATACTTTCTAAACGCCAGGAACACATGCGGTTGCCTGAAATGCGTACAGCAATCTTGATTCTAATATGACACATTGAGAAACTGAAGGAGAGAGAAGCTACAGTCACACCAGCAACAGGCAGGATAGGACAGCAGAGTCTAATACTTCTGGGACAGCACCCGGTCTCCTGATATGCCACACTGTGGCTTATAAAAGAAACAAATGTCCCTGGACTAAGTAAGTGGCAATGTGTGCTTTCTAATCAACAGAAGATAAATAAGGAGTGAAGTTCCTCTGTTCTGTTCTAAGTGCAAAGATGGGTAACAGACCAAGTAACTCTTCCACCTGCTAACAGGGAAGCAGACTATCTTATTACTGGAAATAGTTTATTCTCTCTCCACACATATTTCACATGCATGCAAAATAGCAAAATGGAGGAGAATGTTTTTGGCTCTAGTGTCTGTCTGTTCTTTTTTATAGCTCTTTAGTGACTAAAAAATTAAGAAAAACACAACTAAAGCATAACTCTGCCCATGAATACAACACATTTTTCTGAATACCAGAATAGTTCAGTGAATGCCACATTTCTACTAGACCATGCAATGGAAGTACAGCTGACAAAAAGGACTGGAGTCAAAGAGAGATCTTTCTCATTTCAGATCATTGGATAGTAATGAGACTAATAGCAGCAGAGGAAAGCTAATAACACGTGCAACTGTGTTTTCTCAGATCTATAAACTATAATGCTTTTGTTTCCAAATCATTCTTTAAAAGGTTAACCTTGTAAGAAGTGGGAATCACAAAATACTGGAAACACTGCTACAGCAGAGGAACGAGTGAAGCCTATGCACTGAGATTCACACCCTTCCACCAAGACATTGCCAACATGACAACGTGTTCATCAAGCAGTGGCCCAGATTCACACACTAGTGTCCACTTTAAGATGACGCAACAAAAAATTGATGTAGAAGTTACAGCAGTCAATCTAGGAGGTCTAGCTAACGTTAAGTGATGTAGGTGGTTATATTAATGAACAGATTTTTCAGTGAAGATCAACTATTACATTAGAATATGTAATTTACTACTTTCATAGATAAAATTAACATTTCAAAGCTTCAAAAGGCAGTCTGACTCTATGTGGGTGCAAATGTAGCTAGTGATTTTAAATGAAACTAGTGTTTTAAGTTAAAGGCAATGTTCATCTACCATTCCAAAACTAGAGAGTTTTCAATAGAATTACACTGACTGTTTTCCATTTGTACTCTACAAATGGAATGATGCTGCCTCGATGACACCATATCTGTTTACTGTTAAGACTTAAAGAATATATTAGGCCCAACTGTTGAGACTACAGTTCAGTGAAAATAATTACTTTGAAAATATCCTATCTAGGCACCAAAGTGTAATTGGAGATATGTTTTCTTCATACCTAACATAGCACCCAAACTGCAGCCCAGGGGTCAAGGAGTTATTTTGAGTTTCAAGTTTTATTACTTAAGAAATACATTTCATCTTGATGCCAGCGAGAAGAAAGTTACAGCAGGAGGGGCTACATGGATCCAAGAGAAAGAGACATGAGAATGGGTGGTGGAGGAACAACGAACATGGGAGATCCCTATGGTTCAGGAGGCCAGAAATTTCCACCTCTAGGTGGTGGTGGCATATGTTATGAAGCTAATCCCGAAGTTCCACCAGCAACCATGAGTGGTTCCATGATGGGAAGCAACACGCATACTGAGCGCTTTGGGCAGGAGGTGCGGGTCCTGTGGGTGGACAGGATCCTAGAGGAATGGGGCCTGGAACTCCAGCAGGGTATGGTAGAGGAAGAGAAGAGTATGAAGGGCCAAAAAAAAAAAAAAAAAAACCCGATTTCATTCCAGTTTGATTTTGTCTTTTCTTGTTTAGATGCCACTTTTCAATTCTTGCATTTTAGTAAGAAAGCTACCATTTTATGGATGTTAGCAGTTTATTGACCAGATATTTGTAAATGGTCTGTTTTGGCAGGTAAAACTATGTAACGCAGTGTTCGAAACAGGAGAAAAAAAATTCTTTTTATTTACTTTTTTTTAGCTGTATAGTTTCTCAAGTTAATGGCAGTGTACCTTGGTACCTTGTACCACTGAATTTCCAAAGTGTATCATTCTTTGTTACTGTGCTTCGAATAGATAGAAAAATAGTTATAATACTGAAAAAAAAAGAATATATTTCATAAGGTTATGACTGCACCAAGCAGTGATTCCTCTGATGGATCTGGGCAAAGCTGAAAATTACCTGCATTCACTATTCTAGATGCCACAAGAACACTTATGCAATGGAGTGAGCTGAAACATCAACAAATAGATTTGGATGAGGGAGTTCCAACCCCACAGATGAATTCTGAGGTAAACAAGACGTCAGTAAAGGAAGAAACCGCAAACTCCGGAGAAGGAATAAATGTAGAGACTGAAGATTAACTCAAACCACGCCAATTTCATACAAAGCTGCTGGGCGAGAAGCTCCTAGTATCTACACACGAGACAAGTAATGGAAACAGAAATGTCTATCATGTGGTGAACTTCACCACCATACCCTCACAACCATGTCAACTTCTGCCAACCACTATCCTCATCATCAGAAGCCTCCAACAGTAAGATATCTTATGCCAGCACACAAGAGTATCATGTAAAGGCTCAGCAATCATTAGAATTTTTTAGCACTATATTTTTTAATTCAAGTGTGCTGTAGTCCTTCTTATAAATAAAGCTACCCACAGTGAAAACATAACCTTTTTCTTTAGTTTTCTAAAACAGGATCTCACCACATAGTCTTGGCTGGCCTGAAACTTGATTCTGTAGACCAGGATGGCCTTAAACTCAGAGAGCTGCCTCCTAAGTACTGAGATTATAATCCTGTGCAAACTTTACAACATAAAGTCCCACCCCTAAATGTAACTTTTATACACAATGAAAAGCCAAAATATTCATGGAAACAGATACAGATCTTATGGGTACAGTCTAGAGCATCTTGGCACATTTACTTATCCTTTGAAAAATTTTCATACCACAAAAATAAAAAAAACGTAAAATGAAAACCTTTTACATTATGAACCCTGGAGCCTGATAGCTAAAAAAGTCTTAATTTCAGTGTTCATTTTCTTGCTTTACCAAAAATCTCTCAATAATGCACTAGTCAACAGGTAACAAGGCTATTGGAAATGAGAGTAAAATAAACCTTGAGGCATCTTGTTGACTCATCAAGTAAAACTCACACCCGGCAACCAGAGACTGATTCTCAAAACCCACATAGTGCAGGAGAATGGACCACCAACAGATCTTTGATGCCCATGTGCACACCATGGTATGAGTGCATACATAATTGCATTTGTACATGTGTGCACACACACTAAAATGTAAGAAAACATACTTCAAGGGTCTTAAACTGTATCTTACAGAGAAGTCTATTCTCATTCTTATGTGATGTCCATTTCCTAGACAGTATTTTCCTTTTTGGTTACAGGTATCAAAAAATAAGATGTCACAAACAGAGGCACACAGACACACACATGTAAACTAGAATCTTTAAAAAAGGTTGAAACATTTACTCTTCCTTGAGGAAGCAAAGAAGTCCACAAGGCAACAAGGTACATAACTGAATGAAGTCACCAAGGAATGAATGAGACTGTGAAGAAAAGGGAAAGTCCAGAGACCAAGGTCTGAGGTACTCAGTGAGAACCCCTAGATGAGCTAGCAAAGTGCACTCGAGAGCCCCCAACAGAGAAAGAGGACTGAGAGAGCATGGTGTCCGAGCTGAGTTAGGAAACGCCTGCAAACCAGCCATGCTGTTCTACTGAGTAATGGGGGATCTCCTTAACCCTAGCCAATACTGAGGAATTAGTAGAGAAGGAAGCCTGAGTAAAATGGACTTCAGAGAAGAGAAATTGAGCACAGATAGCTTTGATTTCTTAAAAATAAATGATTTTGAAAGCCAAATGTACACTTTGTGGCTATTAATTTTTCTTACTACAAAGGGTCATTATGAATGTTATAAATAAGCATGATCTTTGAATTTAAAATCTATATGTAAATTTCCATTTATTATTAGACCATGAATAATGCAGTCTTAGAAAAATAAAATTCCAAGTCAATCTAAAACCAAAGCAAGTGGCGCACGCCTTTAATCCCAGCACTCGGGAGGCAGAGGCAGGCGGATCACTGTGAGTTCGAGACCAGCCTGGTCTACCAAGTGATTTCCAGGACAGCCTCCAAAGCCACAGGAAAACCCTGTCTCGAAAAACCAAAAAAACAAAACAAAACAAACAAACAAAAAAAAAACCAAAGCAAACCTATCAAGACCTTTGTCTACTGGTTACAAAACTGACTTAAAATTATTTCTACTGAGGGCTTTAGGGACCAGTTAGTACATTTAAATACTAAAATTTATAGCTATCCTCAATTAGACTTTAATAAGTGTTGGATGGGTGGGAAGCGTTTCAGTTTTTACTATACACATATTATTTGGCATCCTCTACATTCTATGGGAGGTTCTTGCTTTGTAATGGGGGATGGGGGTGTTTTCTAAGTGTGGATATTGACAGTGTGTACAGAAAACATCCACTATGGCATTCTCCTCCAGGACGTTTATGGCATGAAGGCTGCTCACCTCCAGACCACTCCTACTGAGATGAGGACATTAGCTGAACTGCCTCTTGCGTGTATAAACGTTTTCTACACCTAGCAGGCATTCTTGTCCTTAGCCTAAGCTGATATCAAACTCATGACTGCCTTCCAAGTCCTGGGTATGGACTGTATACCATATCCCATCCAGTTTAATTCTTTATTGTTCAAATAATAAATCATCCTGATTGACTTTGAATGTACTGGAAAAGTTACCAACGTCTGCTTCCATAGCAGTTGCTTATCAGATTTACTGCTAGAGAAGCAGTCATACATACCTCCTGCTAGAGAAGCGAATTTCATGAAAAACCTTTTGATACACACATAAGAGTGGTTTTAACCTCTAAGCTTTATAAATGTCACTTTAAACTGATTCCCAATCTATTTAAATGACTATTAATACTTACCAGGGAAAGCATCAAAAGTAATTCTGTCTCCAGGAACAGATCCATTGGGAGGGGCCAGAATTTCCACTTTCTCTGGTGAACTAGCACACATCACCATCGCTTGAGACAGTATTCCCCGCATTTTTGCAGGCTTCAGATTACAAAGCAAAATCACCATCCGATTTTGCATCTGTACAGAACAAATGGAGAGATTTAGAATAATCACAAGTAGGATACTTCAGGCACACTGACACATTACTTATCAAATATGCTACCTTTGTGGATGTAACTGTCTTTGCATAGCTAAAATATATTTAACTAGGAAGTCTTATATAAAAATGAAGACTGATATCTTGTATTAACAGGAAAAGAAAATCCTTCAAATTGGCAAAGCATTAGCATTAACAGTAGAAAATTTTTTTCTAATGTATGTGAGTATTTTTTTTCCAAATGTATGTAGGTGTTTTGCTTGCAACCACTTCTGTGCCTAGTGCGTATGGAGGCCAGAGAAGGTGTCCAATCCCATGGAACTGGAGCTGTATATGGTCATGAGTCTCCACAGGGGCACTGGGAACAGGGCCTGGTGCCTCTGCAAAGAACAGCCAGAGTTCCTAAGCACCAAGCCATCTGTCCAGCCCAGCAGAAATTTCAGTTAAATATTTACATAAAGAATACATAACTGAGTGAACCAGTTTGATGTAAAATTTCAGTCATAACCAATTGGAAATGTATAAAGTTGATCCTCCATTTCCTTGAACTAGTCAAAAAACGGGGAACTGGGAATTTTCACATGATCAAATTACAACAAGCATACATATTATTCAGGTCAGCGTTACAACTAAAGCAAATAAAGCAGCTTCCGTGAACAGTTTGTTTCTGTCTACACACCTGGCCTTTTCTAACGCTACACAAGACTTCTCTCCTTTCCTTCTGCAGTTCTGGGGACTGAACCTAGATGTATACAGTGACTGGTGCTTCCCCTGCCAGCAGCATCCCCGGGCCATTCTTAAAAAGAAACTAACAGCTCAATAGTTCCAGCACTGTACACATCACAATGAACATTTGGGGCTGCTTCCATAACTTGTTATAAAGAGAAATCTTCCAGAGGTGAAATGTCTTAACTTTTCTCCCAATTATGCCCACCCTCTCCAGGCTTAACTAAAAGACAAGATTACTGCTTCAGGGAGAAAATAAAAGATGTATCCCAGAAGAATGATGGCAAATTAGGTGCAAATTTATTTCTAGATTCAACAACTAAAACATGACTTGATGAATATACACTTCATGAATAATGCCCCTCCTGCAGCACTTGACAATACCACATTTTAGCCATTTATAAAAAGCAAATCTAGTAAGAATAATATGTGGAATAATTAAATGCAGTCTTTGAAGGATCTAATGGTAACTGTAGTCATTTTCCTCAGAAAAATAAAACAAATGGTGCCAGCACTTTAGACTGTGTTCCTGCTTTACAGAATGCTTACTAGAACTGTCTTGAATTTGTGGTTTAGACAGATGTTTATATTAACAGCCCTGCTTAAAGGCTATGAAAATCTCTAACTCTGGAAAGCAGAAGAAACTCTTATGTGAAGTGAAGGTTCTTTTTATTTTTAGGACTGTTAAGAAACTAACTTTAATAATATAGAGATGGCTCAGATGTTAGAGGGGAGAATTTAAGCGGGGTGTGGGGGTACGCAAGACTTTAATTCCAGGTACTGGGAAGCAGAGGCAGGAATAAATGAGTTCAAGGCCAACCTGGTCTACAAGGACAGTCAGGGATGCAGAGAAATCGTCTAGGGAAAAAAAGACTACTTTATAAAGACTTACAAAGGAAAGTTGTCTGTGCTGGTGCATGCTCCCAGCACTCAGGAGGCAGAGACAGGAATGCGAATACATGCTCAGCCAGAGTTACATAAAGAAACCCCATCTCACAAGGCATGGTGGCACATGCCTTTAAACCCAGAGCTGGGAAGGCAGATGAAGGAGGATCGCTTTGAGTTCAAGCTAGAAAGAAGAGTTAGGCAGTAAGGACTGTTACACAGAGAAAACCTATCTCAAAAAGCAAAAACAAAAAAATTAAAGGTAAATGAGTCAAAATAATTAACAATTACATTTTGTAAATAGAAAAATTCCTTCATTGCCCTATCACACACCCATCCCTCAATAAAGTGGCAAGAAAAATCCTATCAAAGTATAAGGCAATGCCTTATAACTTTGGTCAAAATGCCAAGAAAGGCCTTAGCTTATTCATATCTGAAGTCTTTAAAATAACCTCTAAAGACCTTGTTATCTAGCACCTACATCTCATCTCCCACAACTCCCCACTATGTCCTCTACTCTAGTCTCCCTGGGCTGCCCCAGATGCTTGACAGAGAGTACCTGACTCCATCACTCCACTTTCTCCCATCTTTACCCAAGTGAGTACCTGACTCCATCACTCCACTTTCTCCCATCTTTACCCAAGTGCACTCTCTCCATGAACTATCATCATCTGGATACTTTGTATAAAGTGGTAATATCACTGCAACCTTAATTTAGCCTATAGTCCTTCCTAATTTCTTCTTGGTGTTTATCTCTACTTAATATGCTATTGACTCCCTTATATGTTGATATTTTTGATATACTCATAATAAAACAAATTTCACTTAAAAAAGCAGATCTCTTACAGCTACAAATTTTTGTTGTTTTTCCTTTAAAAGTAATCTCTCTCTAGTAATCTATTTTAACTTGCTGCTGATCTTTCACATGGAACAATTTTTGGTACACATTTGCATCTAGAAATATGAACAAATGGTGGGAATTTATCCAGGGAGCAGAAGAGTGCATATAAACACAGTCATCTTAATGCTGAGCCCACAGCCTTTGTAATGGCTCTGAGGCATCAGGAACAGAGGCAATCAGCAGATGACTCAAATCACTACAGAGACATCTAGAAAGACCAAACTTAATGCTGCCCTGATTCTTTCGGATGCTATTACACAGATTAAACCAACTTCTAATTTTTTAGAATGTGGTATTCAAAAATGAAGGAAGAAAAAAAGGAAATAAACCTTTGAGAAGAGCTTAAGTGTATCTGGCCAGGAAATCCAGCAGTTGGGAAACGCTGCTCTGAAAGGTAGCATCACGGAGCATGAATCAGATTTTAAAATGATTATCATAAAATATACGGCAATTACTTTTACATATTCTTAATGTCCAGCTCTGCTTTTATTGGAGTATAATTGACATCTGAATATGGACTAATAGAAATGGTAGCTATGCTATGTCAAAAGCACATTACTGAGTGCAAAAATTACAAGAACAGAGAAAATGTTGGAATTTCAAAGTATGACCTTCCTCTAACTAAGTTTCTTCCATGAAGTAATCAAAGCTCAGTCTTTACTTCTCAGACAGTTACACTAAGTTTTAAAGGAATGAGTGTGAAACTGGACGTGCTGACAGGTGAGGACTGTACCGTGTTCTAGCAGTGCTAAATTTAGTAGTACATAACAACCCAGATTAGAGCTAACACCTCCCCTTACCAGCAGGATAAAAGAAATGATGCGCTAAGCAGAAACAATAGCATCCTTGTTTTACTAGCACATAATACACTATACATAATTTGCTGTCATCTTAAGCATCCAACACTACTAGCTTCGCAACGATAAATTCCAGCTACAGCTGACCTCGCACTCCGCTCAGACCCTCCACCTGAATGACACCAAAGTTGAAACTGCACACTAAGTGACAGCTTTGCAGAGGAGATACTAAGATTTGTCAATTCTGCCTCAAGAAAGCAGTGAGTGCTAGGAAGTTCTAAATAATTAAGTACCCATATTTTCATAGGAGACTCCACATGATTATTTTAAATACTATGAAAGATAACTAAAATGTTCTGGCATCATCCTTCCATATGTATTGAGTGGCAAACAAGAGACTATCTCAAAAAAAGGTGGGAGGCAAGAGCTCACACCCAAGGCTGTTCTCTGACTTCCACACTCATTCTAAGGAACATACAAGACCACACTCACACACACTGACATAGGAACACACAAGGGGAAAATGATTCTTTCTGTCCTACTGAAATTATTTTATCTTATAGGCCTTTAAGTCTGGGGTGGTTTCATATCTGTTATGTGGGTGCTGGGCGCTCTTAACCCCTGAGCCACTGCTCTCACTCCCAACTAGTCACTCTGAAATCCATTAACAATCAATGAAGCAACACTTATGAGCAGTCACGGAAGATGACAAGCGTCAGCAGCAGGCACTTCAGGGGGACAGATCACCTGTTCTAGAGGAACGTGGTTCACCAGTCCACTGACGACTGTCCTCGGGGCTGCTTCTCCCACATCCACTTCTTCTACGTACAACGAGTCTGCATCAGGGTGTTTTTTGGCAGTAACAATACAACCAATTCGAAGATCCAGACGAGACACATCTATTGGCTTCGAGTCAGCACTTGGTGCTGCTGACTGCTGCTTCTTCTCCTTTTTCTCTCCTAAGGATTGAGAACATGTAAGCATCAGAAATAAGACAAACAAAAAACACCAGGAGAAACTCTAGTACCAGTGATGATGAGTAAAGGAAAAAAGAAATCATTCATTTCTATCACAAAGGATACTCACGTCATAAAACCTACAAAACTTTAGCTATTTCTCTAAATACTGATTCTAAAACAAACAAACAAAAAAAGAATCAGCACATTATTTTGATCATTCTATTTTATCATCATCATCACTATTGATCTCTTATGGTGCCAAATTTCTAAGCTAACGTGTGGATAAAGGGGTAGTACTACTTACTGTAGAACAAGCAGATGTTAACACTAGATATATAAGGAACACAGAGGCACAAAAATAATCCTGTATGGCACAAAAGATGTTCACCATTTATACAGGTAGGTTACAAAAGAGATAAAGCTAGTTTAAATATGGATAGTTTTTAATGTTACCTTTCCCATTATGGACCAGCAAAAATGTTTATAATAAGATGAGCAGACACATTAGAAAAATATCAAAATCATGTAGTCTTTGTGTGATAAATCATGAATAATTCACTATACTGAATTATAAACTACAATATATCTATATCCACATATTTTTATGTTCAACAGTCACATTTAGATTTTACTACTCTGTTGAACAACAGAGAGATTCACTGAAGTGTTCTGAATGCAGCCCAACTGAGTTTTGTGTTCTTGTCCTCTATGACTGCTGCCTAAACTGACTAGAAGTCGATTACTCATAGCACCAGACTGACACTTAACAGAGTAATGAGTAAACAAAATCTGTAGGATCAAGCCATAGGACATAGGATTATTTGTATCTCTGTGCTGATTGGCTTTCACTGGCCAATCCGACAAAGTCTAACGATACTTGCCAAAGGAGCCAAAAAGTATTGGATGCTAAAATGCTTTTATGTTGGTTCAAAAGCCCTTAGACATTTCATGTTTTCCAAAAAACTATAAATGGGGTTAAGCATAATGGAGGCATATATAGGAATGGGTAATAAAAGCATATTTACAGAAAAATCTAACGAATGAAGTCAGGTGCTTACTAGAAAAGTTGCTTCAATAACAGGGGAAAGGTGAAGGAACCCCAAGAAGCTGAACAAATGTAGCACTCACAAATCAAGAGCACAGCTGAAGCCCAGACGGACTTGGTTACCCAGATCTGAAGACTGAAGGAAAGGGTGGGTATGGATGACTGCAGCACTTCAGTGTGGCTGCCTAATAGACTGTGCGTCTTCTTTGCCAAGTTATTTTTCTCGGTTCCTGAATATCCCTATGCCTTAATCCAGATGACTAGATGTCACCGTCCATTTTTCTTAAATGACTGAAGTCAACTTTAACCTCTAACTTCTTTGGAACAAAGCTCCAAATATTCATCGAAGTTTTAGTCATACATCTCATCTTTTGATGTTTTTATTTATGCTGATCCCATTGCATATCATAACTCACTTTTACCCTGTCAATGTTGTCAACATTCACATATTCTTCGGGATTCAATTCTATATCCTAATGACAGATTGTTCTTAATTTTGTCTTGGCTCCTAAAAGTTGGGACTTTCTTTTTGATACCATTATTATCATCATAAATATTACTATTGTCTAATAAAACAGTCAAGGGTCAAACAAGATTAATAATGAACAGTACCTTTCTTATCAGTTTTCTCTTTGACCTTCTTTTCTTCTCCCCCTCCTTTAACCTGTTCTTTTATACCAGAAGAGGTGGTTGATACCGGTGTAGACTGAATCACACTTGTAGAAACTGCAGCGCTAGCTGGCAGCGGGGTATCAGATGGGACTGGAATTTGCTTCACTGGCACACAGAAAAAGAACAGAGTGTCACTCATGTTAAACTCATAAACAAGGTGGAACAATAGGTTTGTAAATCACAAATATGAACCCGTTTTAAGAGAAAAATCTAATACATATGGCTATCAGGTATCTATTATATGAGGCTATAGTAAGGGTATCAAGACTAAGTATATTTTAACAATTACTAAGGCCACAAAAAATTTTATTTCCATTTATTAGCAACTAAAGAAGAGTGCAGATAACATTAGCACCTAACATTTATCATGCACATACATGTATTAAATACTGTTCAAAGCTCCTGTGATTCTCTTAAACTTCCTAAGTAAACTCTATTCCATGTCACTATTTTACTGATGATAAATCTGAGCCGTCAACAAGTTAACAATCTGATCCACTGGCAGTGAGCAGAGATACAGGACTATCTGTGTATATATTTCTATGTAAAAAGAAAAAAGGCAACTGTTTATAGACAGGGCTGGAGAGATGGCTCAACAGTTAAGAACACTAGCTGCTTTCAGAGGGCTAGAGTTCTGTTCCTAGCTCCCATGCCTAGCAGCTCACCTCTACCCACAGTTTAGCACTATAGATCCATCACATCTTCTCTACCTCTGCAATCTCTCTCTCTCTCTCTGAAAAGAAGGTAACTATTTATAGAGGCAAAGCACTTTAGCAATTCTTTAACATTCTAAGAACAACATAAGTATCACCAGAGAACATGGAAAAATATATCTCGTGAGGGGCTGTAAAGTGGGTTGGAGTAACTTTCTAGCAGCGGGAGAAATGAAAAGCATTTTCAGACTTATAAAACCTTATCTGTTTAATTCTGTAGCTGTATTCTTACTTCCTTAGCTGCATTCCAAATCTACTAGTCTTAGAAAGTATCTACCAGTCTCAAATTTTCCACTGACAAATAATACATAGCAGACAGCTGTATATGCATCGAAATATATGTATTGTTTTGAATAGGAATGGCTCCCATAGACTCATGTGTTTGAATACTTGGCTCATAGGAAATGGCACTATTAGGTGTGACCTTATTGGAAGAGTATGTCATGACGGGGACAGGCTTTGAGCTTATACGCTCAAGTTATGCCCAGGGTGGTACACTGTCACTTCTGCTACCTGTGGATCAAGATGTACAACTCTCAGATCCTTCTCCAGCACCATGTCTGACTGCACACCGCTATGTTGATAATGGACTAAACTATGTATAGAGGCAAAGCTGTAAGCCAGCCCCAATTAAATGTCTTACTTTATAAGAGTTGCCATGGTTATGGTATCTCTTCACAGCAATAGAAAACTTTAACTAAGACAGTATAAGTCACTAATTTCCCCCTTATTTAATTTAGCTAAGGGAAGAATTTCAAAATATCATGTTACAGCCTGTCAAAAGAAGCCAGCAACAGAGAAAGGCTTCATTGGGCTGGTGAGTTAGCTTAGTGGTTAAAGTGTTTGCCATGCAAGTATCAGGACTGTAGTTCACATTTGCAGAACCCACATAAATGCCAAATGCTAGTGCATGGCAGACTACCTGTAACTCCCAACTAAGAAGGCAGAGACAGGTAATCACTAGAGGAAGCTGCCTAATGACACCAGCTACATCAGCAAGCTCTTAGTTCGATGAGATATCCTGCTCAAAGAATAAAGTAGAAAAGTCATCAAAGTTAATTCCCAACATTAGCCTCAGGCCTCCACATGCATGGGAAAACATGTGCCCCACACATGCATATATATAGTGTCCCCTGACCCCCACCCCAACTCAGACACAACACAAGAAAATGGAAGTTTTTAAAACAGGTCAATAAAAATTTAACTTTATTTACAATTTGTAGCCAAACTGGTAATTATTTGATGGCTTGAGTAAGTAAAGTTATTTGATTTTTTTTTAAGGTAAGTAACTCTGTATCTTTAGGTTACATTGTCTTGTTTTATAAAATAACAATATTTTATTTTGAGTGCAATTTTTTTCTTTTACTTTTTGAGATAGCATTTATCTGAATGCTGGCCTCAGATTTACAGTAATCATTCTGCTGTAGTCTGCTGAGTCCTGGGTTACAGATGTGAACACACCTGGTCACAAAACTTTTCTGAGTATAAAAAGTATGTACTTGAAACAAACGCTCCTGAAAACGTTTAATAATTATAAACTACTAGGCTGTATTCAACAGTAATAACAGTGCTGATCAAGTTCAAGTACATAGCACAAAAATGAAAGGATCAGGTTAGAGTAGCAGCTTTACTGCCTTCTGTGACCTCAGTAAGATCAACTGCCTTTTCTAAGTGTACATTTTTTTTCCTGTAGAGGAGGGCAAATGTATAGTGGTAATGACATGAGGGTAAAAGGATAGAGCGAAAACTTACATAAATTACATAATTACCGCAAATTCGAGAATTTCTATACTCACCCCCATTCTGAATTTCTGCCTGAATTAGCTCTTGCTTTAGTTCTTCTATTTCTTTTTTCAGTTTAGCATTTTCAACTCGAAGTTTCTTTTCTTCTCTCAAAGTTGCCTGCAAAACTAGAATAAAAAAATTCAGTAAAAAATTATTTTCAAATGTTTTATTTGAACATCATTTGAAAAGAGCATAGTAAGCATAATTATAGTCCTCATAACAACAGGAACAAATATTTGACCAGTTGCTGTATGACAGTTTACTATTTACTAATATTATTAATAATTTCCTAGTAGTCATTGGCACATTGGTGCAAGATTCCCACAGAACTTAATCTCTAAGCAATAAATAATGCAAATAGTGATTTATACATTAAAAACAAGGAAATCAATCTATACATTTAGTGCACACTTCCTCCCCCATGCACAAATCTGATCCACATTCAGTTAATTCAAGAGAAAAATGAATCTATACAGAGTGGGATAGAAAATGTTACGTGTGTGTGTGTGTTGTGTGTCATGTGTCTGGGTGTCTTGCATGTGTGTGTGTGTGTGGTATGCCATGTGTCTGGGTGTGTTTGTGTGTGTATATGTACGTGTGTATGCACCATCAAAATGCACATGAAGTCCAGAGATCCAGGGAAGTACCTTCCTCACTTATTCTCGACCTCATTTTTTCAGACAGTCTCTCACTGAATCTGGAGCTTGTGGCTTCAGCTAGACTGGCTGCTGGGCAGGAGGCCCCAGGGATCCTTCTGCGGCTCCAGCATCAGGATTATAGGAAACAACTGCTGCACCTAGCTTTGTGATGGGGGATGCTGGGGGCAGAACTCAAATTCTCATGCTTGAGTAGCAAACAACATGCTAACTGTGCTGTGACCCCAATCCCCAGAAAAATCACTTCACTATCTTCCTTAAGGATGCTTATCATGTCTAAGACCTAATAAACAATATAACACCAAATAATAATTACTAGCAGAGTTAGAACTATCCCCTAGATGGGATTATTTTGGGTTGTAACAATAATGGAAATTATTTCTGGAATTTGAAAGGCTCAACTGGAATTTCTTTTCTTTTTTTTCCAGAACAGGGTTTCTCTATGTAATAGTATTGGCTGTCCTGGAACTTACTCTGTAGATCAGGCTGTCCTTGAAATCAGAGATATCCCTGCCTCTGCCTCTGGGTGCTGGGATCAAAGGCATGCCCTACCACCTCACAGTTTCAGCTGGACTTTCTAGTATGCAATTGTACATTTATGCGTGTAAACCATGTAAATAGTTATTTTAGCCTGGACCCTCGCTACCACATATACAAACAATGTATTTTAAAGCATTTTGATTACATATGGATTTTTTTAGGACTCAAGTACCATAAAATGTGCATCAAGCCCTCTCTTTCATTGAGGGCTTGATGTAAAAATTCATCTTTTTCTTCTTCTATGCTAGGATCAAATCCAAGGCCCCAAACATGTATTATACAAGCTACCACCCAGTCACACCCTAGCCTACATTCTTCATTCTTAGAGTAAATAAAATACAAAATCACATCTGGCATGAGATGCTTAAGCAAAGACAGACTAAATATGTGCCTGGAATTAGTTAACATCACACTGGAAATTCTATGCGTGTTAATCATGTAGCACATGCTACAGCCCCATTCTGCTAGTACTTGATGTAATGCTGTGATATTTTTCTTTGAAATATACATTACTATTACTTAATAAGTCTTTTTCTCTTAAATATAAGGTTGCTATGAGTCAAATCTTTAAAGATGGCTATTTTATTAAAAATGTTTCCTTTATGTGAGACATAAACTAGAAATGACAGGATGAGGCTACAAAGATGATTTTTACTTTTTAATTAGAAAAACTGAAGTGTTAGTCAATCTCTAGGAAACAGTCATGATTTTTCTGTTTTGCTCTTTTGTTGTTTTAATACAAGGTTTCCCTGTGAGCCCTGGCTGTCCTGAAACTCATCTGTAGAGGAATGCTGGCCTCAAAGTCATACTGCCTCTTCCTCCTGAGGGCTTGGGATTAAAGATACACACCACCACCTGGCATGCAATGGGCACTGTGGTGCTGAAGAGAAATGGCCCCATAGACTCCGGTGTTTAAATGCCTGACCCATAGAGAATATAATAAGGGGTGTGGCCTTGTTGGGGGTAGGTGTGATCTTGTTAAAGGAAGGTTTTCAGGTTTGGGGGTAAGCTAGGCCTAGTGTGACAGTTTCCTGCTGCAGCCTGTGGGTCAAGATGTAGAATTCTCAGCTTTCTCCAGTACCATCACTGCCTGCTCTCTGCCATGTCCCACAAGGTGATAAAGAACTAAACCTCTGAAACTGTAAGCCAGCCTCAATTAGACGGTCTTCTTTATAGGAATTGCCATGGTGATGGTCATCACAGAAATAAAATCCTAACTAAGACAGTAGTTGGTACCAGGAACTGGGGTATTGTTGGGATAGGCCTGGCCATGCTTTTGTTTGAAGGAATGTGCACTTTGAGAGTTTGGATTGGGAAAGCAGTTGAATGCTTTAAGTGGGGCTTAATGGGCCATGTAGCAGGAGCACTGAAGACAGCTGTGTAAGGGTGATTTGAACAGTGGAGACCTGGCTCGAGAGGTTTCAGAAGAGAATCTACTATGTGGCCTAGAGTACGTATTCCATGGTGGGTGAGAGACAAATACACCACGCGGGCAGAACCCACCCCACGAGGGAAAGAAGCTTTATTAGGGAGAGGGAAAGGAGTAGGCAAAGGAAAGAGAGGGGAGAGAGAAAGACAGAGAAACTGGGGTGGGAGGGAAGAAGCAGGCGGAGCTTGTCTCTTAAAGGGACCTTTCCAGGCTTTGAAGAGCAAGGGTACTTGCTTGTCATGTGCAGAGGGGTGACGCACTGTGCTCGATCCCTGAGGGGTGGGGCCAAGTTGTGTTGGACGCTAACAATACCTACTGAGGAAAGCTGCTAACAGGGAATGGAACCACCCCAAGAGACAGATTGTGTTGCAGTCAACAAAACTTAAAAGGACTTGGAGATACGAAGAGTGTTTTGACATCAGACATGGTAATGCAGAGTTTAGTTTGCCCAGCTGGGTTTTGGTCTTGCTTTGGCCCAGCAGTTCCATATTATGCTCCCTTTTGGAATAGTAATTTCTTGTGCTGTTGTATGTTAAAAGTAGGTAATTTGCTTTCTGCTTTTACATTTTTTATTTTGCTTTTATCTTTTGTTTTATTTTTGTTTCGCTTTATTATTTTACAGTTAGGAGAGTGCATGAATCTCAGAAGAGACTTTGAACTTTTAAACAAATCTGAGACTGTTGCAGACTGTGGGTATTATGACATGGCACAGGAGGAAACTTGGCAGGTTGGATCCAAACCATGGTGGGTGAGAGACAGACACACCATGCAGGGCGGCTCACAGGAAGAGTTTATTTGGGGAGGGCAAGGGGAGGGAGGGAGAGAGAAGAAAGAGAGGGGAAGGGAAGGACAGAAGGAGGGAGGGAGGGAGACAGCGAGAGACAGCAAGAGAGAAGACAGAGAGAGGGGGTACAGAGAGGCAGAAAGCTACAGGAAAGGAAGAGGAAGAAGGGAGAGAACAGGTGGGATGTCACCTTTTAAAGGGGGCATAGCTGTACAGATGTAGCCCTCTGCCAGGTTTCCAGGGGCAGAGCAGGTATGTCTGAATACTAACAGTGAGGACTTTTCAAGTTGGACTAAATGCTTTTCTGCATAGTGGTACGGACACAATCCTATGGGGGCCAGGGACTGGAATGTGGTGGTTTGAATAGGTATGGACTCATAAAGTCATGTGTTTGAATGCTTGGCTCATAGGGAGTGGCACTGTTACTAGTATAAGGCATAGCCTTACTGGAGGAAGCATGCCACTGGGGGGGGGGATGACAACTGTTAAACTCAAGCCAAGCCCAGAGTGACACGAAGTATCCTTCTGCTGCCTACGGATACAGATGTAGAACTCTCAGCTCCTGCTCCAGCACCATGTCTGCCTGCATGCCACCATGCTCCTTGCCAAGATTATAATGCACTGAATCTCAGAACTGTAAGCTGGCGCCAATCAAGTGGAATTTAGGTTATCTCCCTAGAAAGTGTCAATGTTCTTACCCGCTTTCTCCTTGAGAAGAGCAACCTGCTGCTTGAGATACTCAATGATCTGGTCTGCCTCTGCGCCTTTCTGCTCTAGTCTCTTCAGAACAGCATCATTGGTTGCCATCTTTGCCCAGAATCGGCAGAAAATCCTGAATCAAAAATGAAAGTAATGAACACACTGAGGAAGGAAAGAACACACTTATTTTACAGGAGACTGAGAGAGCAACTGAGAGGAAACTTTTTCTCCTACAATTGATCAGTTCCTTCAACAGGCCTCCTTTGGAGAACCAAACCCAGCAGGGGCTGGGAGATGCTTCAGTGTCACACAAACAAGAGGACCCATGTACAAACCTGTAGGCAGAGCAGCCACCTGTACTCCTAGCCTTGGAAGGAGGCAGAGGGTACCCTAAGGAAACTGTCCCGCACAAGCCTTAGTTGGTAGCAACTATATGCACTCATGTGCTCACACATATGCACACATACCACACATACACACAAAGAAACAGAAAAAAAAAGTAAATAGGGCAGAAATGTTCAGAAGACTAATGCCTGTATCTGGAAGAGTAATCTATTTTAAAATGCAATTGTTCTTCTGTGCAGAAAATAAATACCATTAACCAGATTTAAGGCTGGAAAACTTTAAAGCCTTAAATGCTGTAGAATATCATACAATAAGCTCATAACCCCACACTATAGGAAGGGGACACAGTAACATTTGCTGAGCTACCGAGTCCTCTAGACTGCACTTTCCCTGTACTGTTGGTTGAGTTATGTGCAACAAAAATTTCCAGGACAAGTATGAAACAGAAAAGCTAACTATTAAAAGGCAAAACTCAAGAGTTAGGAAAAACATTGCCGGGCGGTGGTGGCGCACGCCTTTAATCCCAGCACTCAGGAGGCAGAGGCAAGTGGATCTCTGTGAGTTCGAGGCCGGACTGGACCGATAGCCTCCGAAACAATACAGAGAAACCCTGTCTCGTAAAAACCAAAAAAAAAAAAAAAAAAAAAAAAGAGTTAGGAAAAACATCAACATTAATCCTGTGTCCACTCAGAAATTACAAACATATATATCATGAGTGTATGCAAGGGGTCACAGTAAAGACACTGCTCTCATGACTGCTCCATTATCACGGGGAAGGACTTTACTACAAATAAGAGAGAAAATATCCGGAGGCATCTGGAGGAGTCCAGAGTAGAGGGAAAGAAACTGGCCACGGCCAGGGTTAGGGAAGCAGGAGAGCAGGAAAGAATAGGGAGACATCAAAACAGCAAAAGATAGAGAACACAGCACAGCGAGAGAGCAAGAGGACAGACGGCAAAAGATGAAAGAGAGAGTGTGTCTGGGCGATCAAATAATGTAGATTATAAAGAGGACTAGGAGCTGGGGAGAGGGAAGTGCAGAATGCCAGCACGGACTTGGAAATGTGTCACACGTACTTGTGATACTGAGAGAGGCTAGAGACCAGCATGCACTTTGATACACTGATAAACTCCACAGGTAGACATATGTCCCTTTTCTAAGAAGTAGAGGAAAATGACTATTTTTGGCAGATTGGAACCATTTCACAAATTCCTGACGAATATAGGCTTTTATCCAACATTTCTTTATTATGCCTTCTATAGACTAGCTTGAGCTCATTTCTAGATATATCGACTACTGAGATCTAACAATGATCTTTGTAGCATATTTAGAATTTTAATGATTATTTTAAAATTTTACTTATTTGCAATTTACAAATACAATTACAAATAAATGCAAAGAAAAGTATTCTGTTCAGTACAGTAAAACGTACGTAAGTGAGCATTCTGAGATGAACTCACTGTATTAAACTGGCTGCTGTTTATCTTAATACACACAGCTGAGGCTAAGCACTATTAACAGTAAGTTATCCTTATTTGTCTGATTCACTACCAATTTCTAGTTAAAAAGTAAAACAATGATAAAAGCATTGCAGAAATAATCCTAATTTTCAACAAAGGAAACCGCACTCTCTAAATGATTTTATAATACAAACTGTTCAATAAGTAACACATAACTGCTTTAAAACGTCAAATGACCATTTAATATCAACCATACATTATAAATGTTCAAAATGTTTACATTTTTCATAAGAAAATCAACCTCCAAAATACCCTAAAATAGACAATACTGACAATATATGATGGGACAATGCAAAAGCGCAAATGAAATGCTATAAACAAATTGATAACATGGAACACACAAGCAGGAATTTAATATTGGAAAAGCAACAGTAAACTGCATGTTCTCTACAAGCTCTTATTTTAGCCATTAAAAACAGACCAAAAAAGGTACATAAATTCAAAATATAGATAGTCCTTTAAATTCTTTCATTTTAAGCAAAATAAACACAATACAATGTCATCTCTCAAATATTTGCAGAGTTGGGGTCTTAGAAGAAAAAAATAAATGGGTAAAGTTAAGAAAAATTAAATTGATATACCCTCTTGGGAATTCAGTTCTTGACTTAAAACAATCTTTTAATGCATTTCCATTTTAGTCTACTGTCCTAGTTAAGATTTTATTGCTGTGAAGAGACTCCATGACCACGGATACTCTTGTAAAGAAAACATTTAAGTTCTACATCTGGATCAGCAGGCAGCAAGAGACACTGGACCTGCCTTGAACATTTGAAACCTCAAAGTCAATGATACCCTTCCTCCAACTAGGCCAAATATAGTAAGCAGTGCCACTCCCTGGTGCCCAAACATTCAAATACAGGAGTCTATGGGGGCCGTTCCTATTCAAACAACAGTTACATAGCTAAGTGATCTTGAACAATGTATTAACCACTGAGTTTTCCCCATTATGAAAAAGAGATGTGTGTGTGTGTGTGTGTGTATCACTATGTTGATGAAAGGCCAAAATGGTACAGCATAAATAATACTAATTAAGATTTTGGCACATGGAAGAAAAATGGTGGCTAAACTACTATATGTAGAGAAAAATTCTTAGAACACGCCAAAAAAGGTATCCAGACAATCTTCACCTTCAAGAAACCTAGGACACAATGGGTTGCTTAGTGGTTACTTTTTTCTAGTTCTCTAGTTACCATTTTAATCTTTTTTTTCTGAAGAGTTAAGGTCATAAATAATAAAAACTTAACCTTCAGAATGATATAATTTGGCTCTGTCCTTGTCAGTCTGCCTTCGGCATACAGACCATTGAGTATCACTGCACTAGTTCAGACAGGGAGCTTAACTTATCTGAGTTGTCCTGGCCTTTGAAGCCACTTGAAAATCTTAGTATACTCAATCTGCAAACAGGAAATGCCATGTGACTGTGGAGACTAAACAGATCTGAACTTACTGAACAGAGTGCTGGAGAAAGGAAACTAGACAGAATCAAACAGACTAGACTGCAGTCTGAACTCTCGTGAAGGAGCTCTTGCTCTTGGTGCCATCCCTGGGCAGTAGTCAGTCCTGAGCTATGTAAGAAAAGCAGCTCAATGAAGCGCAGGAGACCTAGCTGATGCACTAGGCCTCCCCAGTTTCTGCCTGGAGTTTCTGCCTGGAGTTTCAGCTCTGACTTCACTGCTACCTTGACAGGGTAAGCAGAAATAAAACTCTTCCTTGACCAAGTTGCTTTTGGCCAATGTTTTGTCATAGCAACAGATTGTAAGTTTCTGTTAGTGTTTACTAGCAGTATACAGCAATGAGGGAAAAATACAATTCCTAGAAAAGGAGGTTATAGGCAACAAACCTTAAGTGAAAAACACACTTGACAGACTATGTGTCCAACTTCTCCCTGTTTCGCTTTGTTAACTTCATATTAGGATCCTTTCACCTGCTGTCTTGCCCCTACACCTGGCCTTTTCTTCACCTGTTGCCTGAACACTGTTGATCAGTTTGTATAGACTTTTTAAAAAAGTGTGTTTAGAGCTTTTAATATGCTAATATGCACAACATTTCCCACAGATGATAATAGGAATAACATGTGACGCCTATAGAATATTTAGTACTTTCTGGATAAGTACATGGATCGTTTATGAATGCTGCATCTCTATTAAACACAGAAGACAACTAGAATTAAAATTAATTTGCCCAGTAATATAGTTATGTAGTAAATAAGGACTGAAACTCCAGTCTATCTCATGCTGGAGCTGTTTTAATGAGCATGCTGTAATGTCTCCAAACATAATTATCAAGCATTTTCCAATCTAATTAATGATGGAACCTGAAGGGGACAGCATCCACTAGCATTTATTGGAACTTGTATTGTCTAGATGGTTTGAAAGACACTTCCTTATTTTCTATGGCAATTTGTTAAAAATATGAGATTAAAAAATAGATTTAACACTTAACTGTATGTACAGTACATGAACACATAAGAACTTTATGGAAAAAGAAAAAAGGGCAGAGAAGGCAATAGATCAAATATATTTTTGTACTTTATTAATGAAAACAAAGACCTGCTTTCTTTACTACTAATAAAAAATTGGCAAGGCATTATATAAATTGTTTCATGACATCAATCTCATCCTAACTTATGATCATATCTCATGAAACACAGACAGCAATTAAAAATATGATGGTCCTTACACACAATACCAAATACATGACTTTAGAGTTAAAAAAAAAAAGTAGAACGCAGCATTTCTCATCACCTCAGCATCTCCTTAGTTGGAAGTCCTACTTCATCCAAGTTGCCTGTGATTTCATTTAACTACCAACTACTCTGGCACTAGGTTCTAAAGGTTAGAAAACATTTTTTTTTTAAAGTTAATGGAAATGGTACATGCAAACTTTGAATTTTACTTTATAGCACAGGAGCTCTACACAATGCCCCTCCAATTCTCTGAATTCCTAATTTCATTACTTCAGAGTCATGATTATGTAAAAACATGCTTTTCTTAGTATATCTAAGTATACCTCTTATGTAAAAACATGCTTTTCTTAGTATACCTCTCAGTACTCAATTTCAGCACATCTACAAAGCCATCAAGTATAAAATGGCTCCATAAGATGCTCTACTGTTTTAACTTCATTTGTACACAGCAATGGCACATACAACTGAAGTTCCTTTACACATGGATTGTAAATTCCAATGCTCTTTACCCCTTCCTTAGACACATGTTGATGGCTACTCTTGGTTGTCAACCTGATGACATCTGGAATTAACTATGAGCAGCTGGGTGCACCTGTGAGGGTTTTTCCCCTTAGTTAAATCATTAGAAGTGGGAAGACCCACCTTTAATCTGGGTCACATCTGGGGCAGCCTACGTAAGGGACGCAGAAGAAGGAAGCTTGCTCTCCTGGACTGACTGTTCTCACTCCTTTCCTTGGCAAATCCATTCCTTCAATGGCTAGGCGTCCTGTGACTGTTACTGTACAACTGAGCTTTCATTATTAGTTCAGTTTTTTGGTTTGTTTTGGCTTTTCCAAAACTTGGTTTATCTATGTAACAGCCCTGGCTGCCCAGGACCTCACTTTATAGACCAGGCTAGCCTCAAACTCACAGAGAACCACTTGCCTCTGCCTCCTAAGTGCTGAGATTAAAGGCTTATGCTACCACACCAAGCTTCAATCACACTATCTTACCCACTTCTAATTCAAGAATAGTATTTTACCTGCATTCTTGAATTAGCACTTTAATGGACATTCAATCTTTATCTTGTAAGATATCATCTTTATAGACTTGCAGAAATCACGTGTCTTGTTTAGACTCGTTCAAGTATCAAATTGCAAAACCACAATCTTAACGTTCATCATTCTGAAATTTATACAATTCATTTAAAGTGTTTCCCAAAGACTACTTCGTGAAAATAAATGGCCATTCATAGTTCCCTTGTGTACCCCAGGAATATGACTAGACACACCTTAATACCTGTCTTAAAGTCACTATCATATTTCCTTCGAGGAAACAAAAGACTCCTGATTTCCTTTCTCACTTCTGTTCTCAGTCTACTGAGTAACCCTCAAGAAGTTGGATAACATCACTTGGCTACTGAAATCCTTCTAGTGTCTTTCCCTCCCCCACCTCACCCAATAATCAGCCTGCTGTCTCCAGCTTTGATTCCTTCTCTCAATTCTGAGCCCCCAGGCTTCCCTGATATTTTGCTAAGTCTCTGTTTCATGGCCTTTGGAATGGCTGGGCCTTCTGACTGATGGCAATTCCTGAAGTTTGTCTGCATGTTCATTTCATTAGTGTCACCTCCTTCCTAGGAAGCCATCTTTTCCTTGGGAACCTTCTTCTTTGGCCACATTACAGTACCAAATAATAAACTTTTCTTTACTGTTAATACTTTTTCTGATCGGGATTTATAAAGTATGATATGGGGGCTGGAGGGGGTCACTCAGCAGTGAAAGGCGCTTACTGCTGTTGCAGGGAACCCAGGTTCAGTTTCCAGCACTCACATCAGGGACAATCACTGGTAACCCAGTTCCAGGGTACCTGATGCTTTCAAGACTCCATGGCCACAAGTTTGCACAGAAACTCAGTCAGAAAGGCACGCACACCCGTAAGTAAAACAATATTAATATCTCACTTTTTAAAACCTGGAATTTCTGGCCGTTCTGTGGAATTTCTTTCTACTTTGTTTATGGATCTTTACCTAAAGACTAAAACGTTGCCTGGAGTACAGTGATCGCTGGCGTTTCTAATACTTGCTGAATCTATGAATTTCCCTCTTTAACATCTCCCCACGTACAAACACTGGGCATCCTTCGCACACTCAAAAGCAAACAAGCTTATGATTCCATCCCCGGCCTCCAGGAACATGCTTTCCCCTCGGCCACGTACTCATCCCCAAAACTCGGGCGAATCCAAAGGGGCACGTGGGTGGGGGACGGCCACGCTTCCGTCTAGTGCAAGCACAGGTTCTCTTTCCCCGGTGAGAATGGGAAGAAGAACTTAGGATTGCTACCCTCTCGCGACACTCACATGAAGCGGCGACCCGCAGCTCTCAGCAGCCTCAGCCGGGTACCGGAAGCAGTCCGCGGCGGGCGTGGGGGGGGGGGGGGGGGAGGCCCCAGGGGCTGTCCCCGACAAATGCCTGAAAATTTCACTGATCTACCCCACAGCAGCCGTCCGCTTCCTGCGCTCGTCCTCTTCTTGGGCCACTCTACACTCTCATTTTCCATTCCTCCCTTTGACCCTCCCTGACCTCTTTCCCGCTCGCTACATTTTTGCGGCCTGTTTAGAGACAGGGACAGGCGGCCGGAAATTGGGATGGGGTCTTTCCTCGGGGTTGCGTCTCGAGGCCGTGACGTCATGAGCAGCGGCCGCGCGGAGGCGGCGGAGGGGGGGAGGGGACGCCGGGCGCTGTCAGTGGAGCGCGGCGCGCGCTTCCAGGCCGGGTTCTGAGCTGCGAGCCTGGGCGGCCCGGGCGGGCCCAGGCTGGTCGCTCCCGCTGTCACCTTCCAAAAGCCGCCTCTTGTAGACGCGCCTGAAATGCAGAGCACGGGCCACTAAGCAGCCCCGCCAGGCACAACTACAACGCTTAGGAGCTCATGCCCCTAGCCTCTGCGCCCCCAGATTCAGGCAGGTACTACTCGGGTCCCGGTGTTCTGTGTGGCCGTGGGTGGGGCTGGCGGGACCGAGGACCGTCCGGTGCCGAGAGTGACCCCGCCAGTCTGCAGTCGCCGGCAGAACCCACCCAGGGAGCTGCGTTCGCCTCCAAACCTCCTTCCCCCTGACGCCGAAGTTCACCGAGTCTTGAAATGCAAATATGGTTTTGCTCCAGATTGAAAAATCAGCTTCTTTCCTCCCAGTGTTTGACTTTCCCCGCTCATTTCTGTCACTCGTCTACAAGCTCTTTCAGAGTTTATGTTGTGCCTTGCTCATTGAAACAGTGCGAGTGACTTGTTTGTGGCCCTCAAGCAGCTACAGAAACACCAGACTTACGGAACTTTCAAAGTGTTCCCTGAGTAAGCTTTACAAGCCATCTGCTTACAAGGCTTTCGTCTTGTGATCTCTCACCGCGTCATGTTAGTTTTTCATTTTCTGCTAGCCACCCAGTGTGAGCACGTGCGTGTGTCTGTTTTCTGTTTTGTGAGCTTCATGGGCACTTGAGAAGTAGAGAGCAATAATTGAATGTTTTTATGCTTGCTAGTGGTTTTGTGTTTTTCAATCGTAAGCACTTGCTTGATTTTTCAATTGTATGTGATTAAGATCTATAACTGAAAACCCAATATTCTGTTGTAAAATTGAATATTAAAATGCTGCAGTTATGTCTCATCTTTCCTACCACTTCAAGCCTGGCATTAGATATAATTTCTGTAGTTTGGGATCTGTCTATTGAACAGGAAATTAAAATTCTGAGTGGTGGTGGTTTACATCCTTAATCCTGGCACTCCAGAGGCAGAGGCAGGCAATCTCTGTGAGTTCAAGGCTAACCTGGTCTCTAGAGCAATTTCTAGGACAGGCACGGCTACACAGAGAAACCCTGTCTCAAAAAACAAACAAAAAATTTGAAGAAATTTAGGCTCTAGTCCTTTTTACTATTGCCTTTTTAATAGTGATCATACCTATTTACATATCAACTTTTCAAAATCTGTTTTGACTCCTTGAGAATAGTAGTGCCTCTGCTCATCACCACAGAAAGCAAATTCACCTGTTTTAGTTACCAAGTTTGCAGGTTCTTGGGTTCTGAAAGCAGGCAGGAGATTTTATGTAGCTGCTAATGAACAGAGAGGGAAGCCATGCTCTAACTGCTTCTTACAGAGCAAGTCTGAGGCCTGGGTATGGGGTATGAAGTGGTTTGCATACATGCTAAACTGTCATCAAAACATTTCATAGGAAAGGGAAATTTGTGGCAACTATGACACCACCTTCCTTCCCTAATTGGACATAATTGTATCTGTGGTGGCACTAATGGGTGTATCCTTTCTGTTATAAAGAGCACAAATTCACTTGAATTGTCAAAATGGTGCCCAAGCCAGATTGAGGCAGTCTGGAGTTTCCTGGTTGGCCAACAGTTGCTTGTGGCTATGGGTACCTGGCTTTTAGGTTTTCAAAGTGGCATGGGTAAGCAAACAGCTATCACTAATTAGCTGGTGTAGTCTGGCAAATAGAGCTATCACTAATACCTGGTATAGTCCAGGGACACCTGCATTTTCCCTCTGCTGGACCTTTTACTTATACATTGTCAAGGTTGATTATAGGCCCTAAGTGTATTGTTTGTCTTATGTGTTGAAAGCAAATGTTCACAGGAGTAGGAATTTATAATTATTTCTCAGTACAGACCCATGCAGTGTGCTAGATCACATTTTCCTTTTGTTTTAATATCATGACTCCATGAGAATTTTTGTAATAGTAAACCTAATTCAGTTCTTTCTTTCCCTCCAACAGTAAGTGTGCTTGCTTTTAGTAGACTGTTATGTTTGGACACATTTTTATACCTTTTTCTTTTGTAAACTCCCTTTATTGTTTGCCTTTAAGTTTCTCTTTGGAGAAAAGGTACATGCCCTTTCTTCAGCAAGTTTTCACACTTTTCTATGGCATCTGTAGAAACCCCCATTCCATGCCTCTGCTTGAAGGTATTTCCCTTAGAATCCAATGGCTTTTTGCTTAACTCATGTGTAATTTTCTTGTTTACATCTGTTGTTTGTTCCTTCTGTTTTATTAAATTACACCCTGGAAAAATGTGCTTATAATAGGTGTGTGGGTGATGCGTCTTGTATGGAAACTTGAACTGTTTGGTGGTGCCTTTGTGTGAATGATTTTTTAAATAGTTACATGATTGTAAGTTATTGACTTTTACTACATTGTAGCTATAAATTTTAGTGTGACATTACTGCATAGTTTCTTGATTACCAAGAGATTTGTTTTCTCATGAGTATTGGCCATTCTTCTGTACTCTCATGAAGTGTTAGTTTCTATTCTCTTGCTTTACATAATGGATGTAATTTTTCTCAAACCCCCTAGATACATTTGAATTTTGCATCATTTCTCACTCATTTTTATCTTTATCCTGTAGTCTCTCCTTAACTACCTGATGATTCTTTAAGTTCTGTGTTTAGGAGTTAAGGTTGACTGTGTGATGCTTCCTGTATATGGAGAAGATTGTTCACTTAATGCTCATTTTAGAACAACTGGAACTTAACTGGGGCACTAAAAATTCCAGAATGGAGAACTCCCCCACCCTGGGCTTCCCCCTTTTCTCTCTTCCCCCCATAATCTCTTTTCCCAGTGTTTATAGCAGTTATAATCCACCTTCATTTCACTCACATGACTTTCCTTTCACTCCTCTTTCCTTGTTTTTTTCTTTTTTTACTTTTTCCTTCCTTCTTATCTGTTTTTCTTTTATACTTGGAAAATAAATGACTATATATATTGGGGAGCTGGTAGCAAAACTGACTCTTCTAATACTTCAGTATTTCACATCATCTACTTTCAGCCTTTCTTTTGACTCTGCTTAGCATTGTTCGGGTTCTCAAAGGTGAAACCCCTGAATCTGAAGGGGCCAAGTTGACCTCTAACTGCTCCGCACTGTGTCCTTGCTTGTGATGGGGGTCTTTTGTACACACTTTATAGTCATTTCCTGAAGTCCTCACACTAGTAGGATGGTAGGTTAGTGAAGCTTTGGGGAAAAGAGGAACGTCACCAATATGAAAATGTAGTACCCGATTTCCTCTACACTTGAAAGTCACAGATGTGGCTATGCACACAGCTCTATGTAAGTATTGGGGAGGTAAAGGTAGGTGGATTAGGAGTTCAAGGATAGGGAGGAGAGAGTAGTGGAGGAGAGAGTAGTCTGTGATAGATGAGAATCCTGTATCAAAAACAAAACAAGAACTACAACAAAACAAAACATCCCTCCCCAAGTGCAGGTATATAATTTGGAAATCTTCTAACTTTTTGTTTCCTTATTTCCTTTTTATTATTCTTCTCCCGTATATTACATCCTGACCATAGTTTCTGCTCCCACCTCTCCTCCTAGTCCCTGCTCTCTTTCCCTTCAGAAAGGGGAGGCCTCCCAGGGATATCAACCAAACATGGCCCTATCAAGTTTTAATAAGACTAAACACGTCCCTTTGTTGACGCTGGATGAGGCAACCTAATAGGAGGAAAAGGGTCCCAAGAGCAGGCAAAGGATCAGAGACAGCCCCAGCACTCACTGTTAGGAGTCCCACAAGAATACCAACATACACAACCGTAACATATATCCAGAGGACCTACTTCAGACCCGTACAGGCTCCTTGATTATTGGTTCAGTCTTTGTGACCTTCTGTGAGCCCTGGCTAGTTGATTTTATGGGTCATTTTCTTATGGTGTCCTTGACCCCTCCAACTCCTCTAATCCTTCCTCACCCACTTGCTGGATGAAGCGTCTCTGATGATGACTGTGCTTAGCTCCAGTCTACATTAGGAATTAATTCATTGACTTTTTTGCAGTCATGTGGTTCTATCCTAAGTCCCTGGATTAACCAGTCTCCGACTCCTGATCATTCAGGCAGGGTTAGGCATGGACTCCCTCTCCTGATGAGGATGTTGTGGAATATTACTTTAAGATGTGTTACATTCATTTATGCTGTGGAACATTAGTTTAATGATGCAAAGATGTGTTGCATTCTTTTATGCTGCATTTGTTTAACTCTGTAAAGCTGTGTTGTTGTGCCTGTCTAAAACACCTGATTGGTCTAATAAGTGTTGAACACCAATAGCTAGGCAGAGGCAGGGGTAGGCGGGGCTGGCAGGCAGAGAGACTAGATATCTAAGGAAGAGGAGGAGCAAGGAAAGGAGAAGGCGAGGACACCGCTGGGGCGTGGGCAGCTGCCCAGCCGCACAACCAGCCACAGAGTAAGGAAGAAAAGACATGGAATAAAGAAAGGTAAAATGTAGAAGAAGAGAAACAGGTTAATTGAAATAAGAAAAGCTGGCTAGAAACAAGCCAAGCCAAGGCCAGGCATTCATAAGTAAGAATAGGTGTGTGTTTATTTGGGAGCTGGGTGGCAGGGAGTCCCCAAAGAGTAAAAAACCAACCAGCTACGCATGGGTTTCAAGTTGGAACATCTTGCAGGCAAGACAAATTGTAGGTTGAAGTTTTGTGGCTAGGTTAGTGTCCTAATTCCTCCAGTGGGAGCTTTGCCCGGTTATAGAAGATAGCTGGCTCAGACTCCATTTCCCCCATCTCTAGCCATCTAGACTAATATCACCCTCGTGGATTCCTGGGGGTTTCCATTGCACAGGGTTTCTACCTCGCCCCCAAAATGCCCTACCAGCTCAGTCATCTCTCCCATGACTGAAAATCCTTGAATTGATTTTGAACTGTAATATAAACTTAGCCTTGGATGTCTTTTTCCTTCATATATTGTCTTGAAATTCTTAAATTTATTTTTTCCTAGTTCAGAGTGGCATTTTTTTTCTGAGTTGTGTATTAATTTTCAAGTGAGACAATACTGGATTAATGTTGGGTCAGTGTGTCATAAGCAATTATCTCCTTTTCTAGATCATCTGAGAGGACCCAGGCTCCAGACATGTTTCCTTTGAAGGATGCTGACATGGGTGCCTTCACGTTCTTTGCCTCGGCACTCCCACATGATGTCTGTGGAAGCAACGGACTTCCTCTTACGCCAAATTCCATCAAAATCTTAGGTCGCTTTCAAATCCTTAAGACCATCACCCATCCTAGACTGTGCCAGTATGTGGATATTTCTAGGGGAAAGCATGGTAAGTTTTGGGTTTTGATTTGTTTAGTTCTTGATTTTTTTTATTTTATATTCACTGCTTCAATTCAAGATGCAATTTTAAATACCAAATTAATATATATTGACATGCAGTCATGAACTTGCTCTTATGTTTTTATGTTTCAAACTAAACTTGACTAACTTTTAAAATGAAAAGGGATTCATTATTTTCTTACTGTTGCGTATGCTTTTTTTTTTTTATGGAACTACAGTAGTTGGTTGAAATCCAATGCTCGGTAGCAGTATTCGCTGCGGTTGTGATCGTATGATGAGGTTCCTCCACACTTGAAGTTGCTGATGATGACAGTGCTTTTCGTGCTATAATCGTTTAGGAATATTAATGGCAAGCTGAAGTTCTATGTCTTAGGATTATCTTAAATGCCCTTTAGTAAAATGTGCCTGATTTTCTGACATGAAATAATTTGGAGATATAAAAATGCATCAAAGTCAAACATTTATGTTTTCTGACATTCAGCCATTTTTTTCTATAAAATATTGGTTAGTATTCAGGCATTTGTACTGACCTGTTTTGGGGGTTCTATCAGGATACGCCCTCAGCTGCAGCCACTAAGAGCACCATCTGTGCATATTCACTATGTTCCCTTTTAAAAGGTCCCTGAGTACCTCCCATCCTCCTCTTTTTTTTCTCCCTCTTTCTGTTTCTCTCTGTGTCTCTTTCTGTTTCTCTCTGTGTCTCACTTTCTGTTTCTCTGTTTCTCTTTCTGTTTTTCTGTGTGTCTTTCTGTTTCTATTTCTCTCTCTCTTTCTCTGTCTGTCTCTCTGCCTCTCTCCTCTCTTTTGCTGTTCCTGTCCCTGGAGGCCAGTCTCTCCCCCCCACCCCTTTATGCTTTTTACAAGGCCTTTCCCTAATTAAAAAAACACCCTCCTCTTGAACTCTGTTGCATGGCATCTTACTCTATTTTAAAATTGCAACAGTATCTGTTTAATATGTTTCTACCTAATGGTGAATACCTTCATAAATGTTTACTTTGTCTTTGTTTTTCTGAAAAGTATGCTAAACTATACTTGAAGTTGGCTAGTTCATTTCTTTTAAAAATTATTTTCTCTGGAAATCTTAATTTTTAAGATTTATTTATTTATGATGTGTACAGTGTCCTGTCTGCATGCATACCTGCAGGCCAGACAAAGGCATCAGATCCCCTTATAGACAGGTATGAACTGCCATGTGGTGCTGGGATTTGAATCCAGGTTCTCTGGGAAAGCAACTAGTGCTCTTAACCGCTGAGCCATCTCTCCAGCTGGGCATTGGTGGCCCACACCTTTAATCCCAGCACTCAGGAGGCAAAGGCAGATGTAGCTCTGTGAGTTCGAGGCCAGCCTGGTCTACAGAGCAAGTTCCAGGACAGCTTCCAAGACAATACAGAGAAACCCTGTCTTGAAAAACCTAAATAAATAAATAAATAAATAAATAAACAAACAAACAAATAAATAAATAAATAAAAATATTTGCTCTGGGAATATTTGTTTAGCAGAATATTCTTTTTTGTAATGGTAGCTCTCGTTATGAGTTCTTATTACATACTAGGCAATACTCTAGGTGTTACTTATAGCATTTAAAAATCTTCATCATACTACTAAACAACAGGAACAATTACAGTATTGTTTTACAGATAAGGAAATTAAGGCTGAGAACATGATTGCATAGAAGAAAATAAGAAAAGACAGAACACTAATACATATAAAAATAGATTTTGTTATGTGATCAACACTTTCAAAGTCACTGTAAGTCTATAATCATGCCATAGCAACATGATCCAAACTGTTTGGTCCCTTAGTACTGTAAAGCTCTACTGTATACCTAGTGCATTGATTATTTGGAAGCTTTTATAAAGCTTAGTGAGAGGCAGGGGGGAAATAGTGGTAAAAATGGCAATTACCTAGTTGATGATTATATTTGATTTTCATATTTATATATGTGTGCACACATGACTATACGTGTATGTAAATGTAAATAGACTTACAGATATTGAAATATATGTTACTTTTAGAGCTTTTGATGGTGTAAAGCTGCCTTTCATTTGTTGATTCAGCAAATATTAGTGAAGGATTATTATTGTCTGGCCTGGCTTCCTCTTTCAGGTTCAAACTATTAAGAGTTTCTTGCTATGGGAAAACATTTGGAGGGCAGAACTGAAAGCTGGCTTTGAAACAGTGGAAGTCTAGGCTCCTACGTACGAATGTCCTAAACTTGCCTTTAAGCAAGCAGGTGAAGCTCCAATTTCTTTCCTCTAACCAAATGGCCCCTATCAGCACGGAAATTGAACTGTGGCCAAACAGAAACCTTTGTGAGGATCACTGTCTCTAACCTTGCCTGTGAACCTCATTTGGTTATCAGTGCTAGACACTAAAGGGTCCCCTTTTGTACCACCCTGGTCTTTGAAGGCAGCCCAACTATCTGCTTAAGCTCCTGCCCTGACCAACATTATCATTAGTCACCCTGTTTTCCTTGCATTCTCAGCAGTTCTCTCAAAGAGGGCCACATCGGAGATGGACACACTACAGATTCCTATATCATAAGCATGCCTGCCTGGACTGACATTGTCAATGACTGTCAAACTAGAGAGTTTGATTTCTTGTTATATTGGCAGTGTTCAGTGCCTGAAAATTTTGTGTGCACAGGGAGTTAATAGTGGAATTACAATAAGTGCTTATTTGAAAATACACTTATTCTGAAGAATTTTAGTCATTCTGGTTGCATCTAATTGGAGAATTGAAGTTTCTATTTTCTAACCTCCTTAGTGATCAGCACATACTTCTCAGTGATGTAATAGTAAATGACTGTGGTTTAAGAGCATTTCATGGTCTCATGAAGAAGTTTGATTTTGGATTTATGCTTTTCCTTTTTTTTTTTTCAGTCTTGCTGTAACACATTTTGTTGTTTGTGGCTCTCCCATGACCACTTCCTTTCTTTGCACATGGAGTTGTGACATGTGGTCTGTTTCCTTACATTATGCCTTCACATGTTAGGTTCATACAGAAGCCAGACAGTCAGTGCTTTCTGGAGCTCATTCCAAATTGGTTGGAGTTGCTATTTCTCAGTAAATCAGCAGGATGGTGTTTCTAATCTCTAGAATATACACATCATATTAGAACTTAAAGCACGATTTATTTTTTAAAAGCCAATGAAATATATTTAAATGAAGCCAATAAAGCTTGAATATACAGATTTTTATCAAGTTTAACCTCTTTTGAGTTGAAATATCAGCAGTGTTTGGAATCGCAGTGAAGATTTTAAGTGGTACTGTGGTCCTTTGTGGTTGGTATTGATTACCTAGAAATGCTTCTGTGACTGCTACTGAGATGAAATGGGAGAAAAATTATTTTGCTGCATAGATTTGAAATTTAAGTCAGAATAAATAACATTATTAAAGACATAGTATAATTTATTCTGTATCAATAGCCTATAAATTCCAATCTAAATGTCTGAATCTGTCAGGGTTATAGCACAGAACAGAACTTGTAGGGCATGTGTGTGTGAAGAGATTGTGTGGTAGGACTGGAATGTATGATTCTTGCTGGTGCAGCCCAGACCACAGGGCATGTCATCACAGAGACCCTACATTTGGGCAGGAGCTGAGGCTGCTGCTTTTTCGCGGAGTCCTCAGTCTGTCTCAAGGACATTCAACTTGTGAATCAGGATCACTTAGATTATCTAGGTAAGCTTTCTTAAGGGCCCTGGTTAGAAACCTAGTCATTCATGTGCTTTCTTTGTGGATTTGACTAAACTGGAGTTTGTTTGAATACCTGAGGGCTATATCTGACTTTTAAAACTGACAATTGCAGAACCCTGGTACTAACAGTATTTGTGGGTCATTTTTTCTTTATTGGCATTACTGTTTAAACATTTACGTAAATAATCACATTTTAAATTGATGAGCTAGTCTCCAATAAGCTAGTTTTTACTTTGAATAACAGAAATTATGCAGGAACTATATGTTGATAACACCTTATTACAAGGCATTCATAATTCATTTTTATGTTAAAATTTTTAAAACTTTCTGCTTTGAACTTCTATATTCTGTGACTGCGTATGTGTGCATGATACACATGTATGAATAGGGATGCACACTTGTCAGGGCACATGAACTGGGGCGTTCATGTGGAGGGTCAGAGGACAATATTGTAGACTTGTTCATCTCTTTCCACAGTTATGAGTTCCAGGTATCAAACTGAATTCATTAGATTTGCATGACGAGCACCTCTATTCCCAGAGCCATCCCTCCAGAACCATGTCTCTTTTTCTGCCTGTTTCTTATTCAGCTTCTGTTATCTTTCCTGATTAATCTTCAGTTTCTTTGCGTTGACTGAAAACCCACAGTACTACGTAAATGTACCACGTGAAACTTCACATCCAATGCTTTTATGAGGAGGGAAAAGATAATTTTTCTTTTTAGACATTCTTTAATGTCACATTTGTTTTTAGCGTTTAATATTTTTATTACTTTTAATTATATGTATGTGTGTGGGAGGGTATGTATACATTAGTGTAGGTGCCTCCAGACCTGGAGCTGGAATGATGGGCAGCTGTGAAATGTTGAATGTGGGTGATTGGAACCTCACTCAGGTCCTCTGCAAGAGCAATGTGCTCTCTTAACCCCTGAGCCATGTCTCCAGCCTTGCCTATTTGTTATTTATAAATAATGCCACTCCGTTGCTGATTTTTTTTGGCACATTATGTTTCCCAAACCAGCAGTTTATTCTGTTCAGCCAGACTGTTTCTATAACCAACAGAAACTATTTTCAAACAGATCCAGAGTTTTGGAATGAATACATCTAATGAGTTCTTGAAACAACGAAAAAGAAAAAAGAAGAGGTGTGTAATTGAAATATTCCTTTAGTATATACGCCTTTACCTCTGGGAGAAACACTGCTTTTCTGCCAAGAGTTGTAGCTCTACCTTATTAAAACAGTGTTTAAAATTCTATAGAATCTTAAAGCCTTGACAGACACCCGAAGGTGTTTCCAGTGGAAGCCTGAAAATTTGCAGCCTAATGGAACATAGTATAGAAGTCTCTTACAGATAGAAAGACATACACACATCTACTTGTAGATGGCTAGTTAATGAGATAAATATATTTTAATAGATTCTGATATGTTTTATATATTAATTTCAGTACTACTAAAATGTTATATCTGGTTATAACATAAGTGTGTGCTTAGAACACAGAACAAATCTGTTTAGATGACTGTCATCATTTCTGATGTCCTCAGTATACCTTTGTTCTAATTTGTTTTGTTATGGGGATCCCACCAGAGATGAACACTCAGCCACAGTTTATAGCCAATTGAAAGTCTATTCTGGCCTTCTGGGACTAGACCCACATATTCAGGGATCCAGGTGTAGCCCTGAGAAAACTGTACCCATCCTGGCATTCAGCTTAGTACCTTCAGGGTAGAGGGGAGGGTACAGGGAGGATGGGGTTCTTATAAGCAAGCAGTTTGGCAGAAGCTAGCATGAGCAGCTAACTGGAGGAGGAGGTTTGCACAAGCAGGCAGTGTAACAGAAACTGAGTTATCTGGGATGTGCAGAGTTTGGGTTCCCAGAATAGAGTTGGGTAATTTCCCATGGAACTCTCCATCAAGGAGATCAAATAGTAGTTAAATCTGAAAGGCCTCAGCAAGAATACAGGCTGGAGGAACCTTTTCCCTGTCTTTCCCTGTCATAGTTTAACATACATAATTTTAGTATGTACCTATGTTTCTGGTGAACTATAGACACCTGTATTGCAGTTCCAAACAAGACCAATACGATTCCTGCTATCACAAAATGTATTATCTAAGTAGAGAAGAATGGCACCAAGTAAAAATGTATGTACATTGTTTAGAGTTAAATAAGTGATACAAAAGAAAACTAATGTGTAAAATACATTAAGACTAGTGAGTCAATGCTGGGAGATTAAAAAAGCCCTGACTGAGGAAGTCATGTTTACTGACCTGAATCTCGAATAATAGTAAAAGCTAACAGTGCTGGCTCTGTGCCATGAACTATTCTCAGTCCTATTTATATGTGAATTCATGTCACCCTCATTATAATGCTCTGATATGGGCATTATTGTTTTCATCATCTTCTCAGTCCTAATTGTATGTGAGTTCATTTCACCCTTATCACAATGTTATGATGTGGACAATATTTTCTTCCTCTTTAGGAGACACTGGCACAGAGAGATTCCCAAAGTCTTATGCTAATGAATAGTAAAATTAACATTTGAGCCTGGAAAAGATAGTCTGTTTTTAAGCACTTTGTAACATGGCAGGAGATAGAAGTTTGAAATGAAGGGGGCTGGGAAAATGACTGAGTGGGAAAAGGTGGTAACCTGAGTTTGATCCCAGGGACCCACAAGATGTAAGCAGGGAACTAACTTCCACAAGTTGTTCTGTGACCTCCAAACACACACTTAGGACATGTATACAGGCATACATGCACGTGAACTGCTTATACACAGAATACACAAAATACATTCTTTTTTTTAAAAAGGGCTATCAATATGACTCAATAGATAAAGCATTTGCCACCAAACCTGACAACCTGAACTTGATCCCAAGGACCCACAAGATGGAAGGAAAAATCCTACTCCTGCAAGTTCCCCTGACTCCACATGTACACAGTGGTGTGAGCACATGTGCACACATACCCCAGTGAATAAATGCAATGCAGAAGTTCTTGTAAAAGGTTAAGTTGATTCCCCAAAGGATGAGAGTGCTCAAAACCTGACGAGAAAAATATATACTGGAAACTAGAGAAGGAATTCCTTACTCAGATTAATTGTCCTATCACTTGGGCTTTAGTTGAAAACGTGTGGGAGGAAGATCTTAATTCAGGTGAAAAGAACAGTTACGAGATTCTCATGGAAACCTAATGAGATAATGCTGGCTTAGACCCCAATTGCAGCAGGTACAATAAACCCTGTAGGCTCTGGAAGCAAGTGGGAAATAGAAAAAGCAGGACTCAGTGTGCGGGTTTGAGAAAGGGAAAGATTATACATTGTTGTTTCTCTTGAGTTGCTAGTAACATTCCCAGTTTTCCTTGGCCTCTAACTAGCTCTATCGCTAAGGATGGCCCTGTAAGTCCTAGTCTCCCCCTTCAACCTTTCAGTGCTGGGATCCCAGGTGAGTGGCACTACCCTGGTTTATGAAGTGCTGCTGATTCAGTGCAGGGCTCTGTGCATTCTAGGAAAGCACTCTACCAGCTGAGCTGCAAATCCAGCCTGACAGTGAGTTTTCTACCGAAGCCTAAGGTGGGCTCTAACGTATGGTTCAAGCGAGGTCCAGAGTTGGGATAAAATGTAATTGTTTTTCAGTAAGAAGTAGATGAGGAGAAAGCACAGCAAAAAGACTGATGAATTGTGGGTAGAAGATGGGTAGCCTTTCAGTTTGGGTAGATGGGGTGCTGATCAATAGAGGACACTTGAGAGGAACAAACCAGGTAGAAGTAAGGAAGACTGATCACACATGCACAGAGTGAAAATGAATAATACTTTGAAAGCTGTTATTTGTGTTATATGCCAATAACGTCAGAGGGCTGTATGATCTTGTTGTTATAGTGCATTTGCTTTGTTTTTCTCAGAACGACTAGTGGTGGTGGCTGAGCACTGTGAGCAGAGTTTGGAAGACCTGCTTCGGGAAAGGAAGCCTGTAAGGTACTGTGAATACGTCACAGACAGCCAAGCAGAGAGCATTGTAGCTAGACACTGAGGGGCACTGATTTCTTTTGTTATTGTGTAATGATAAATTCAATGTGGGTTTTTCCTTTAAGAACTTCATTTCATTTACTACATAGAAATTCAATGTTAACATTCTACAAAGTACTTGAAAGAATTCCTCAGTGGAGTGTACGTATATGAAAACTTGGACATCTCAGTTCTAGGAATTTACTCCACTAACCAAGACTATTTTCCTGAAAGGGGACATGGTAACTTCTTGGTATACACCAATAGTTCCAGGTGAGCACTGAACTTTAAGTAAAGGCCAGGTTGAGGAAAGTAGTAATCATGACTGGGGTAGAACTTAATGACAGAATTTAATTCAGTTATTTCAGTGACTCAAGAAATGTATGTTTTCTTAGCCAGAATAGTGTATCTAATTTTTTATTACAAGTACACTATTAACAATTTTTCACAAGTTTACTCAAGATTATTTTTTAAATCATAAGAGATTTGATGTATAAATAAAGTTATATGAAACTAACAAAAAATTGCTCACCCCGAGTCTTTATGACATTGTAATTATCGACTTCACCTGAACCTGTGGCTGGATTGCTAAACATGATGGCAAGGGACACAAGGAGAGCTCCAAACTGTCCAGAGGTCAAGGTTATTACCAAGGTGGCCAACCTGAAGCTTCTCTTAGGAACTTGCTTACAGTGTGCTGCAGCAAGATGCAGGAGAGAGAGGTTCTAGGTGCTTGGGTGGAGGTGGCCTGCTCTCTGTTCTGATGGCTGGCAGCTTGTGCTTAGCAGACAGTGAAAATCTGGGATCTAGCAACAGCAGCATGAAACACCTATACTTGGAATTCCTGTCTGGCCTCTTATGTTGACCTCTGAAGTCCTTCTCATGGAGAGTGTTAAAGCTCTTGGGCCTAGGGTATAGGGATCCTTGGTTGTGTGACAGAGATTAGTTACACATCTCCAGTGGCTAGTGAGGCTAGACTGCAATCTGGGGCTAGGTCTACCAGCTAATGGGGTTGCTCCTGCTTGTGGCTCTACACAGCCTTCTCTGTATTCCATCTCTTGACGTCTTTGCTCCCTGCTGTCTCTGCCCTCTGTGGCTCTCTAGATCTCTTCAGTCTTCCTTTTGGTGCTCCTGCCACTGTTGTTTTGTTGATGTCTATCTGTTCTCTGGCCTCCATGGGTGATACAAACAACCTTGCCACATCATCACATCTGCTTCTGGTCATAGTCTGCTTGGCCCACCTCTGAACTAAATTTACTGTTAGTTCCAATAGTTCTTCTGCACATTCCTTAAGATTTTCTATCTAGGCAACCATCTTATCACTTGCTAAAATATGCTTACACTCCTTTCTAAACAAATCATTATGGCTTATTTTTTTATCTGTTTCACAAAATTGAACTGTTGCTAGATAATTGAATGCAAATACTGGTCATATTTCCTCAGTTTCAAATATTACGGAAGAATATTCAGCATTGTACTATTATGTATGGTATTTGCAGTAATGTTCTCATAGATGCCTTTTTATGAGATTTTATAGTAAAAAGATTTTAGTGTGTCTGTGTTATTTTAAAGGTGAAAATTTTATGACACAAATACTTTTTTATTTTATGACAAAAATACCCATACTTATTGAATGATGACTTTATTCTCACCGATATATTAGAACACAATTTTGCTGATTATTTTACATCAGGAAAACTGGGGAGTACAGACATAGTTGTTAATTTATAAAATACTAACTTTAATGGAACAACACAGTATACATTGTTTTTAAAGACCCTGAGACATTTAGAGGAGGAATCGATCATGTGTTTTACTTTACTCTTATGAGAATGAGGCTTTCGATCTGTCACAAGATCAGCGATCGTTAGCTGCTATTTAGTGCATATTCCTCACCTTGTAAACTTATGGAGCGAAGCAAGCTAGATTTGGAACATTCTCAAGTGTAGCAAATCACTTCTGGAGTCTCCTCTTATCAAACCATTCCATGTTTTTTCCACGTGTTTTGATCTTAGCAAGTTGTTTGTTTGTTGAGAAGAAAACTTATTCAGTGTTCAGGTTGGAAAGTTGATTTTCCATTGTTGTATCTCATTGCCAATTGATAACTTTCTAGATTTACAATATTCAACTTTGGTTACTTTAAAATAAAAACTGAGTTGATAAATATGCCCAACCTAACAGATACAGAGGAAGTTATTTTTGTACCTTCTACAAATAATCTTTGGTTATTAATTTGTAAAAGTTTCATTGCAAAACATGTGAATCTGAGGGGAAAGGAGTTATTTAATTTAGCATAATATATATAAGCTCAGTAGTCAAAGAAGTTTTTCTCTTTCAATTTTTGAAGCATTTCCTATGGGTCTGGAGAGGTGGCTCAGTGGTTAGAAACAGGTACTGTTTTTGCAGAGATCAATTCCCATTACCCACCTTGGTTAGCTCATAACTACCTACAACTCCAGCTCCACAGTCACCCTCTTCTGGATACCATGGGCACCTGTGGTCACATGTGTACATACCCAAGACAGAAACACATATATCACATGATTTTTAAGAACTAAATGCTTTTAAATAAGTGATATGTTCCAAATATATTAGCATATCATTGAAAATACCCTGTTCTCCAATTCTGAATTTATAAGCTAAATAAATATTGAAAGTTTTATATTAAAGGATCCTTTTAAATCTTAAAAGTACATGAGAGATTCTTTAAAATAATTAGAATTTTATACTTGCAGTATTATTTGAGTACTAATCAGCAGTATTTTTCTCTTTCCTTTTTTATGTCACATAGTAGCTAACTATACTTCATCTGTTTTCTCTTAACGTTTTACCTTTGGTTGATACTAAAGGAAATATATATGGAAAGGATTAGGGTTTTTATAAGGTGAAAAAAAACATGTTGAACTTACACAGTCTAGAATTGTTTCCCCCTTGGTTTGCTGACAGTATGTGTGTCTTGGCTTATGCAGTGGCCTTTGGAAATGTCATGGATCATTGATTTGAGGAAATAGCATGTGTGGTTTTAGTTAACACTTCTATATGAATGAGTTCCAAATCTATTTCAGCAGTCCTGACCGCTGATTCCCTTCCCTGGCCTCCATTTCTCACAATCTGATAGAATCTCTTCTTGGAAACATTGCAAATACTGGAGGGAATTGGTGGTTTGTCAAGTTAACAGAATCTAAAATCACCTGGGACCAAGGTCTCTGAGAATGTCTTGTAGGATTATCTTAATTATGCTAATTGATGTAGGAGGACTGTGGTGTCACTGTGGGTGACACCATTCCCTGGGTTGGGAGTCCTGGAGTGCATGAGAGAGGGGAAAGCAAGCCAAGTTCTAGCAGGCATGCATTCATCCACTGCTCTCTGTTTTTGATTGTGGGTGTAACACAGCCAGGTCTCTCAGGCTCTGTCACTGTGACTTTCCTGCCGCGAGGGACTAAAGACTGGAATTGCGAGTCAGACTTTCTCTTCCGAGTTGTTTTTGTCAGGAGTATTGTATCACAGCATATGGATACAATGAAACACTGGTTCTCTTCAAAAACAATCTGATTTACAGTTTACCCAAGCACTACACAGGATTACACTCTAGTCATTATACCACTATTCCTACAGTCTCCAAAAAATAGTTACAGTAGCTAATTACCAAGTGTTTAAACCAATGGGTGTCTCCTAATGCAAAACGCATTTATTCCAGCTTCAAAAATACCAAAATTTTACTGTTCAAACAAAGTCACTTCTGAGACTCCAGCCTATGAGGCCCATCCAAAACATATTTTAAGTTGCTTACATAAAATGGCACAGAGTAAGCAAACTCATTCTAAAGAGAATGGGGGGAAATAACAAAAAACAAACAAACCCATAGCCTACAGCAAGACTGAAGCACAGCAGGACAGATGTTACACTCTCTAGCTCCATCTGGCACAGAAGGCTCCTTGTCACAGCAGGCAGAGCCCAACAGATTGGTTGCTGTGTCCCTGGTCTTCCCACCAGCAGCATGCATGCACTTTCTCTTGGATTGCCTTCAATTGGTACCTGGAACTTTCCTTTGAAGATGCACCACATTGCTGTCATCATCTTCAGCATCTTGCTGAGGTCTACATAGCAACACAAGGTTGACCTTCATAGCTTCACATAGTAGTAGCCTTTTAGGAGGCCACCTTGTAAGAAGTATGACCCTGCCACACATTACCTGGTATCACCAGCTTTCCTTCTGGAACCTTTGAACAAGCCTCCATGACTCCTTCTCTCTTGGCATTCTGTAAGCCTACACAAATTACCCTGTAGGATGAGGTAAATTCTGCATTGCTTAAAATGTAGTCCGGTACCTCTAGACCATTGCTGCAGTGCCATCTGTGTGCCTTCACCACTGAGTCTCAGAAAGTATTCCCTAGGCAATTGTTTTCTACTAGTTCATCATGGAGAAACACTGGGGGCACTGTCCTTTCAAATGAATGTTCTGTAAGTGGCGTTCTGTTTTATAACCCAGATCTGTACAGGGGTGAGATCTTTACAGTTCTCCCCATGCAAAGTGTAAAGAAAGTACATGGGTTCTCATTAATGGAACTGTAACAATTATAGCCGATTTGTCCATGCTCACCTTGTCTGTGGCTTTAAGTTGGTTCATGGCCACTTCTTCACCAAACTGCACATTTTGGGCATCAATGGCTCCTCTTTCTGCTCCGCTTTCTAAACTTGCTGTGACTGTAAATCTGGCTAAACGCAGTTAATGTAGCCACACCACAGTCTGAATGCTATCTAGTTAATGTAGCCACACCACAGTCTGAATGCTATCTAGTCTTGCAATTTCCTCCTCTAAACAAATAGTCCTGCTGTGAAATATTCCTGTACACTGTGTAAATTATGCTCTGATTGGTTTAATAAAGAAGCTTTCTGATCAATAGCCAGGCAGGACAAGGTTAGGCAGAAAAACTAAACCAAGGAAGGGAAGAAGAAGGGTGAAGTCAGGGGAGATGCCATCCACCAGGGAGAAACAAGACATGGAGGATAGGAAGCCATGAGACATATTGCAAAATATGAATTAATAGAAATGGGTTAATTTAAGTGTTAGAGCTAGTTAGTAATAAGCCTGAACTATCAGCTTAGCATTTACAATTACTGTAAGTCTGTGGGTGGTAATTTGAGAACTGGCTGGTGGGGAGAGAGACATTTGATTATATAGCCCCCTACTTTTTAATTCAACCACACTCAAGTCCTCAGCATACGCAAGCACACATCCAGATGGCTTGCCAGGGTAACATGAATGGCCTCTAGGCTAGTTCCCAATAAAGTGCGTGTTCCCTCTGAAACTAGGTGGGAGAACCCTTACAGTCTTATTTCTGTGAACATTCTGGTCCTTCACACTCCCATCAGAATCATGTTAAGCTGTCCATCTGGCGTTCTCAGATTTCTCTAGCCTGTAACTCCAAACTTACAAATTCTTCCCACAAACAAATCCTGCATGGCCAGGCTTATCATGGGGACCCCTCTTCTTGGTACTGATGTTCAGTATTAGTTATTGTCTTGTTGTCCTAACAGAATGTCTGGCAGGTGACTTAAGTGAAGAAAGGTTTATTTTGGTCTTACACTGGTGCTCAATGTTAGTTATTTACAAGATTCTGTCTTGGGAGTTGTGTGATTTCAATAAGGCCTTACACTGTTTGTGTTTGTTGGGGTGATGGAGTCCATGTGCCAGGGCACACAAGTGAACTGTTAATCATTAGATATTTTTATGTTGCTATTACATTATAATTACATTGCTTTAAAAAGTATTTCATTATCCAACTTATTTGCCATATTAAGAAAAACAGGTTTAAAACAAGTAAGGGTAGTATGTGCCGGTAGTCCCAGCACTCAGGATGCAAAGGCAGATGGATCTCTGAGGTCAGTATCAGAGTGGTCTACAGAGGGAGTTCCCGGACAGCAAGGATCTTGTAGTGAGATTCTGTCTCAAAAACAACCCCCCCACACAAAATCTCTCAAAACTAGTGTACCAAGTTCCAAAATTGTCATGCACCATTGTCCTCAGTATTTAAAACAGTAATACTTCCTCTTCCTTTTATTTCTTGTTTCAACATAAATTAATCCCTAAGTGGATAAAGAAGCAGAAAAGCATGTCTGATTCAGTTTGAAAATACTGAGCCCATTAACTGTGATTCCCATATAGTCTCAAGCAGTAGCCAAGAATGTAACTGAGTTCATGAACTTTAGTTTTTAAAAATTTATGAATAAAATTTATTTTGATACATACCCCTTCATTTTAACAGGAGGATATTTTTGACATACAAATCTAGTATCAATTTATAAAAACACCCTATAGGAAGTAGAATGAGTCTTCTGTATACAGCTGTTTAAAAGTTGGTTTAATGAAAACAAAATTAAAGATTTGGTTCCAATTCCATAAGAAATCAGTATTGAAACACTGTGCAGCTGAGGACCTCTAGTGTCACTGCTGAATATGGCATTGATTTATGTTGCTGTGAAGTGTGTGTGTGTGTGTGAGTGTGTGAGTGTGTGTGAGTGTGTGACTGACTGATGTGTTAAGGGGAGGGAGTGGAGAGAAAGAATAAGAGAAGCGAAAGTTAACTTATAGAGCCAAATCAGGTGCTTAAACTGCATTTTTTTCAACAGCATTTTCTTTTTTAACTGTTAATTAAAATATATTTACATCACTTTCCACTTTCTTTTCTTCCCTTCAGCACCTCTTGTATTCCCCATTTTTAAATTGATAGCCTCTTTTTAAATGATCACTTTTAAATATAAATATATGTAATAAATACAGCTGCTGTTTTTTTCTGTGTATATGACTTTAGGGCTGACTAAGTTACTTTAGATAACTAATAAGGGCAGTCATCTCCCAGAGAAGCTAAGTCTCCCTCTCTCAGCAGTCAGTCACCTGTAGTTCTCTGACTAAGACTGGGTCCCCGTGAGATGTACCCCTTCCTCATTAGCATATCTGTTGATATTGTCATTTTTCAGGTCTTGTGTATTCAGCCCTTCTTAGTCAGTATCAAAATCTTTCCATCCCCTTCTTTAGTAATCTCTCCTGAGCCATCTACATGATGGAGCTGTGCTGTAGATATGTTCCACTAGGGTTGGTTGACTAAGGTTTCAGTACTAGACATTATTCTCCTCCTCTTGAGTGGTCCTTATGTCCACTTACACAGCTGTTGATTACCATCAAGATTTGCACCTCTACATGTATCATGCTGTGCTGTTCATTATGGTTCATGGGTGTCATATCTGGTAGGTTATTAGTTGTGTCCCTCTCTTGGCAGCTTACACAGTACTTCCTGGTCCTATGAAAGCTAGACCCTGACAGGAAGGAGACTCTTATGTTAGATCCAGTCCCATGTTGTAAGTGTGCTGTTTCTTCAGCAAAAGGGGTTTACCGTCAACTACTGAGAGGTGTTCTGGGGAAACAATAGGCTATGTTGTTTGGGAGTTGTAAGGGTTCTCTGCCTATGAGGGTTTGTGGGTGTTGTGGGGGAACATCATGAGCTGAAATGGTGTAAGAGAAGAGAATATTTCAGCTTCTTTATCTCTTGTTCTTTCACTTTCAGAAAGAGGGTCAAGTTTCAGTAATCATTTTCCAAGAAAATTCATTCGCTTTTCTATTTTGAAGTACATTTTATTGAGGCCTAATTTTCATAGCATAGGGTTTAGTCTAAGCTGCTGATAAACAACGTCTCATTAAGTATAAATAGAGCCATTCCAATACCCACAAGCTTTCCTTATGCTTTTTTGTAGTCCCCAACGCCCATGGTAACCACCGATCTGTTAATCACTCTTTTTCCTATAACCTAGGTCTTTTCTAGTGTTTCCTCAATTATTAACAGATTTAAGTTGCCCAAGTAGCACTTTAGCATTTAACATAATAATTGGTGTGTGTACATCACCATCCATTACTTGCTATTTGCTCTTCTTTAATTTTCTTATGTTTCTTACTTAAAAATTCTTAGGGGTTTTGAAGGCCTTTAATTCCAGTGCTCAGGAGGCTGAAGCAGACAGATCTGTGTGAATTTGAGGTCAACCTGGTTTACAAAGTTCCAGGACAGCCAGGATAGTAACACACAGAAACTCTGTCTCAAAAAAATATTAATAATTTCACTTAATCTCTGATTGCCTCAGTATCTATATAGCTAATTGAAAGTTTACTTCCAGAATTAATTTTTAAGGATAAAACATGACTAGAAGAAACCTTCTAATAAAAATATTGGTAGTTGGAAGGTTGAATTGAATGATATCTCTTTACTTTTCTGTCCAGACTAAAGAAACCCAGGGAAGAAAGACAGGAAAAAATGGTAAAGGAGATGGGCATCTCTCTGACTGGCTTAGAGAGGATAAGCCACAAATTAAAATGAGTGTTTGATAAATCATGAATTACTGGATGTTGATTTATGAGTTCATATGGAAATATGTAATGTTTATATAGTATATAAAGTATATTCTATTTTCATGGACATAGTTTTTTTTTGACAGAATTGGTGGTTTTCATTGATTTGGTCCAGATATTTTAAATATTAGTGATAATTTGGTAAAACACTAAGCTGGTCAGTAGCAAATGCATCTCTTTCTGCTACAAAAGTGTACACCACCCAAATTAAAACCTTTCCCAGGGAAAACTAAAAATGGTTTTTATTGTAGCCCAAACTGTAAGTTTCTGTAGCATATTAGCTTTGTTATAATCAGGAAATCCAAAATAGTTAGAAGTAAATATATATCTATATGTGTATGCATATATCACATATACATACATAAATATATGTATAAGAACACACACACACACACACACACACACACACACACACACACACACACACACACACACTTACTTGACTGGCTTTGTAGACCAGGCTGGCCACAAACTCACAGAGACCTACTGTCTCTGACTCTCAAAGGTGTGCTCGGATGAAAGGTGTGCACCACCACCTCCAAGTGAGGTAGATATTTTGAAGATGTGCATGCTCTACTTTCTGTGAATGGAAGAGGAGCAACAAAGCTTGACTGAATGCTTTTTGTTTGTTTGTTTGTTTGTTTTGTTTTTTCAAGACAGGGTTTCTCTGTATTGTTTTGGAGGCTGTTCTGGAACTCACTCTGTAGACCAGGCTGGCCTCGAACTCACAGAGATCCGCCTGCCTCTGCCTCCCGAGTGCTGGGATTAAAGGTGTGCGCCACCAACGCCCAGCAACTGAATGCTTTTATTATGTCTCAATTTACTCCTTAAGACAGACTGTATTTACCTTGTAATTGATCTCTGATTTTTTTGTTTTCTTTGTAGTTATACAAAGGTTTTGTGCATAGCATTTGAAGTACTTCAGGGCTTACAGTACTTGAACAAGCATGGCATAGTACACCGGGCACTGTCTCCTCATAACATCCTGTTGGATCGAAAGGTAATTTTCAGCTAATAACAGAAATTTTTATGTTGCTTGAGAATGAAAGCTACTGAAATCCTCCAATAATCAGAGGAACATAGACTAATGTTTTCAGAATATTTGTAATGACTTTATGAAAATGTTATATTTGTGTCAGACAAACAAAACACTTTTAAAATTATATTGATGGATTATTCTCCACTACACCCAGCTTATTTTCTAGCTTAATGTTTCTTTTTCAATGTTTTTTCTCTGTCTTATGTGAATTGTAATAGCCAGTACATGACAAAAACCATTAAGGATATATCTCATGGCTTCTCAGGGTGTTCCTTACATCTTTAGACAACAGTGCTGGTCGTTCATAAGGAATGCCATTATTATACACACAGATGGTGTTGTCTTACCTGGTGATTCTCCCTTTCTTTCTATTTCATAGATATTATTTGCCATCTATTCATACCTAGTCCCCTTTTCTGAGTGATTACTTCTTCTTTTTTTAGAAATCTTAGAGAATAATGTAGTAAACCCCCCACACTAATGGGTAGCAAAGTGTCATATTTTCGTAAATAATTGTAATTTAATTTTCCCATAAGTGTAGAAACAGCCTCTGGGAAACTTAGGGGGGGATTTGTTCCTATATAATTATTTTCTGAGTCTTAAAGTTTAATGTGGCTACCCTGTGGCATTAAAAATCTTGAAGGAGAAATCTGCATTCATTAATCTCTGGTTCATAGCAGTGAAATATCATTGCCATAATCAAGCAAGTTTATTTTAAAGCACAATTTGTAATTTTGAATAATTCTTCAGTGGATAAACCATGTCTAAAATCAACTTTACAAAAAGATACCCAAGCCTAAAAAGGAACATTTTAAGAGACATTAAAGTTATATTTACCCTTTCTTGAGCTCACATTAATGATTATTATTGTTATTCTTAAACAACAAAAAGATACGTAGAAATCTAGGAAATGTTTCAATATTCTGCTTTTTTTTAACTGAAATTTTCACAGTAAGAGTAACCAGCAACAAGTGCTTTTTAACACTGAGTCATCTCTAGACATTTTGATACCTACAAGCATTTATATACATGTAATGAGTGTAAAGATTACTAAATTTTGACAAATGATTCTGCCTAAAATAAGTGTTTTATAAAATCCTAAATGGTAGTAAGTATTTCGTATGTATGCGACTGGAGAAATGGCTTGGTAGTTAAGAATACTTGCTGCTTGTGCTCGGGACCTGAGTCCAGCTCCCTCTGCCCACATCAGGCAGTACACATGACTATTTCTAACACAGTTCCAAGGAATCTGATGTCCTCTTCTAGTGTCCTCGGGCACTCTGTGTCATACACTCAGACGTGTGTGTGTGTGTGTGTGTGTGTGTGTGTGTGTGTGTGTGTGTTTACATAAAAGCAAATCTTTTAAAAATATTTAAGTGTATAACATTTATTGTTAGATTTCAAACTAGGACAAATGGCTGAGGTGCCTATTTAATATATCAAAGTGGACACTAGCCATCAGGATCTCCCTTTAACCCCAGTCCCTACCTGTTACAAGGCCCTCCTGGCTGGCATACCCAGACCTCTACCCCAAACTTCTCCAACCTAGCAGCTGAACTGCCCTTCCTTTGCTGTCCTTCCCTGTATAATTAACATTTTGGTTACCTGGTGTTTTCTTCTCCTCTGGACCTCCTGCCTGCTGCATCTTCTTCCCTCTCTCTCCTCTCCTTCCCCCCACCCCTCACATGGCCCACCTCAGTTTGGTTATGTCCACTCTGGATTTGCCCAGATGACTCTGCCTTTGGCAATGCTCTCCTTTTTATCTACAATAAACTTTCTCCTCCACCATACCTACGACCAGTCATGTTTCCTTTTTATTCTTTTTTCATTCAGTTATTTTATTTATATAAAACATGTTGATAATTTTCTTTGACAATTATATTAAGACACTTCATAGTGACTTTCTCTGTTTTCATTGTAGGGTCATGTTAAACTGGCTAAATTTGGACTTTATCACATGACAGCTCATGGTGATGATGTCGATTTCCCAATAGGGTAAGGGTTGTTTTCCTCGGTTTTGAATTCTATCTTAACCTTGATGAACTTTGATAATATATATTTGGTTAGTGATTTTTACATAAAACATCTTCTTTATTTAATATATCTTAATTGTTTTATATACTTCATTGACAAGTAGACAATGAGTATTTTTCCCAGTATCACAAAGATTCCTGAATTGATCTTTAACAGAACAGACAGACAGAGTTATAAATCATTGGCTGTGTCTACCTTATGATATGCGTTATTTAATTGACTTAAAGTAAGAAAGGTGACCAGATTCTTAATGATGATATGTGTTCATGTATAAACTGGAAAACATCATTTGTTGTACCTTCAATTTAATGTTTTATGTTTATTTAATACATTGTTCTCTAAAATCAAATCATATTTTTAAATTCAATTCGATTCATTGTTAATATTGGTGGTAATGGGATAAATTCTATATAGGGAGATGTAGTAAAAAGGTTTATGTATTTAATTGCTTCTGGTGTGAAATTCATATCTGCATTGTCTTCCAAGAAATAAATAGAACTTTATTTCATGCTATATTTAAATATATGTTTCTGATAGAGATTGCTGTATTATTGTGTGGTTCCTCTGAAACATTTCATAATTTAATTATTTTCTTTAAGTTTACATTATTTTCAAAAAAGTAAGGAAAATAATTTCTGAATGTTCTTCAGCTCCTCATTAACATTTTAGATTGTCTCTCATTTTCTGTGATTGAATTTGTGTATGTCTGATATTCTTGTGGCAGTCTAAGAGCAGACATTGGTGTTTTATCCCTAAAACTTAAACTTATATTTCACAGTAGGGACTTTTCCTACATAACTTCAGAATATTGGTGAAAGTGAACATACCAAACTTATCTAACCTAGAAATCGTAATCATATTTATTCACCTGCAGTGGCTGTTTTTAATAGCATTCATTTATATTTGTTCCTTGGTCCCTCAAAAGTCAGTTCCACCACACTAGTACCAGTCGTCACAATAGGCAGTCATGGGGAAGATTTTTAAAGTAGAATATCGCTTAAATTGTTAGATGTTTTAAAATTTCCCCTTTTTCTTTTTTTTTTTTTTTTTTTTTTTGCCTTGTTTGAATATAGACCTATAGTCTGTTCTTTATTTCTTTTGGAACTCCCATACAAACAAAACATTTCAAACAGTGATTCATCATGTTCTTGGTAACTCTCTCAGTTTGTGGTGACCATCAAAGAACCTGAATACCTATCAACTCCCATGTGTACATTTTTTAATTTGTCAAATTCTATAACGTTTTTCATAAATGGTTAGGAAGTAGGCCTCTAGGGCTCATGTTTAAATTAGTTATAGATAAATATTGTATGCACACGTCATTGTTTGATGATTTTGACACACAGTCTCTCTAGTTAGACAAATTTTTTTTAGACCTTTGCTATTTTTTTTTGTTTTTTGTTTTTTTTGTAATTTTCTTTTTTTTTTTATTTTATTTTCCAGTTTAAATTTAGATAAGAATCAAGGTTGCTTCACAAGTCAGTTCCAGGTCCCTCTCCCATTCCCTCCCTTCCTCCCGTGCTCCCCCCCCGTTATCCTCTCATTTCTCCAGGGAGGGTGAGGCCCTCCATGGGGGTGTCCATAGTGTGTCATTTCATATAGGGCAGGGCCTAGACCCTTTCCCAAGAGTTCTGGGTGAGAGTGCACCTCACATTGTTCTATTGGAGTCCAAAGTCCGTGTGTATACTTGGGATGGGTACTGATCTGCTGCCCAAGGCTCAATAGATTCCCTAGGCCTCTTCACTGACACCCAGATTCAGGGGGTCTTGATCAGTCCCATGCTGGCTTCCCAGGCTAATGCCTGGGATTCAAGAGTTAACCTTTGTCTGGTCAGCTGTTTCTGGGGGTTAAACCAGCCCAGTCTTAATCCCTTTGATCATCAGTCCTCCCTCTCTGTTACTGGCTTTCTTGAGTTCAGCTCAGTACTTAACCAAGGGAGTCTGCCTCTTCTTCGATCAGCCACTAAATAAAGTTTCTGTTTCCCAGACTCTCTGGCCATAGGATTGTAGGCTGGCACTCCCCAGATCTATGTCTAAAATCCATATATGAGAGAGTACATGCCATGTTTCTCTTTTTGTGACTGGGTTACCTCACTCAGGATGGTTTCTTCTAGTGTCATCCATTTGCCTGCGAATCTCATGATTCCATTATTTTTTTCTGCTGAATAGTACTCCATTGTGTAGATGTACCACATTTTCTCTATCCACTCTTCAGGTGAGGGACATCTAGGTTGCTTCCACGTTCTGGCAATTACAAATAAAGCTGCTATGAACATAGTGGAACAGACCTCTTTGTTGTATGAATGGGCATCTTTTGGATATATGCCTAAGAGTGGAGTTGCTGGGTCTTGTGGTAGGTTTATTCCCATTTTTCTGAGGAATCTCCACACTGATTTCCAAAGTGGCTGAACCAGTTGGCACTCCCACCAGCAATGGAGGAGTGTCCCCCTTTCACCACATCCTCTCCAGCATAAATTGTCATTGGTGTTTTTGATTTTAGCCATTCTGACAGGGGTGAGATGGTATCTGAGAGTTGTTTTGATTTGCATTTCCCGGATGGCTAAGGATGTTGAGCACTTTCTCAAGTGCCTCTCAGCCATTTTAGACTCCTCTATTGAAAACTCTCTATTTAGTTCTGCAGCCCACTTTTTAATAGGGTCCTTTGGTGTTTTGGAGACTTGCTTCTTGAGTTCTTTGTAAATTTTGGAGATCAACCCTCTGTCAGACGTGGGATTAGTGAATATTTTTTCCCATTCTGTGGGCTGCCTTTTTGTCTTGCTGACTGTGTCGTTTGCCTTACAGAAGCTTCTCAGTTTCAGTAGGTCCCATTTATTAATTGTTGATCTTACTGCCTGTGCTACTGGTGTTATGTTCAGGAAGCTGTCTCCTGTACCAATTCGTTCAAGGGTACCACCCACTTTCTCTTCTAAGAGGTTCAGTGTGGCTGGATTTATGTTGAGGTCTTTGATCCATTTGGACTTAAGTTTTGTGCATGGCGATAGACATGGATCGATCCGCATTCTTCTACATGCCAGTCTCCAATTATGCCAGCACCATTTGTTGAAGATGCTTTCTTTATTCCATTGTATATTTTTAGCTTCTTTGTCAAAGATCAGATGTTCGTACGTGTGTGGGTTAATACCCGGGTTTTCAATTCGATTCCATTGGTCTACCTGTCTATTTTTGTGCCAATACCAAGCTGTTTTCAGGACTATAGCTCTATAATAGAGCTTGAGGTCAGGGATGGTGATGCCTCCGGACATTGCCTTGTTGAACAGGGTTGTTTTGGCTATCCTGGGTCTTCTGTTTTTCCATACAAAATTGATTATTGTTCTTTCAAGGTCTGTGAAGAACTGTGCTGGGATTTTAATGGGGATTGCATTGAATCTGTAGATTGCTTTTGGCAGGATTACCATTTTTACTACATTGATCCTACCTATCCAAGAGCATGGGAGATCTTTCCATTTTCTGAGGGCTTCTTTAATTTCTTTCTTTAAAGATTCAAAGTTCTTACGATACAGGTCTTTCACTTGTTTGGTTAGCGTTACCCCAAGGTATTTTATGTTGTTTGTGGCAATTGTAAAGGGTGATGTTTCTCTGATTTCTCTTTCAGCCCTTTTATCATCTGTATATAGTAGGGCTACTGATTTTCTTGAGTTGATCTTGTAGCCTGCCACTTTGCTGAAGGTGTTAATCAGCTGCAAGAGTTCCCTGGTAGAGTTCTTTGGGTCATTGATGTAAACTATCATATCGTCTGCAAACAGTGAAAGTTTGACCTCTTCCTTCCCAATTTGTATCCCCTTGATCCCCCTTTGTTGTCGTATGGCAATAGCTAGGACTTCAAGTACCATGTTGAAAAGGTATGGAGAGAGTGGACAGCCTTGTTTTGTTCCTGATTTTAGAGGAATTGCATTGAGTTTCTGTCCATTTAGTTTGATGTTGGCTGTTGGTTTACTGTATATAGCTTTTATTATGTTTAAGTATGTCCCTGTTATCCCAGATCTCTCCAAGACCTTTATCATGAAGGGGTGTTGGATTTTGTCAAAGGCTTTTTCAGCATCTAGTGAGATGATCATGTGATTTTTGTTTTTCAGCTTGTTTATATGGTGGATTACGTTGATGGATTTTCGTATGTTGAACCATCCCTGCATTCCTGGGATGAAACCTACTTGATCGTGGTTAATGATTGTTTTGATGTGTTCTTGGATCCGATTTGCCAGTATTTTATTGAGTATTTTTGCATCAATGTTCATGAGGGATATTGGTCTGAAGTTCTCTTTCTTAGTTGTATCTTTGTGTGGCTTGGGGATCAAGGTTATTGAAGCCTCATAGAAAGAGTTTGGCAAAGACCCTTCTGCTTCTATTGTGTGGAACACTTTGAGAAGAATTGGTATAAGCTGTTCTTTGAATTTCTGGTAGAATTCTGCACTGAGGCCATCTGGACCTGGGCTTTTTTTGGTTGGGAGACTTTTGATGACAGCTTCTATTTCCATAGGGGTTATAGGTCTATTTAAATTGCTTATCTGTTCTTGATTTAGTTTTGGCAATTGATAGCTGTCCAGGAAGTCATCCATTTCCTTTAAATTTTCGAATTTTGTGGAGTACAGGTTTTCAAAGTATGACCTAATGATTCTCTGGATTTCCTCAGAGTCTGTTGTTATGTCCCCCTTTTCATTTCTAATATTGTTAATTTGCGTGTTCACTCTCTGCTGTTTGGTAAGTTTGGACAAAGGTTTGTCTATCTTGTTGATTTTCTCAAAGAACCAACTCTTCGTTGCGTTGATTCTTTGTATTGTTTTCCTGGTTTCTACTTTATTGATTTCAGCCCTCAATTTGATTATTTCCTGGCGTCTACTCCTCCTGGGGGAGTGTGCTTCTTTGTGTTCT